>NC_136733.1:41140003-41155003 GCF_936440315.1 Barbus barbus
TCTATCTATCTATCTATCTATCTATCTATCTATCTATCTATCAGTCTATCTATCTATCTATCTATCTATCTATCTATCTATCTATCTATCTATCTATCTATCTATCAGTCTGTCTGTCTGTCTATCTATCTATAGCTATCTATCTATCTATCTATCTATCTATCTATCTATCTATCTATCTATCTATCTATCTATCTATCTGTCTGTCTGTCTGTCTGTCTATCATTTATCTGTCTGTCTATCTATCTATCTATCAGTCTGTCTGCCTATCTATCTGTCTGTCTGTCTGTCTGTCTATCTATCCATCCATCTGTCTGTCTGTCATCTATCTATCTATCTATCTATCTATCTATCTATCTATCTATCTATCTATCTATCTATCTATCTATCTATCTATCTATCTATCTATCAGTCTGTCTGCCTATCTATCTATCTATCTATCTATCTATCTATCTATCTATCTATCTATCTATCTATCTATCTATCTATCTATCTATCTATCTATCTATCTATCTATCTATCTATCTATCTATCTATCTATGTATCTGTCTGTCTGTCTGTCTGTCTGTCTGTCTATCTATCAGTCTGTCTGTCTGTCTGTCTATCTATCTATAGCTATCTATCCGTCTGTCTGTCATCTATCTACCTGCCTGTCTGTCTGTCTATCTATCTATCTATCTATCTATCTATCTATCTATCTATCTATCTATCTATCTATCTGTCTATCTGTCTGTCTGTCTGTCTGTCTGTCTGTCTGTCTGTCTGTCTGTCTGTCTGTCCGTCCGTCCGTCCGTCCGTCCGTCCGTCCGTCCGTCCGTCCGTCCGTCCAGCCACCCACCTGTCTGTCTATCTATCTATCTATCTATTGGTGCAGCCCTGAAACTTCAGTCTAGTTTTCTCTATTTCTGTATGTTCAATGTTGGGCTGATTTCTGTTTGAATGCAGTGGTCTAGAGCCAGTCAACCTCATACAGAGGATAAGCTTCTTCTCAGGTAGATGTATGTATCTGTCTTTCTCTCTATTAGAGTGAACGATGGGCCTCAGAAACGCTGAAGAGAGCAGGATCTGCAGCACGTCTCTGATCATGCTAAATCCTGAGGTGTGGCTCTGCTCCAAGTGTGTGGTGCGACACTCACTCCGAGCAGCCGATACTGCTGACTCATCAGGAAAATGTGCTTCATAAAGAGCACCGGCTTCTACAGAAGCTCATGTGCAGTTTGTGGCATGCACTGTATCGCATTATTTTTATTATTATATTTTTTTTTTTATTATATAATCGCATTGTAAGCCTTTTCAGATGCACAGTGTGTGTGAGGGGACTGCAGAATGTCAGCTGATTTTGAGTCTGCATGGGATTCTGCATCAAGGAGGGTCATCAGGGTGAGAGCTCTGTGTCTCATTCAGTATTCAGACACTGCAGAGGCACAGGCTGCCACCAGCATTACAGACACTCCTCCTCCCACTGCAACATGCTTCAGTCCCACACACAAAACCAGCCTGATCATCACACTTCTGCCTGTGCTTCTGCATCCTATTGCTTTAACGCGATCTATTTATCATTTCTTGGAAATGAACAATAAACATAACAGAGATCCTTATTATGGTAAATAATAAAGTAGCCATTTCATCTACACTAAATGGAATAATTTGGTTCCCCCGAATCTTCTGGATGCCTCAAATTCCCAAATTTTTGGAACTTCAATATAAATATATTTAACCCGATCTCATGAAAGTGCGCACGATTTTCTGTTTCTATTTGGCGTCTTATTTATACGCAGAAATGGGCTTTGGCGTGCATATGATACGCAATGGTTAGGTTTAGGAGTGTGGGTATTATAGGCTATGTACGCCAAAATGCATAACATATGCACGCTAACAAAGTGCGTATGGTATGCACGCCAAAGTCAGTTTCGTATAAATATATATTTTTTAAAAAATCGTGCAACTGATATGCATTTTCAAATGCCTCAAAACCTAAGTTTACGAACCCCTGACAGCCTCTGTAGTGATCGCAGGAACCTATGAATTATATGCACGTCAACAAAGTGAGTATCATATGCACGCAAAACTGGTATTATATGGACGTCAAACACGTGCGTATCTTATGCACGCCGAAGTCACTTTCTGCGTATAAATAGCACGCAAAATATTTAAAAAACGTGGTACTGATACGCATTTTTCAGGTGCCTCAAAACTCCTGACAGCCTCTTTAGCGATCGCAGGAACTTTCCCTGAGGAACCCGAATGTAGTTTTTCGTGCATTTGTGCTTCTTTTACCTTTTTTATTTATCCTCGCTTTTGTAGATTCGAATCTCCACTCCATCCAAAAGGGATGAGTGGCACAAAACCAGATCGAGGCATTGAGTGAGTGAGCTCTCTCCTGGGACTGTCATTTTGCTCAGGGTTGCAGGTTTGCCCCTTCACCACCGCCCATGCGTCAGATGATGCTCGCGGTTTCTGGCTATAAAAGACGCCGGTGCGCCATCCCGACTGGCACTCTCTTTCTCTTTCTCTGTCTTCCCACATCCACACACTTACTTCACTCACTCGGTCTGTGATCTCCAGCGTTCCAGCATGAGCTATTCCGGCGATATGTATACGAGCAGCTCCTACAGGAAGATTTTTGGAGATGCGCCTCGGCGCGTCCCGACGGTGAGTTACCGCTCCGGAGCGCAGCAGCAGCAGCAGCATCAGCACCGCACCTACGGCTCTCCATCCCCAATGATCATATCCTCAAGTTACCGGACCAAACGCAGCTTCCAGCCCATGCAAGACTCCGTGGACCTGACGCAGACCACCGCCATCACCAACGAGCTGAAGATCATCCGCACCAACGAGAAGGAGCAGCTGCAGGGCCTAAACGACCGCTTCGTGACGTTCATCGAGAAGGTGCACAACCTCGAGCAGCACAACAAAGTTCTGGAGGCGGAGGTCGCGCTGCTGCGCCAGCGTCACAGCGAGCCGTCGCGTCTCCACGATCTCTACGAGCAGGAGATCCGCGAGCTGCGCGCGCGCGTCGAGGAGCTGACGCACGAGAAGAGCCAGATACACCTGGACTGCGTGCAGATGAACGAGGCCCTGGAGCGCCTCAAGGACAAGCTGGAGGAAGAGAGCCGGCTGAGGGATGAGGCTGAGGGCAGCCTGAAGGGATACCGCAAAGACGTGGACGACGCCACGCTGACGCGCCTGGAGCTGGAGAAGAAAGTGGAGTCGCTGCTGGATGAGATCGCCTTCCTCAGGAAGGTGCATGAGGAGGAGCTGCAGGAGCTCCAGGCATCACTTCAGGCCAGCCAGGTATGACACACCTCAGATTTCATCATTTAAAACAAACTCTCTGGCTAGCACTTTTCAGCTGTTCTGTTAACACTTACATGCTGTAGCTATATGTGACCCCGGAGCACAAAACCAGCCATAAGGGTCAGTTTTTTTAAATTGAGATTTATACATCACCTGGATAAACAAGCTTTCCATTGATGTATGGTTTGTTATGATAGGACAATATTTAGCTGAGATACAACTATTTGAAAATCTGGAATCTGAGGGTGCAAAAAAATCTAAATATTGAGAAAATCTCCTTTAAAGTTGTTCAAATGAAGTTCTTAGCAATGCATATTACTAATCAAAAATGAAGTTTTGATATATTTACGGTAAGAAATTTACAAAATATCTTCATGAAACATGATCTTAATATCCTAATGATTTTTGTCATAAAAGAGAAATGTATAATTTTGATCCATACAATGTATTGTTGTCTATTGCTACAGATATACCTGTGCTACTGATGACTGCTTTTGTGCTGCAGGGACACATTTAAAACAAACCAGGCTACTCTTTTGGCTACTTTTGGAGGAGTTTTGAGCACTTTTCTGTTAACACCTACAATAATACTAGGCTGGGAGACCATCTTAAACCAGCTAAGACCAGAGACCTGGGTTGAGATATGTTTTTACACTGATTTACATCTCAAATAGCTACATGAAGTGCAATAGTTGCAAAGGCATGTAGTGAAATAAAACTAAACATTTCAGACAAATATTGCATGCATGTTATTGAAATCACTACTGTGTAAAATATTTTGTTCTAAAATACGCTTTACATAAGTTCAATTTATAGTGAATTTGATCAAAACAAATTACAAAAAAGAGTAGAAATAAAGGAATGAGCATCATAGAAATCCATATCGTGCATATTCTTTAGATGCAATTTTTAAATCACTACATATATTTTATCAATTATTATTCTAAAACACATTTAATATAATAACTGCAAAAGTTCAGTTGTAAGACAGATCTTATCTGATAATTCTGACAAGCATAGAATTTGTCTTCAGGAATGTTTTTGATACAGTTTAGCAGCGTGTGATTGATGCAGTGGCATAGAGATGCAAATCTATGGGAATCGCATTTTTATCAACTTCCAGTGAAATTAAACCAGTTGTGGTTTAGACAAATATTTCATGTGCTTTAGATGGCTTGGAAATTGCTACTTAAAACATGTGCTTATAATATTTCAATATTATTAGAAAGTTAATATTATAATATTTAAATTATATTTTTCTATTCAATATGAGGGAATCAACCTGACTGCATTGGTTCACAGCAGTTATTTATAGGTCATATCAGGTAGAAATGTCTTTATAAGCTAGCAACATTTTGCAATGTATGATAGAACTTATTTGAGAAGAAAAGCATATAAATACCAGAAATGCAGTGGAATACTGTGTTTATTAATAACTGAGAGTGTGGGCATGACTGTGCAGTGTCAGTGAGGGCGGTGTGCGTCTGCAGGATTTACAGCACTGCAGCGCAGACATTCAGAATCAGAGCCTGCACTGCACCACAACAGAAGGACAGGACTTCTCTCTCGCAGCTTCAACAGCTCAAAAAGTATATTTATTCGGCCCAAGACAAGGACGAGCGCTTAGGGTGAAATGTATTGAAAGTTGAAAGGGTTGTTGATGATTTGAAGTTTACACTTCCTCACCTCGTGCAGATGATGAAGATGAGGATGATGATGCAGTAGCGCAGGATTTTAGGTGTGGCTGCAGAGCGCAGCGTCCTTGAGAGGGACTGCATCACACTCACTCTACTCCTGCACTACAGAAGCCAGTTTCATTTAAAAGTATCTTGGATAAAAGTCATAAACTTTTCTTCAATGCTTCATCTGAAAATAAACCATCATCATCATGCATGTTCTCTGCGTGTTGATGAAGCGGCTGATGAATTGCTGTTGCGTCCCGGTTTAGGCAGCTTCATCTTTCCTTGTGCATTTCCTTGTGCAACTACATTCCACAGCCCCGAGGGCTCAAAACTTCATTACCACACATTACACTCAAAGACCGATTAAATGCACCATGGCCAACATTAGCACTTCATATGCTGCTTTTTCACTGCCAATGCAACTTCACTACACGATGGACATTGGTTTATTGATTGCATTCACTCTAAAACTATTTATTTATCAGTATATTCAAATAACCACTGGCAAACTTGAGCAGCTTTCTATAGAGGGAAAGAATGTCTCATATAGTATATGCAAAAGTATGTATAGCTGTAATTTACTTTATTTTAGCTCAGATGTAAATGAGTGTTTCAGGGGATTAATTATTCATTAGAAATCAATAATGACTCAGCAACTAAATTGCAGTTTCCTCACAAGATCAATACTGGTCAGTTTTACAGACTAAAGACTATTTATTTACATTTATGCATTTAGCAGACGCCAAAGCGACTTTCATTGCATTCAAGTTACAGTTTTTACATTTTATCAGCTCTAGCTTTCCCTGGGAATCGAACCCATGACCTTGGCGTTGCTAGCGCCATGCTCTACTATTTGAGCTACAGGAAAGCCTATCATTGACCGCTATCATTATCATTGACCGCTGTTCAAAGGTTTGGGGTCATACTCACCAAGACTGTGTTAGTTTAACCATAAATACAGTAAAAACAATAATATTTCTAAATATTATTGCATTTTAAAAGAACTGTAATGTGACCGTCTTCAGCATCACATGATCCTTCAGAAATCATTCTAATATGCTTATTTGCATTTCTGACTATTATTAGTGTTAAACAGCACAACAGTTGTGCTGCTTATTATTTTCGTGGAAACTGTGATTCAGGATTTTTTTTATCAATAAAATCATGCTAAATATCATAAATATCATAAATAATTTTTTTTTTTATCTTACTGTCCCCAATATTTTGAACAGTGGTGCAATTCCTATTATTTTATTTTATTTTTCAGATTAGCATTAGGTTAAATATGTGACCATGGAGCACAAAAGCAGTCATGAGTAACACAGGTATATCTGTAGCAATAGTCAACAATACATTGTATGGATCAAAATTATACATTTCTCTTTTATGACAAAAATCATTAGGATATTAAGATCATGTTCCATGAAGATATTTTGTAAAATTCTGACGTAAATATATCAAAACTTCATTTTTGATTAGTAATATGCATTGCTAAGAACTTCATTTGAACAACTTTAAAGGAGATTTTCTCAATATTTAGATTTTTTTGCTCCCTCAGATTCCAGATTTTCTAATAGTTGTATCTCAGACAAATATTGTCCGATCATAACAAACCATACATCAATGGAAAGATCATTTATTCAGATGATGTATAAATCTAAATTTTTGAAAAACTGACCCTTATGACTGGTTTTGTACTCCAGGGTCACATATGTATATATTAAAGTTATTTGTATTGAGTAACAGCTGACTGTTCTTCACGCTCAGGTGTCTGTTGAGATGGACGTCAGTAAGCCTGACCTCGCTGTGGCTCTAAAGGACATTCGTGTCCAGTACGAATCTCTCTCCGCCCGGAACCAGCAGCAGTCAGAGGAATGGTACCGCTCCAAGTTCACCACTGTGACGGAGGCGGCGGCGCGTAACAACGATGCTCTGAAGCAGACCAAGGATGAGCTGTCTGAGTACCGCCGACAGCTGCAGGCCCGCACCCTGGAGATCGAGGCCCTGAAAGCCCATAATGAGGCCTTTGAGAGACAGCTGGCAGATATGGAGGACCGCCACAACAACGAGATCGGCGAGCAGCAGGTGAGAGCGCTTCACTTTCACATTGAGTCCAGTCTCATGAAATGCATATCAATAGCATGTTTTTTTGCATGATATTTATATGCAGATATGCATATAATACACAGTTTTTGCGTGCATATGATACGCACTGTTTTAGTTTATTTCATTTTAGTTATTTCAGTAATTAAAAATTATAAATGTTGCCTTGGCAACTAACTGAAATAAGATTGTTTTATTTTATTTCAGTCAATGTTGATTTCCTTTCAGGTTATAAAAATGTTTTTATGGTTTTAGTTCTTGGTTAAGTTAATGATAAGTTAACCTGAGAAGAACATCATTATAAAGAAAAAAGTTCAAATTAAAAAAATATATCAATTTATAAATGTAACCTGATGATTAAGTCACATGACTAATGGCACAAAATTTGCTTATCAGTGACTGCAAAATTCTAGAAAGTTCTGTTTAATTTTAGGTATAAATAAAATGTTGTTTTTTTTACCCCACTGTATTAAAAGACATTCTCAAAAGAAATGCGTTAGATTTCCTCTCAGAAAGGCCTTGTTGTCTCTGTGTGGTAGGACACTATTCAGCAGCTGGAATCTGCTCTGAGGAGCACCAAAGGTGAGATGTCCCGTCATCTGCGTGAATACCAGGACCTGCTAAATGTGAAGATGGCGCTGGACATCGAGATCGCAGCCTACAGGTCAGACTCAGAACTGATGCCATTCATAGCTTTCAGTCACGAGACCGGCTCGAGGGCAAAACATCCATTGAACTGCAGCACAATGCTGTCCATAATGCAACATAATGCAAGTTTTGGCCATTTGCAGTCCATTTTATATGCACCTGCCGCAATATTTCAATCACTAAACAGCGCGACAAAACATTGTGAAAAACACTTAAAGTGCTTTAATGTATTAAAAACAGTGATATTAAAAGAACAAATTCAGTACACACCTTATTGATTATGCTTACTTTATATGTGACCCTGGAGCACAAAACCAGTCATAAGGGTCAGTTAGTTTTTAAAAAAAAATTTAGGCAAGCAGATGAGCCCGGAATATGAATGTAAAGTGCATAAATGGTTCCGTGTTTTCTATACAAAGTATGCATCATCAATAAGGTGTGTACTGAATTTTGCCTTTTAATATCAGCGTTTTACTATATTACTAGTTATTGCAAACCGTGTAAAAATAACTGTCGGTCAGTGGTGCAAAGCCTCATTTTGCCCTCCAGGTGAGCGTTCCTATAAGGGTGTGACGTCACGTGAAAACTATCAATTCCATGTCTTAATGTCATTTAGCAGAGTTCCATCTTTACCCATATATGGTCGTTCCCTACAGGAAGCTGCTGGAAGGGGAGGAATGCCGCCTGAGCTCTGTGGGCGGAGCCTTGCTGCACTCCGCCTACTCTTACACACCCAGCCGCACTTATGCCCTGAGGAGGGGCGGAGCCAAACACGAGACAGAGGAAGAGGAAGAGCAGGAAGAGGAAGAAGAGGAGGAGAAGGAAGAGGAGAAGGAAGAAGAGGAGGAAGGAGGAGAGGAGGCTGAGGAGGGAGAAGAACAGGAGGAAGGAGGCGATGAGGAGGAGGAAGAAGAACAGGAGGATGAGAAGGAAAAGGAAAAAGCAGATGAGAAGAAGGAAAAGGAAGAGAAGAAGAGCCCAAAGGAACAGAAAGAGAAGGAGAAAGAAAAGGAGAAGGAGAAGAAGAGTGATAGCAATAAGGCAGACAGCAAGAGTGTTAAGAATGAAAAGGGGGACAATAACAAGGAAGAGAAGGCCGCTGCGGTCAAGAGCAAGTAAAGCTGCGTCCATCTGGAGCCTCCGTGTCCTCCTCACCCTTCTGTCCCTCCGACAAATACACTTCATCCATCCACTCATCCTTACCTCATTTCATCTGGATCTCTGCGGGAAAGCAATGAAAGCGCTGAAATGGTAAAGCACTCAAGAGATGAAGAGAGCATTATGAAGTAGTTCAGCTGAAAATGGCCATTTTGTCATCATTTACTTTCTTTCAATAAGAGAGTGTATTTCATACAGCAAACGTAGATGCTGAGTAAACTTCCCAAGCAGCATAAATATCATCCACGCAATTCGTGTGCTGTATTTCAAGTCTTCTGAAGTCATGTAATGGGAAAAAAGATTGAAATGTAAATCATTCTTCCACTAATAAACATCCTATCTTCCACATTCTTGAATCTTAAAGATATAGTTCAGTTAAATTCTGTCACCATTTACTCACTCTCTTGTCTTTCCAAACCATTTAGACTTTGGTTGATCTTCGAAAACACAAATTAAAGGGGTCATATGAGATTGCTAAAAAGAACATAATTTGTGTATTTTGGTGTGTTTAAGATTAGAAAACACACATTATTTTCCATATACCGTATATTATTGTTGCTCCTCTCTTCCCTGCCTTCTGAAACGTGTCGATTTTTACAAAGTGCATCGTTCTGAAAATCACGCTGTGCTCTGATTGGCCAGCTATCCAGTGCACTCTGATTGGCTGAAGCCTGTGATGGAAATGTTACGTCCCTTACCATATTTGGAAACACACAGCGTCTCCACGACAACAATACTACAGCGACAATAAAAGTTACGCCTTCTTTCTTTGCGTTAACATTTGGGCTGTGTTATGCAAATCTTCCCACAGAGTGATGTAGATTTGTGGAGGAGTGTTTTAATGAGACGTTTGAAGAAGGCATGGACGAGTCTTAACTTTGATGAAGAATATCTCTTTGGGTTTGTGACTTTATGGATCTTATATGTGTCCCTGGAGCACAAAAGCAGTCATGAGTAGCACAGGTATATTTGTAGCAATAGACAACAATACATTGTATGGATCACAATTATACATTTCTCTTTTATGACAAAAATCATTAGGATATTAAGATCATGTTACATGAAGATATTTAGTAAATTTCCTACAGTAAATATATCAAAACTTCATTTTTGATTAGTAATATGCATTGCTAAGAACTTCATTTGAACAACTTTAAAGGAGATTTTCTCAATATTTAGATTTTTTTGCTCCCTCAGATTCCAGATTTTCAAATAGTTGTATCTCAGACAAATATTGTCCTATCATAACAAACCATACATCAATGGAAAGATTATTTATTCAACTTTCAGATGCATATCTCAATTAAAAATAAAAACCTTGTGACTGGTTTTGTGCTCCAGGGTCTCATATATGCACAAACAGCTCGTAACACTCCAAAGACAAAGGAAAACATGTGACCCCTTTAAGATATTTCCATATTTTTTCGCTTCACTTCAAGTCCAGGTAACCAAAACACTTTGGTTGTCATCACCCATCACATTTTGGGGTGAACTACCCCTTTAAGTTTATTTTTTTAATGCAGTATAAATCACAATGCACTTCTTTTTATGAAAACAAAACTAAGCTTTAGCTTAAGCTAGTCCTTGAAGAAAGACAATAATATGGGGCCAGAAGGACATTGGGGAGTGTAAATGATGGCAAAATGTTAATTTTTCACGTCAAGACAGCAAAGATGATCAGACTACAAAGTGTTCACGTGCCATTATTGCCGGAGTGCAGCACAAAGGAAGGTGATGCCATGCAGTCCAAATACAGGTTCCAACCTCTCGGTGCTATTTGGTTTTAAACATAAGAGAGTTTGGACTTGGAGGAGGTAATTATTCATAGAGCAAAAGCATATCCATCATCTAGAGCTTCACTCGAGTACTGAATGTACGTCACAAGCCAAGCACAGGGACAGGCCACGTCTCCTAATTTTCCAGCGATTTTAGGGCATCTATACCCACATGAATGAAATTGTCCGAGCTCATCTCATTATGTTCGCTCGTATGGGGAAGAATACTTCATTCACATTCTCATGCAAAGCATGCAACATTTTTGCACATTAGTTTCCTTAATTGCCCCAGTCACACGCAGCGGCATGGAGTTAAACGAGGTCGATGAGATAAAAGATTCAACATTTATGGATTTCAGCGTTTTGATTTGAGAGAAAAGAGTGCATTGTGCATCTGTAGTGTGGGAAAACCCTTCTGCAATTTAGATTCTGACGCTTTAGAGACGATTGCTGCTAAATATCCCTCTATTCCTTTCTGTGTTCAAAAATGAGCTCCTCTTGATCGATTTATTCTTAACAGAGCAGATCTCTGTTTGGGAAGGCAATTTATTTATTTTTATTTAATTTATTTTTTTGGATAAAGAAAATTAAGATTACTTTTAGGACCATTAAGATTTGTTGCTCCCACACACTGAAAAAATTATAAAAAAAATTTTTTGAAGGTAAGCGCTTGCAAATAATGTATTTTAGCTACATTTAAATAAACAAATTTAGTTGACTAACTTTCAATTTTTTTTTTATTTAAATATAGCTATAAAAAATAGTTTGCAACCACTTACCTTAAAAAAATTTAGTATAATTTTTTAGTATAATTTAGTATAATTTTTTTCAGTGCACCCAATTCTTATTAGCGTAATGCATCTGGACATCGTCTTATTTCTCATCACTTTTCTTAATATTCTCATCATTTTTATTGTATTACAGTAAAAATCATGAGAATAATTAATAACATTTACAGCATTTTTATTATAAAAAATATTAAATTCAATTATTTGGAGTACAACAAATGCTACCATGATGAATAAATGCTTTACTATTTAAATAAAGCGCCATTTTTATCACTTTATAATAGTTGGGATCGGGAGGGAGCTTTTTAATTTTAATGAAAAAATGCCAAATATTTTCTTTATGCAAAATGTTTTTTTTCTTTTAATTTTGGGGTTGAATGCAATCTGCCACCCAAGGACGAGAGAAAGCATGAGTCTGTGTACATGATTTGTTGTGTTTTGGGGATTTTTTGCATGTGTGTACAAGAGCCTTCATGCTTCAAGAAGCAGTGGTACTTTGCAACAACACTTGGTACTTTGCTATATCTTTATTTTTTAAAAATGGTTTAAAATATCAGCATCATGGATGGAAATACAACTAATGTTGTGTCATGTTCATTTCACATCTGACATAAAATATTTTCTATTTATGCATTTTTGTGGCTGTGGCTTGTGTCCAATCACATTTCTTCTTACATAAACCTTTGTGCATATAAAAAGTTTAATGTCCGCCCACAGAATATGCTTCTAATGTTGCTCTGACAAATTCTACTTCAAACTGAAATAACTAATCAACCCACACCCTCGTTATCCCTGATTTGAACTTTTTCCATCAATGGTCTTGGTTTTTTAAAAACATTTTATCAGTAAATATATAGCAACTGAAAATGTTAAATGTGTTTTTTGTTAAATAAGACTGGCCAGATGAGACTAGTTCATAGTTGTGGAAAGGAAATTATAATTCCAGAGAGTTCTCAAATGTTTTCTCTTGTATAAATAATGAATTGTTTCAGTCTGCACTCTAAAACAAATCTGTCAAATAGGGTACTACATTTACATTTAGTCATTTGGCAGACGCTTTTATCCAAAGCGACTTACAATTGGGGAATACAAGAAGCAATTAATCTTGAAGAGGCAGTCAGACAGAGGAAGTGCTCGTAACACCAAGTCTCAGTCATTGTCCAAATAAGTACAAGCTAGTAAGGACAGTAACGACAAGGGCCTGGACAAGAAGTTGTGCAGCATGCTCTGTCAGAAAGGGCCTGATCTTTCCGATGTTGTGTAGTGCAAACCTGCAGGATCGAGCAGTCTTTGCAATGTGCTCTTTGAAGGTCAGCTGGTCAAAGATTACACCAAGATTTCTGACCGAAGTTGATGGGGTAATCATTGATGAGCCGAACTGAATCGTGAAGTCATGCTGTAGAGTCGGAGTGGCAGGGAAGACAAGCTTTGCCAGGTTGAGCTGTAGGTGATGTTCTTTGATCCATGCCGAGATGTCCGCCAGGCAGCCTGAGATCCGTGCAGCTACCGTTGGGTCATCTGGTTGAAAAGAGAGATAGAGCTGTGTGTCATCGGCGTAGCAGTGATAGGAGAAGCCATGTGCATGTATGATGAGACCCAGCGATGTAGTGTATGTGGAGAAGAGGAGGGGACCAAGAACCGATCCCTGAGGTACTGTGTTAATGAAGGATTTTACCTGTTTTTTATTTGTTTGTTGTTTTTAAATACCCATTACATTATACTGTGTTTTACGGTTGAAGGATAAAGTCCTGGCAGAAAATTACAAGAACTGTTTTCTTAACGTTTGGATGACAGTGACAGTGATGTTAAAGCAGGATTTGCTCTCATTTTTGCAGCAAATAATTTAAAAGAGTGAGAAAAGAAGGAAAGAGCGAGATTCCAAACAAATGTGATGAAACTGTTCAGCAAATTATTCAAGAAATGAATCAATCAAGAGGAGGTCCAATATGCATGGCCTGATTCACTTGGAGCTTGACAATACGAGGGGGTGGGATAGATTTGCTTGATGTGTGTAAAAATGTACGTAAATGCCTTAATCATGAATCTAAACTGCTTAAAAGAGTCCTCACGTTTTCTGCATCTCAACACTGTTTCAGAGACGTTCAGGAGCGCTGACACTTTATCTGTATGGCTGCTAACTGATGTTCCCCTAAAGCCAAATAAAGCCATTTATCAACCAAACACCACACACTGCCTCTTTGTCTCCATGTTGTGTTGTGACTAACAAACAGCAGTGCTATTATTACTATTTTTAATTAGCAGCTCATTGTCTTCAAAGTACAAATATCTTTTGTTGTTAAAAAAAAACAAAAAAGTAAAGTTTTTTTAGTCTGTTAATTTAAACTATAAACTGTTAAAGGGCTACACACAGTGAAAAAAATGATACCAAATTGTTTAAGGTAAGTGGTTGCAAACTATTTATTTTAGCTACATTTAAAAAAAAAAAAAAAAAAACGTTGAAAGTTAGTAAACTAAATTTATTTAAATGTAGCTTTTTACATAGTATATGTGTGTATTGTGTATATTTATTATGTATATACAGTTGGGCAAAAAAGTATCTCCCACTTAAAAAGATGAGAGAGGCCTGTAATTTTCATCATAGGTACACTTCAACTATGAGAGACAGAATGAGGGGAAAGAATCCAGGAAATCACATTGTAGGATTTTTAATGAATTAATTGGTTAATTCCTCTGTAAAATAAGTATTTGGTCACCTACAAACAAGCAAGATTTCTGTCTCTCACAGACCTGTAACTTCTTCTTTAAGAGGCTCCTCTGTCCTCCACTCGTTACCTGTGTTAATGGCACCTGTTTGAACTCGTTATCAGTATAAAAGACACCTGTCCACAACCTCAAACTGTCACACTCCAAACTCCACTATGGCCAAGACCAAAGAGCTGTCGAAGGACACCAGAAACACAATTGTAGACCTGCACCAGGCTGGGAAGACTGAATCTGCAATAGGCAAGCAGCTTGGTGTGAAGAAATCAACTGTGGGAGCAATTATTAGAAAATGGAAGACATACAAGACCACTGATAATCTCCCTCGATCTGGGGCTCCACGCAAGATCTCACCCCGTGGGGTCAAAATGATCACAAGAACGGTGAGCAAAAATCCCAGAACACGGGGGGACCTAGTGAATGACCTGCAGAGAGCTGGGACCAAAGTAACAAAGGCTACCATCAGTAACACACTACGCCGCCAGGGACTCAAATCCTGCAGTGCCAGACGTGTCCCCCTGCTTAAGCCAGTACATGTCCGACCCGTCTGAAGTTTGCTAGAGAGCATTTGGATGATCCAGAAGAGGATTGGGAGAATGTCATATGGTCAGATGAAACCAAAATAGAACTTTTTGGTAAAAACTCAACTCGTCGTGTTTGGGGTGGTGATGGCGCAGTGGATAAGACACATGCCTTTGGTGTGAGAGACCCGGGTTCGAATCCACTGTGAGACACCAATGTGTCCCTGAGCAAGACACTTAACCCCTAGTTGCTCCAGAGGCGTGCGACCTCTGACATATATAGCAATTGTAAGTCGCTTTGGATAAA
>NC_136733.1:41160003-41357503 GCF_936440315.1 Barbus barbus
ACCCACTTGGAGGATTTACTGTTAAATGTATTTCAGAGTGAAAAAGGCTTTAAACAACATAACAAAAGTGCATATAAGACTGTATATTCAGACTTATCTGGCAACATATAAACCTGTGAAGTGCACACGAGTGGCTTTTATCAAAATGTATTTTTTTTAATGCTTAAGCAAATTTATTTATTTTTTTTGGAATCAAACGAGAACATCCTCCCACACGGAAACAAGATGCTTAAAATCTTTGAGAAAAAATGGAATAGGCCTATAAATTAAATCCGATTCGAATATGTGGTCTTTAGCGCCACCCAATGTCCACACTTAAAGACATTTTATACCCATTACAAAACAGAATATGAAAACAATAAAAGGGAAAGAGCCGTCTTATATTGGCCTAAACCGCGATCCATATTAATGCGTGGAAGTCTTCTTAATAAAATTATCAAATGTATCAATAAAATCACCGCATAGAACAACCTCAAATGGATTAATTTATCAGGGTATAAATTATTAAATTACCAACATCTTGGCAACACTTTATTTTTACGGTATATTTGTTACACAACACACACGTTGTATGTACTTACTATTATAACAACAATAAATCACGCAAAATTACTTAAAAGTAACCCTACCATATAATAATTACATGCATTTAATACTACTTAAATCTATAATTACACTGTAACAAGGATACCTGAAAGTGAAAGCCACATCTTTGGTGAACAGAAAACGTGCTACAAGTTTGATCTCAACATATAAGCTCTGCTGTTAATGGAGTTCTCCATCTGTTTGATTACATGCCATTAACTGCTTGATTTTACCGTAAATTCCTGCCATATGGACATCAACTTGAGATAAGCGATTACTATATATATATATATAAAATGTAGAAACTTTCATTTTCTGTAAAACTGCTTCTCAACGATTTGCATCATGAAAAGCACGACACAAATAAACTTGAATCTGTTACTAATCACCACATCCAATTATAAACGCACACTAACCATGAATTTTAAAATATACAAATTTGTTCAAAAAGATGTGCACTTAATTGCATTAAATTAGCACTTTATATAGACCACAGAACTGTGAAATTACATATAAAACGCTTAACAAATTTGAACTATAGCACTTTATTTAATTGTAAATAACATGAAACCAAATGTCTAAAAACATTAATTTCACACTTAAGCATATTAAAGTATATTAGACTAGGCTCTAAACACGATATTTAAAAAAAATACATACATAAACACTAATTTAGATGTTTATATGTATGCTAAAGTGTACTTTCTCACAATAAAAGTACTCATCACAAAATGTTTATATTATTTATATACAGACCATAATCAAAAGTTATTACTTTAAATATATTTAACTGAACGCAGATCACACAAACTCGTTTCCCAAAGGCATCGTAAGCCTAAATTGATCATAACTCCACTGGTTTGAATGGGTTTATGATGTACTTAAGCTTACGATGCTTTTGGGAAACACAACCCTGGTTAACATTAAAACATGAAAGACAGAGGCAGACAAAGGAAAATAAGAACAAACAACATTATTTGTTTCATATAAAATGTTTTTATTTCCATTTTTCAGTATAAAACAGCTCCATAGCTCTGGCCAATTCCACAGTCACAGCAGGAAAGATCAGACACTTCCTGTTCGTCTCGCTCTAAAACACCTGACATTTGGGTTGAAGGGGGCGGGGCTTATTTGCCATTCTAGTTTTGGCGATTGAACATTAACGCAAAACTCTAACAAATCACTTGTGGTTAGCTAGTATATCATTAATATTAACTTAAAAAGAAAGAAAGAACACATGAATGAATGAACACAAGCCGATCTGGTCACATCCCAAACAAGTCCTTGAGTCCACAGCGACCCCAGCGGGAACTACACCGTCTTCTGCTGGCCCTTCTTACCGATCAGGGACTTGTGGATGTGAGGAATCACACCTGCGAGAAGACAGCAAACACACAAGCGCTTCACATCCTCATCCGTCAACACGGCAGTGTTTGCAACGAGCACAAAGAAATTAAACTCCGACATACCTCCACCAGCGATGGTGGCCTTGATGAGAGAGTCCAACTCCTCGTCTCCACGGATGGCCAGCTGTAGATGGCGAGGAGTGATGCGCTTCACCTTCAGATCTTTTGAAGCGTTTCCTGCCAACTCCAAAACCTACAGTCAAAGCAAAAATTATTCAGACACCCGACATCATTCTGATAGTTTTTTTACTAGTGGGTGCAGGATACTATAGTTCAGTGCTTCTCAAAGTCCGGACCCGGAGGGAATTCAATCCGGACCCGCTTCTATTTCATATTTCAAGAACACTAATTATATTTCCTACTTTGATAAACGCACGTTAAACTTGTAAATCATTTGTTTATTTATTCTTATTTTTTTATGTCTTTTGGAGAAGGTCCGAAATTGCAGGCGAGATATTGAAACTTTTCCTTCATGACATTTGTTGTCATCATGACATCCAGTGAGCGTATGACGTATGACATAATCGGGCGACATTTCACCGCTAATATTTTTATTTTTTTGTTTTGTTTTGCTATCACTTATATTATGGCAATTTGTCTTATAGCAGTGCCCAGTGTATACATTTATTTGGCGGCTTGTCACAATATCAAAACTGACCGCTACAAATAGATTTTACAAAAGGCTTATACTTCGTTGAATAAACTGAGCACTGCGCGTTTCAAAAATAAAATGCTGCGCGGGTGTTTTTATATGAATGTATCTTTTAAAAGAACCGTCCGTTTTCTTCAGAAAAGCTTTGATGTCGATTTTCATTTGGTCTTTCCTGTAATGGCTGATAAAGTAGCGCTTATTTGATTACAGTCGTTACCGGGGAAACAGCTATATATCTCGCTCCAACAGCGCCTCCTGCTGGCAGAGAATCAACTTGCATTTGCTAGTCTGCGGGAAACACTGGTGTCTGTCAGCAAACAGAAACAAAAAAGCATGCTTCAGAACTGTTCTGAGAAGGTGCTTAAGTTGAGCCATGTATTATTACTATGAATTAGGCTACTACTACTACTCTTACTATCTTGTGCCCTGCAATAACCATTTACGCAAACTCTCTTTTGATATAAAGGGAAAAAAAGAGAAAATCGGCCCCAAAAAATCAGCATCATATATCGGCCATAGGCTGCCCTGATTTCTAAATATCGGCATTGGCCAGAGAAAAAACATTATAGGTCGACTTCTACTGCTGACACTTAAATTAATTGTTTTGCCACTTTTGCACTAGTTATTAAAGTATTTTGAATGCAAAGGGAACCTTTTTTTTTTTAAATGAGTGTTTATTTGTTATATGTTATGTATGTTTATTAAAAACACGTTTTGTAATAACCAATTGTTCCGGACCTTTGACACTGATGAAAATTCAGATTTGGACCTTTGAATGTAGACTTTGAGAACCCCTGCTATAGTTCATATGTGACCCTGGACCACAAAACCAGTCATTAGGGTCTTTATTTAAAACGGAATAAATCATCTTTCCATTGATGTATGGTTTGTTATGATAGGACAATATTTGTCTGAGATACAACTATTAGAAAATCTGGAATCTGAGGGAGCAAAAAAATCTAAATATTGAGAAAATCTCCTTTAAAGTTGTTCAAATGAAGTTCTTGGCAATGAATTTTACTAATCAAAAATGAAGTTTTGATATATTTATGGTAGGAAATGTACAAAATATCTCCATGAAACATGATCTTTACTTAATATCCTGATGATTTTTGTTATAAAAGAGAAATGTATAATTTTGATCCATACAATGTATTGTTGTCTATTGCTACAGATATACCTGTGTTACTCATGACTGCTTTTGTGCTCCAGGGACACACAGATGTAAGTGATAGCAAAATAAAGTGAACTGTGACATATCCAAAAATTCTTCATACAGTGAACTACCTGTAAAATTTGGGATGAATAATTATTCAGATACTTAGCATGTTTTGCTTAAGTGTTTTTTTCTTTAATTGCACCACAGACCGAACAAAATTAAGCATTGCTTGACCTAAATTAGTATTATCTAATTGTGTACTTAAATTTAACAGCTGAATAATTTTTGGTGGATTGTAATCCATTACATTCCTTTCTATCAAAGTTATCTGACATTATCAAGATGAATTTGTTGTGACTGTTGTATTTTTATTACCATTTTCTAAACTACAGTGAATAAACTGATATAATGTGAGAAATGAAGTTGTCTGAATACATTTCGGTTTGAGTGTATAGTACAAGAATGAAAGAATCGGCACTAATGAGCTGAAAGTCTTACTTCAGCTGTGAGATACTCAAGGATGGCTGCGCTGTAGACTGCTGCTGTCGCTCCCACACGACCATGGCTTGTAGTGCGGGTCTTCAAGTGCCTGTGGATACGGCCCACTGGAAACTACAAATTTCAGATATGCATTCCCTTAGAAAACAGAACCTGACATCGTCTATTAGACTTTGCAACCTTAAAAAAAATCTGACTGAAGGATATTTAACAAAAGGACATTTAGGGTGCTTTCACACGTGCCTCATTTAGTTCGGTTGAATCGCACTAGAGTTGGTTTTCCCTCTTGGTGCGGTTCGTTTGGGCAGGTGAGAAAGCAGCAATCGCACTCGGGTGCGCACCAGAAGCGGACCAAACAAGCGTACTGAGATCTCCTTGAAGAGGTGGTCTCGGTACGCTTTCAAACGAACCCTGGAGCGGTTCGTTTGTGGTGAGAAAGCAATCCGACCCAACGGACCAACGAACCAAGCGGTATCATAATTCATAACGGGAAATATGTTATATAAAAAGCAGCAGCAGTGTCTTTTGTGTCTAGCAGTCAAGCGCTTTGAGTACCCAGAAAAGTCAAGTCAGCTTTATTTATATAGCGCTTTTAACAATGTAAATTGTGCCAAAACAACTGCACAATATCAAAAAAGGAAAATAGTGTGTCAATAATGTAAAATTAAGATAAAAAAAAAGCATATAAATGTAACAAATTATTATTTTGTGAATGCAAGTGAGAATTTGTGAGAAACTTTGATTGTTAGTGAGAATCTCACTTGCATTCACAGATGTGTATTATATATATATATATATATATATATATATATATATATATATATATATATATATATATATATATATATATATATATATATATAAATAAATAATATATTAGAGAGGAATGACAGCTACATTGGTTTTGTGTTTGCCAGGACACCTATAAAGCAGCAATAAGCCGCGGAGCAAACTTGTCAATCCATCTTGAAGAATGACGCAGAGGAACGTAAACAAGTGAACTCTGACCAATAAGAGGACAGCTTTACTCACATGTGACTTGCATAAACACATTTTGGTACGCTTTGCAATGTTGCCGTGTGAAAGTGAACCGCACCAAACAAAAAAAAACAAAAATCAACATTGTATTTGGTCCGGACGGAAGCATGTGCACTAACGGACTTTCCTGGTGTGAATACACCCTTTAACATGGACAAACCTATGCAACTCATGAAAACAGATGCTCACCTGAAGTCCGGCCCTTTGTGAGCGAGACACTGCTTTTGCCTTGGCCTTGCCACTGTCTTTACCTGCCTTTCCTCCTGCCTACAAAACAACACAGACTCTGATCCAATGCATGTTCAAGCATTTCAGTGCACAGAGCAATTAATTAGCATGATATTATGAGCAGACAATTATGGTCATTTGTATTTGCATCAGCATATTAGCAGTGCAAAGACTTTTAAAGTACACTGAAATATATTAATGCGTTTTACATATAAATTAAATATGCAATCTTTAAATTTCTATAAAGTAAACAGTAGTAAACATTGCATTAAAAAAATCAAAACAACTAATATTTATGTAGAATATATGCAACAATTTCCCATAAGAAAAAAATTAACAATTGACAAACATTGCATAAAACTATGTAACAATATTTGTAGAATACATGTAACATTTTTTCATATGTAACAATATACAGATTAAATACTAAAAAAAGTAACATTCTATGAGAATAGATATAATTTTTATTAAATTACAATGTTTAGCACGTAATTTAATTTTGATATATAATATAATTACAAAACATGGTATTTCATTTTAAAAAAATACAATATTTAACATTGCAAACTATTACATTTACAGCAAAATACTTTTTTGACATGCAAAAAAACCCCAGTAACAGCGTATCAGCGGCAAGCGTGTCAACTATTGTGCAAATCATCAATACATTATTAGTGCATTACTCATATGCAAATAATCACGGGTATATTTAAGGTCTACAGCAAAAAAAGTGCAGGTTTGGAGAAAATACTGCACATCTCTTGCTGCCCGGAGGGTCTGATTAAAACATCCATTAGGAATAGAATCATGCTCTTCTTTCAAATGAATTAAAGTTTACCTAAAAACGTGCAGCAATGCCACCTGCACACACTACAAGAACATAACGCGTTTCTGAGGACTCTGTGGTTTGAGAAGAACTGTGGAGCAGATGAAGCTGATATAAACTGATCCGATAGAGTTTAGCTTAGCTTTCCTGCTCCGAGAAATCTCACAAAACCGCGACGCATATCAACAAAACCCTTCAAATAAGCACGATAGGTGGCTAATCGTTTAAATTAGGACAGCATACGTCGAGATTAAATAAATAGCAACAACACAAAGGCTATTAGCATCACGAGCTAGCAGCGCTAACGTAAATCCAAGCAGAGCTAGCCCGAAGCTAGCGCACAATCTCTAGAAAGACGACAAATGCGCAATAAAACAAAAGGAAAGGCACTTCCTGTTATAGAAAACAAATTTACGATCTAATACTAAAGAATTACATACCATTTCAGAGAAGTATTACTTTGAATGGGATCCGGGGAGGTCTGTGTAAATCTATTTCGCCCCTTGACTCGGAGGAACAATAAACCCGTTCAGAAGAGACCGCTTGAGGCAAACCGAGCGCTGGAATCAGCCAATCAGAACGCCTGTTGTTGATTCGAATTTCGGGAAGGCCAATGAGATTTCAGCATGTGTCTGCTTCTACCATCCCCCATCGATGAATGATGTAAGTACGGATAACACAGGGGGCGGGGCTTGGCTCAAATTTGACAGAAAACATTTAACCTCTATTTAAAAGTCATTAATGACCTGACAAAAATGACAAGTCACGATTTTATGTAAATGACTTAAGAGTGAGCTGAATAATAAATATAATTATTATATAAAAATTATTATATTGATATAATTATAAATAAAAATTATATCAAACTATTTTCTAATCTCACTCTTGTAATTATGTCACACGAGGCGAAATCAACATTGTTGGTTAATAATAATAAATTGCTGATTATTTTATAATAGATATAATAGAGGGAGTTTTATAATATAAACGTTTTGTGTTGAGTACTTTTATTGTGAAAAAATACACTTTAGCATATAAGTATTAATGTATATATATATTTTTAAATCTCGTGTTTAGAGATAGATCTAAAACTTTTTATGTAAAGGACACATCTCATGAGAAAACATAAACGCAATTGTAGATTTTCTATGCATAAAAACAGTTATACAATGAGTAAAAAAAGCAAAACAATGCATAAAGCATGAACAAACAGTAAATAACAAATAATTATCTTCATACTGCCATTGCACTAATAGATCAGAACCTGAAGGCAACCATTTTTGTATTTATATAGCCTTTTCACAATTATCTTTTCGGTCTCTGAAGACTTTTTAATTTAATTTTTTATTTTTAAATTTGTTTTTCTATTGTTTTGCTTATTTATATATAGGTATGTGTATTATATTCACATCTTTTTTTATTATCTGTGTGTCCTGGAAGCTTGTGACACTAAAACAAATTCAAACCCCCAACTGCTCCGTGTGTGTGTGAGTGTGTGTGTGTGTGAGTGTGAGTGTGTGTGTGTGTGTGTGTGTGTGTGTGTGTGTGTGTGTGTGTGTGTGAGTGTGTGTGTGTGTGTGTGTGTGTGTGAGTGTGTGTGTGTGTGTGTGTGTGTGTGTGTGTGTGAGTGTGTGTGTGTGTGTGTGTGTGTGTGTGAGTGTGTGTGTGTGTGTGTGTGTGTGTGTGAGTGTGTGTGTGTGTGTGTGTGTGTGTGTGTGTGTGTGTGTGTGTGTGTGTGTGTGTGTGAGTGTGTGTGTGTGTGTGTGTGTGTGTGTGTGTGTGTGAGTGTGTGTGTGTGTGTGTGTGTGTGTGTGTGTGTGTGTGTGTGAGTGAGTGAGTGTGTGTGTGTGTGTGTGTGTGTGTGTGTGTGTGTGTGTGTGTGAGTGTGTGTGTGTGTGTGTGTGTGTGTGTGTGTGTGTGTGTGTGTGTGTGTGTGTGTGTGTGAGTGTGTGTGTGTGTGTGTGTGTGTGTGTGAGTGTGTGTGTGTGTGTGTGTGTGTGTGTGTGTGTGTGTGTGTGTGTGTGTGTGTGTGAGTGTGTGTGTGTGTGTGTGTGTGTGTGTGTGTGTGTGAGTGTGTGTGTGTGTGTGTGTGTGTGTGTGAGTGAGTGTGTGTGTGTGTGTGTGTGTGTGTGTGTGTGTGTGTGTGTGTGTGTGTGTGTGTGTGTGAGTGTGTGTGTGTGTGTGTGTGTGTGTGTGTGTGTGTGTGTGTGTGAAAAGCAGATGGACTAACACTTCTGAGGGACCAAGATAGTATCCTATTAAGGTGGGCTGAACATTTTGACACCCTGCTTAATCAGGATTCTGATGCGGACTCCACCATTCTGGATGAATTGCCTAAACTTCCTCCCATCCATGATCTCAGCCTACCACCAACCTTTCAAGAGGTTCTGTCATCTATCCATTCTCTTAAGAACAACAAGTCCCCTGGCACTGATAATATCCCTGCAGAGCTACTGAAGGAGGGGGGGTTCATGTGTACGCGCACCCTCTATCGGTACATCATCCAGGTCTGGACTGATGAGAACATCCCACAGCAGTGGAGAGACGCAAATATTGCTGTTATCTATAAGAACAAGGGTGACAAGGCTATCTGCGGTAATAGTAGGGGCATATCACTCCTTTCTGTGGGTGGTAAGGTCCTGGCCAAGGTGATGCTTCAGAGACTCGTTAATAACATCACAGAGTCAATGCTGCCTGAATCGCAGTGTGGATTTAGGAAGAATAGGAGCACTATCGACATGATTTTTACTGCCCGGCAGCTTCAGGAAAAGTGCCGGGAGCAACATCAGGACATGTTTATGGCCTTTGTCGATCTTTCTAAAGCATTTGATACTGTACAAAGAGAGCTGTTATGGGATGTACTCCTTAGGTTTGGCTGTCCCAATAAATTTGTTAACATCCTCCGCCAGTTCCATGATGGGATGACCGCTCGGGTGTCTATAGGTGGACAAGAGTCCGAGCCCTTCTTTGTGCGCACAGGGGTGAGGCAGGGGTGTGTGCTAGCACCAATACTCTTTAACATCTTCCTCCTATGTGTCACCAAGCTTCTCCACAACGAGATTGAAAATAGCAGTGGCATAGCAGTAGACTTCAGATTAGACGGCAACCTCTTTAATATTAGGAGGCTACAGGCAACCAAAAAACTCTGTAGAGAGCAGGTCCTGGAACTGCAGTATGCAGATGACTGTGCTTTTGTGGCCCATACTCCAGAGGATCTTCAAACTGTTCTTGCTGTGGCGGTTAGGGCATACAGCAGAATGGGGTTGACTATCAACACAACCAAGACAGAAGTGCTTTGCCAATGGCGTAGCAATGTCCGACCCACACTACCTGCGTTCACTGTTGGGGATGAACAGCTTTCAGTAGTGCCATTTTTTAAATATCTGGGGAGTATTCTTGCTGAGGACTGTGGCATTGACAATGAAGTTCAGAGCCGCATTAAACAGGCATCAGTTGCCTTTGGGAGACTTCGGTGTAGAGTCTTTCACAACAAGAATCTTCATCTTTCTACAAAAGTAGCCGTATACCAAGCGGTCTGTGTCACAACCCTACTTTATAGCTGTGAAGCTTGGGTAACCTACAGCCGTCACATCAAGTCCCTAGAGCGCTTCCATATAAGCTGCCTTCAGCGCATTCTGGGGGTTACCTGGCGGGATCGTGTGCCTCACACTGAAATACTTAAAAAGACCAATTGTAGAAGTATTGAGGCCATGATCACCCAGCGCCAGCTGCAGTGGTTGGGGCACGTGATAAGGATGCCCTCTATGCCGACTGCCCCGAAGAGTGCTCTACGGCCAGCTACATCATGGTCGACGTTCAGCTGGAGGGCCGAAGAAGCGACATAAGGATCAGATGAAGACTTCCTTGAAGAAGTGTAAGATCAGACCCGAGGACCTGGAGGCTGTTGCTGTTGACCGTACCATCTGGCAAAAGCTGTGTAGAGATGGGGTTCATACACTTGAGATGGAGAGGACAAGCATGAGGCAGCAGAAGCGAGCCAGGAGAAATACAGCCATGACTGCCACCACTACTACTACCATTGCATATATATGTCCCACCTGCAATAGAGTTTGTGGGTCCAGGATAGGACTGTTTAGTCATCAAAAGTCTCACCGATAAAGGCGTGGACGTCATCATCGAATTTCGATGGACAACCGAGAGAGTGTGTGTGTGTGTGTGTGAGTGTGTGTGTGTGTGTGTGTGTGTGTGTGAGTGTGTGTGTGTGTGTGTGTGTGTGTGTGTGTGTGTGTGTGTGTTTCTCTGTGTGTGTGTGTTTCTGTGTGTGTGTGTGTGTTTCTCTGTGTGTGTGTGTGTGTGTGTGTGTGAGTGTGTGTGTTTCTCTGTGTGTGTGTGTGTGTGTGTGTGTGTGTGTGTGTGTGTGTGTGTTTCTCTGTGTGTGTGTGTGTGTGTGTGTGTGTGTGTGTGTGTGTGTGTGTGTGTGTGTTTCTCTGTGTGTGTGTGTGTGTGTGTTGACTGCTGAGTGTGTGTGTTCACTACCGTGTGTGTGTGTGTTCACTACTGTGTGTGTGTGTTCACTACTGTGTGTGTGTACTTTGGATGGGTAAATGCAGAGCACAAATTCTGAGTATGGGTCACCATACTTGGTCGTATGTCACTTTCAATTCAATTCAATTCAATATTGCTTTATTGGCATGACTGTAAAAAATACAATATTGCCAAAGCTTGAAATATAATAACAATGAAAATATCAAAATAACAGAATAAAAACATTATAACAATATAAACTTAAATAAACATTTTAACAAATAAGAACTTGTGTGAACATTTCATACCACAGTGTTTAACATATAAACACACACAGGCTGAGGGTCACTGTGGTAGACATTAGGGAAACACACTGAGGTCAGACATAATACACACACACACACACACACGTTCACCTGCTGTCTCTCAGGCTGTTGCACACACACACACACACGTATCTCGCAGCCAGTGCTGCTGTCTGTCCCTCTCCTAGTATGATCTTTATTTGTTCCTCTTCAGTCATGGCTGTAAAGTTCTTTATGATGTTTGTGAATTTGTTGATGTATATGTCTCTGATTGATTTAAATTGGTAACAGTGAAGTAGGAAGTGTGTCTCTGTCTCACAGTGAACACACACTCTTTGCTCTCTGGGTAACCAGCTCTTTCTGTGTCTGCCGGTCTCGATGGCTAGTCTGTGCTCACTGAGCCTGTACTTGCTCAGGATCTGGCTCTGCTTTGTGTCTTTCACACTCTGGAGATATTCTTCTAATTCATAATTTAATTTTATAGTTCGACAGAGTTGTAATTTACTTTGTGTTTTGGTTTCTTGATCCCAATGTTCCAGATATATATGTTTAGATTGTTTGATAATCTGATTTATTTTGATGTTTGGGTGAGAAGCAGTGCTGGTCTGAGACTGGTTAGTGTTAGTAGAGTTAGTAGGTTAGTAAGTCTCAGAACCAGCTGACTGACTGGACTCTTTTCAGGGTTCAGTTCTTGGGTTTGTAGTGCTTTAAAATGTAGCGATTCTCTGGGACTTGATTTTAGATGCATCCAGAATTTGAGCGATCTTTTTTGTATATTTATAATCAATGGGAAACGGCCTAATTCTGCCCTACATGCATTATTGGGTGTTCTCCTTTGTAATTTCACTTTCCTCGCATTTTGTAACAAATCTTTCCCTCGCAGATCAAAATGACCCGAAGCCCTAAAATTATACTTTTCTTTTGAGTGTTTGCTTCGTTTGGTTATTCTTCTGGTTATTTACAGCTAATGAAGGAGTCTTGCGCATTCACAGAATATAGCATATTTCAGCATTGCAGAATAAGGTGATCAAAAAAACAGTCAGAGATAGGAAAAGCTTTCAGATTTTGTATAAATCTAAATTTTAAAAAAAATAGCCCCTAATGACTGCTTTTGTACCTCCAGGGTCACATATTTAAATGGCTAGAAAGCAGTAAAAACAGTAGTAGGTGTGTCGTTGGAAAGACTAAGTGAAGTGTTATCTGTAATAAAGTGCGTGTGTTAGTACGTTATCGACACCACTGTACTGATCCAATAGGAGAAGCGAATAAATGACTGACACGTCAAACGACCAATCACAAGATGTTCCTAAGGCGGTGACGTTCCAGAGCTACTGCTCATTCATAGGACGCTCTCGAGTCAGAAGGCGGGATCTGACGAAATACGGGTGGGGGAAAGTATCTGAGCTCTGGGTGATGGTGAAGATGGCGGATGGGGACAGCGGGAGTGAGCGCGGCGGCGGAGGAAGCGGGTTCCAAGCGTTCCAGAGGGACCAGGAGACACAAGAGCTGGCGTCCAAACGCCTCGACATCCAAAACAAGCGCTTCTATCTGGACGTCAAGCAGAACTCGAAGGGCAGGTTCATCAAGATCGCCGAGGTCGGCGCTGGGGGCTCCAAAAGCCGCCTGACGCTTTCCATGTCGGTCGCGGCGGAGTTCCGGGATTATCTCGGGGATTTCATCGAACACTACGCCCAACTCGGGCCCAGCACTCCGGAGCAGATCGCGCAGTCCTCCGGAGGCGAGGACGGCGGGCCTAGACGGGCCTTGAAGAGCGAGTATCTCGTGAGGGAAAACCGCAAATACTACCTCGATCTGAAGGAGAACCAGCGCGGGAGATTCCTGCGGATCCGGCAGACCGTTAACCGCGGAGGATTCGGTGTTCCCGGCGGCGGCGGAGGGATTCAATCCGGCCAAACTATCGCTCTTCCCGCTCAGGGTCTCATCGAGTTCCGCGACGCGCTGGCGAAGCTGGTCGACGACTACGGCGGCGATGACGAGGAGCTGGCCTGCGGCGGAGGAGGCGGCGGCGGTTACTCGGAGTTACCGGAGGGGACCTCAATAACGGTGGACTCCAAGCGGTTCTTCTTTGACGTGGGCTCCAACAAGTACGGCGTGTTTCTGCGTGTGAGCGAGGTGAAGCCCAGCTACAGAAACTCTATCACGATCCCCTTCAAAGCGTGGAGCAAGTTCGGCGGAGCCTTCTGTCGCTACGCGGAGGAGATGAAGGAGATCCAGGAGCGGCATAGAGATAAAACGTTCGAGCGGAGAACCGAAGAGGAGTCAGAGGGCGACGATTTAGAGGACGACTGACCGGCGGAGGAGTCCCGTCGCTGGGCAACCGCTCAGAGCGAGAGCCGCGATCTGGAGGAGGATGCATGAAACGATCAACGGCGAATAAAAAGATGTTTGACTGAGAAACACTCGTGTATATGTAAGAGAATCCTGTTTAAAGCCGTATAGACGGTGTTTGGCTAGATAAATGGATGTTTCTGCTGGCTGCTCTCTGTAGGTCTTGTCATTTTGAAAGTTTTCCCCTTTATAAAGAAAGAAACGAGCACCCTTTCACACAGAGACTGAGTTCACACGCAGGGATGTGATAGTGTTAGTGTGTCCAGAACAACTGATGAGTATCTCTGCTATAGCTGTTGTTGTGTTCTACCCCTGCGATGGAGAGCAAACCAGCATCATCTGAGCGACTTGGTGTGCATCTCATAGTTAGCTCATTCAGTGTGTGTGTGTGTGTGTGAGTGTGTGTGAGTGAGTGTGTGTGTGTGTGTGAGTGTGTGTGTGTGTGTGAGAGAGAGAGAGTGTGTTTGTGTGTGTATATAAGTCTCAGATCAAACAGCGTCAAAATGTCAGGTTGTGTGGACACACAATACAGTTCAAGCAACAATGTACAAACCGTTAAAATGGTGCTATAAAGTGTCACGCCGGCTGGTGGCTTTTATTTAGTTCTCCTCCTGTTTCTTGTCAGGATCGAGCTAATTCTTCAGCATCTGTGCTGCTGATGCCACTAAATGTACTGGGTTTGACCTTGATGGGTGAATTAGTCGTTTCAGAGCTTTGGTGACTGGAAAGGAAATCAAATGTAGAACAACACCCAGCTGAGTTTAAATAGATTTATTTTTAAATAACAATATACAGAAATATATATATATAGAAATATGTTTATATATAGATCTATAGAATCAATTATAAATGCTTTCTGAACAGGCTATTTAACAAATAAAAGTCGGATGCAATTGTATAGGGAAATATTTCTTACAGCTTTTCCATTCATTTCCTACGGTCTCCGAAGAGCAACATTGTGAAACTAGACTTCTCAGTTTAGCTTGTATTGCTTTTTTCATCAATCCCAATGACATAACTCTCTTCTTTATTTCTCTGCGTTCTCTTCCTCTGCATATTAAGTTGTCTGCTCCTCTTTTTGTTTGTCGTGGGTGTTGGATATTTTTAATTTGATCGGTGAAAAAGGAGTTTTGATTTCCAGGCCTTCTGTAACCACGAGAATTAGCCGTACACGCCACCCAGGAGCCACAGGGGTTTTTACTGACTTCAATATCCATGAGTTTTGACCTCATTCTTGTCTGTACTGTGTTATGTGATAAAGGCAGCTGTTCAGTCGAGTGTGTTCTGCTGTAATTCTCCACAAACTTCCTTTGAACAATAAACAGAATTTCTTTGCTGACAACCTGAGTTTGTTTTAATCTTTCACAATTCTTGACGGCTGAATGTTGTAAGTGATTCTTCTACACCAAAAGCAAGCATCACCAAACAGATATGCAGAAAGTTTACTCCACTGAAATGCAACTGCTGTCACTAGATCATCATTATCATCATCATCCTGGCATCTGCAAACACAAAACAATCACATTTATACTTGAACAAATGTCCATGACCTGCAGCATCTCTCATACATACAAAAAATGACCTTCTAGTAGTGTTCTCTATTCTTTTTCTGTTCTATCTACTTGTTTTAATTTGATTTATTATATATAAATAATATATGTCTCTTTTTTTGTGTCTCAATACATTATAATTTGTAGTGATGAATGCATTGATGAGAAGGTGCCCGAGAAAGTCTAAATGAAATGCATCTGAATTGATGCACTGCTCCTTCACAGATCCAGTTTGGCCAAGAAAGCCGAACAGTTTCAGTTCTCATTGACTTCCACTGTATTTTCTGCTCATGGAAGTCAGTAGGTAATGAAACAGAAGAAAACCAGAGTGCAAGTGGATTTCAAGGCCTGTTGGAATCAAATTAAATCTTGTGACACTGTCAGGTTGTGCAAGATGAGGAATAATATGTACTTTGGAATTTGTAATCCGTTTTTTCGAAGTGACGTGGTTATTTTGGCTTTGAAGAAGACGTTTTTGTCTGCGACTGAAAAGGAGTTTGAGCAGATATTCAAGAAAGAAGTTGTATTTTAACCATACATAACTTATCCTGTGAGTCTGAGTAAACAGCCCAGTCATGTGCTCAGAATGGCACCATTATCAAATAAATTAAGAATTTCATAACCTACAAAAGTCATAAGGAAAGAAGAATATTTTTTTCATCTGATGCTGTATCTAATAATGAGAAACAGCAGTCCTGCTCAAACACACCTTTAGATTTGGAGAAATGTAGCATTCATCCTTTGCTTATCAGGGGATGCTCTGCAGTGAATGGGTGCCGTCAGAATGAAGGTGCATTTATTACGAACACCCAGCTTTTGTCTTCTCCAGATGTTAACTGATGGACTGGTTACTTTATCAGCTGTTTGGACTCTCATTCTGACGGCACCCATTCAACTCCATTGGTGAGCAAGTGATACTAAATTTCTTCAAATCTGTTCTGATGAAGAATAACAACCACCATTCCCAGATACTTTTCCAAAAGCGCTAAAGAACGAGCCTAATATATAAAAGGTACCTGATGTCACACACCAAAAACACCATTATGACATTAAAATAATGCAATAAACAGATGAATAGTTCACCTAAAAACCTAAAAAATTTGTTGAAAATGTACTCACCTTCAGGCCATCCAAGAAGTAGATGTAGAGTTTGTCAGTTAATAAAACTCTTTTTAAATGGGTTATACTTTATTTTAATGTGTCCTTGTTACACATTTAAGTACTGAGTAATATTAATTAACTACATGTACTTACTATATGGTTAGGGTTAGGATTCACGTTTGGTTCAGGGTTACTTGCATGTAATTATGCATAATGTATTGTTATTATAATAGTACGTACATGTAACGTGTAACAAGGACCCCCTAAAATAAAGTGTTACTGTAAATTTAAGTCCAATCCATAAAACCTAACTAAATATTTCCACAGTAAAGTTCTTGCAAACTGTTTTTTAGTGCTGACAAGTGATTAATCGCGATTAATTGCATCCAAAATAAAAGTTTTTTTTCACATAATATGTGTGTGTACTGTGTATATTCATTATGTATATATATATATATATATATATATATAAATACACATACAATAGGATATTTTGAAAATATTTACATGTATTTACAAGTATATTTGTATTGATATAATTTATATTATATATAAATATATTGAATATACAAACATAACATATTTTTCTGAAATATATACGTGCATGTGTGTATGTATATATAAATAATAAATATACACAGTACACACATATATATTATGTAAACTAAAACTTTTATTTTGGATGCGATTAATTATTTGACAGCACAATTTTTTTTGTTTGTTTTACTGTAAAGTTCACAGGTTTGTTTTCTCCTGGCTAAATAAAGGATAAATTTCAAGAAGGCAAATCACATACTGAAGGCTTTTTGGAGAAGAAAAAGCTTCTCAGTTGCTTAGAATAGCAGGATATCTGTTACCACTCACGCAGCTCACAGCTAAATCTGTAAAGGGATACGCCTTCTCGCTTTACAGTAACGATGAACAACTGTCCCTCCTCATTCTCATGTCCTGTATAAAGTCCTATTGCATCAGCTCTGAGAGTTAAACCCTGTGACCCTCATCTAACGTCATGGTATGACACACACACACACCCACAAACACACGCTCACACATGCTCACACACAAACACACGCTCACACATGCTCACACACACACATGCTAAGCTTCACTGATGACAGTTCAAGGGTATATGTAATGGCACGGCTGGCAGAGCGTCTCTGATTCAGGAGATTATTTCGCATTCTCTGCCATGCTGCTGCTGCTGATGATGATAAGATGATAAAACAGCTGTCAGACAGACTGTGCTTCATTCAGATTGTGCTGAGAGCTTCACTCTCAATCCACTAATACTGAGAGATCTCCATTCACTTTGCACTGCTTATATGCCAAGCAGACCCGCTTAACCAGTTCCACTTCCCAATGCCTACATCTGAGTTTCACTAGTGAATCTGATTACAGAAATATGTGACCCTGGAGCACAAAACCAGTCATAAGTGTCAATTTTTTTTTAAATAAATAATCTTTCCATTGATGTATGGTTTGTTATGATAGCACAATATTTGTCTGAGATACAACTATTAGAAAATCTGGAATCTGAGGGAGCAAAAAAATCTAAATATTGAGAAAATCACCTTTAAAGTTGTTCAAATGAAGTTCTTAGCAATGCATATTACTAATCAGAAATGAAGTTTTGATATATTTACGGTAGGAAATTTACTAAATATCTTCATGGAACATGATCTTAATATCCTAATGATTTTTGTCATAAAAGAGAAATGTATAATTTTGACCCATACAATGTATTGTTGTCTATTGCTACAGATACACCTGTGTTACTCATGACTGCTTTGTGCTCATATATGTGCTCAATTGCAATGAGGATAAACATGAAAACAACATGTTTTGTGTTGTGAATTACTGGCTTTTTAAATATACTAAATAATATTAATGCGGTTCAATGATTGATTTTTGCATCTTATATTTAGCAAAATAATTAATCTAACGCAACTTAATATACATAGAAAATATGTTTCTGTAAATACATAGAAGCATATACTGTACAGTACATAATGTGCACATCTGTAACTAAGATGCGTGTTATTTTATTCCTTCTTTTCTATGTTTCTATGGTTTTTATTTGTTATTCTTTATTATTTACTTTCTGGCTATTCTCATTAAATACATTTGTATGTGTACCTCAGAGCTGGTGTTATTTTATATATATATATAAATATGGGGAAGTTGTGGCCTAATGGTTAGAGAGTCGGACTTGTAATCCAAAGGTTGTGGGTTCGAGTCTCGGGCCGGCAGGGATTGTAGGTGGGGGGAGGGAATGTACAGCGCTCTCTCCACCCTCAATACCACGACTGAGGTGCCCTTGAGCAAGACACCGAACCCCCAACTGCTCCCCGGGTGCCGCAGCATAAATGCTGCCCACTGCTCCGGGTGTGTGTTCACGGTGTGTGTGTGTGTGTGTGTTCACTGCTGTGTGTGTGTGTGTGTTCACTGCTGTGTGTGTGTGTGTTCACTGTGTGTGTGTGTGTGTGTGTGTTCACTGTGTGTGTGTGTGTTCACTGCTGTGTGTGTGTGTGTGTGTGTGTTCACTGCTGTGTGTGTGTGTTCACTGCTGTGTGTGTGTGTGTGTTCACTGCTGTGTGTGTGTGTGTGTTCACTGCTGTGTGTGTGTGTTCACTGCTGTGTGTGTGTGTGTGTTCACTGCTGTGTGTGTGTGTGTGTGTTCACTGCTGTGTGTGTGTGTTCACTGCTGTGTGTGTGTGTGTGTGTTCACTGCTGTGTGTGTGTGTGTGTTCACTGCTGTGTGTGTGTGTGTGTGTTCACGGTGTGTGTGTGTTCACGGTGTGTGTGTGTTCACTGCTGTGTGTGTATGTTCACTGCTGTGTGTGTGTGTGTGTGTGTGTGTGTGTTCACTGCTGTGTGTGTGTGTTCACTGCTGTGTGTGTGTTCACTGCTGTGTGTGTGTGTTCACTGCTGTGTGTGTGTGTGTGTGTGTGTGTGTGTGTGCACTTTGGATGGGTTAAATGCAGAGCACGAATTCCGAGTATGGGTCACCATATTTGGCAGTATGTCACGTCATATATATATATATATATATCAAATTTGTTATATTTTCTGTTTTCCTTTTCATTTTAGTATTTTTTAATTTTTTTGTAGTTTTGTCTTTTTTGTGTGTGTTACTTCAACCTAAAACAAAAATGACTCTTTTCAAATAAATATTTCATTTATTTGCGTATTTTAAATGTTTATTTTATTTCAAGTAATTTTACAAAGGTTTTAGTTAATAACCTTTCCCAGAACTCATGGAAACCACAACAAATTCCTCATTCTATTCTATTCTATTCTATTCTATTCTATTCTATTCTATTCTATTCTCAAGCAGTTTATCATAAAAGAGCCATTAATATTCAGAGTATACACACACATCTTTGGTAAGATGGCGCCGGTGAGATCGGCTGCCGTCACGACTGCTCCGACCAAACTTTGTCTTTTTTTGTTATTTTTTCGTATTGTTAACTATAAACACCGGTTTCTTTTTGTAAGATGGCCATTCTTACATACGACAGGGCCACTCTTATTTCTATTGGTGCACAATGCACTAACCTTTCGCCGATTTTGAACCCGGACCCATCCTGGCCAAGCGAGATCCTGAGGAGGAACAAAGGACCCGACCCGTACCGGCGTCCTCGAGGGAAACGAGCCGGCGTCAGGAACAGGCTGAGGGCTCGCGCACACCGCGCTCCCTTACCAAGTGTCCTGCTCGCCAATGTCCAGTCGCTGGATAACAAACTCGATGACCTCAGGGCAAGAGTCAGGTTCCAGAGGGACATTCGGGACTGCAACCTTCTCTGCTTCACCGAGACATGGCTGAACCCAGCGGTACCAGACCACGCCATCCAGCCGGCCGAGTTCTTCTCGGTTTACCGCATGGACAGAACGCTGGACTCGGGGAAGACTAGGGGAGGTGGAGTATGTCTGATGGTGAACAAACACTGGTGTGACGGCGCGAGCATTGTTCCCCTCTCACGCTCCTGCACACCGAATCTTGAACTTCTGACCATCAAATGTCGCCCTTTTTATCTCCCTCGGGAATTTAGCTCGGTCATCGTCAGTGCCGTTTATATTCCACCTCAAGCGGACACGGACACTGCGATATGGGATTTACATGAAACACTACACCTTCACCAGACACAGCACCGGGACGCCGCATTCATTGTTTTGGGAGATTTCAACAGTGCCAACCTCAAGCGTGCACTGCCGAACTTCCATCAGCACATCAGCTGCCCCACCAGGGGCGAAAGGACATTAGATCACTGTTACACCCCATACAAGAACAGCTACAAGGCACAGTCACAACCACCGTTTGGGAAATCGGACCACGCCGCCATCTTCCTCATGCCTGTTTACAAACAGAGGCTGAAACAGGAAGCCCCGGTGCAGAGGGAGGTCCAACGCTGGACGGACCAATCGGTGGCCGCTCTGCAGGACGCGCTAGATGACGCAGACTGGGACATGTTCCGGCGCAGCTCTGATGACGTCAGCTTGTTTACGGAAGCGGTTGTGGGATTTATAGAGAAACTAATGGATGATACGGTGCAGAAAACCATCATCAGGACGTTTCCCAACCAGAAGCCGTGGGTGGATAAAACCATCCGCGACGCCCTGAGATCCCGCTCCGCTGCCTACAACACAGGGCTCATCACCGGGAACATGGATGATTACAAGGCTGCATCTTACAGCGTGCGCAGATCGGTGAAGGAGGCGAAGCAGCGCTACGGGAGGAAACTAGAGTCGCAATTCCAACATGGCGACTCTAGGAGCCTGTGGCAGGGACTTAGAACCATCACGGACTATAAAACACCACCCTCCAGATCGGGGAATGCGGACGCCTCTCTGGCTGACGAGCTGAACACTTTTTATGCTCGCTTCGAGGCTGCAGCTAATCACGCTAACGGCGCTAGCAGTGCTAACTGCATGCACGCTGAGGAAGCCGGTGAGGACAACGTATTCACCATCACGGAGCATGACGTGAGGAGGGCATTCAAGAGAGTGAACATCAGGAAGGCAGCAGGACCAGATGGCATCACAGGTCGGGTTCTGAAGGCCTGCGCTGACCAGCTAGCACCGGTGTTCACCGAGATCTTCAACCTCTCCCTGGAACAGTCCATAGTCCCCTCATGCTTTAAGCAGTCCACCATTGTTCCTGTCCCCAAGAAACCGCAGCCCACCTGCCTAAACGACTATCGCCCTGTAGCCCTCACATCAGTGGTGATGAAGTGCTTTGAGAGACTGGTCAGAGACTTCATCATTGCATCACTACCAGACACACTGGATCCACTACAGTTTGCATACAGACATAACCGCTCCACGGAGGATGCCATCTCACACCTCCTCCACACCACAACAAGTCACCTGGACTGCAGAAAAGGGAATTATGTAAAAATGCTGTTTGTGGACTACAGTTCAGCGTTTAACACCATAATTCCCTCCACACTCACCTCCAAGTTGGAGGTCCTTGGTCTCAGCACATCCTTGTGCCAATGGATCTCCAGCTTCCTGAAGGACAGACAGCAAGCCGTACGGATGGGTAAACACACCTCATCCTCCATCACCCTAAGCACTGGAGCCCCTCAAGGTTGTGTTCTGAGCCCCCTGCTGTACTCACTGTACACTTATGACTGTGTGGCCACTTCCAACTCCACCACCATCATTAAGTTTGCTGATGACACTGTTGTGTTGGGCCTGATCTCAGACAACGACGAGACGGCCTACATACAGGAGATTAAGAACCTGGAGAGTTGGTGCCAGGTGAATAGTCTACACCTGAACATCAGCAAAACTAAGGAGCTGATAGTGGACTTCAGTACGAAGCAGGAGCGGTCGTACCAGCCGATCACGATCAGCGGGACTCCAGTGGAGAGAGTGGACAGCTTCAGATACCTGGGTGTTCACATCACGCAGGACTTGACTTGGTCCTGTCATACCAGCACCCTGGTGAAGAAGGCCAGGCAGCGTCTGTACCATCTGAGACGCTTAAAGGACTTTAGACTTCCCTCTCGGGTGCTTAAGACTTTTTACACCTGCACCATCGAGAGCGTCCTGACGGGCAGCATCACTTCCTGGTTCGGGAACTGCACTATGCAGGACAGACGAGCCCTCCAGAGGGTGGTGCGTTCAGCGGAACGTACCATTCACACCGAGCTCCCTAACCTGCAGGACATCTACAGCAAGCGGTGCCTGACCAGGGCCAGGAAGATAGTGAAGGACCTCAGCCATCCCAACAATGGACTCTTTTCTCTGCTGCGTTCAGGGAGACGCTTCCGCTCCATGAAGGCGAACACAGAGAGAATGAGGAGGAGCTTCTTCCCGCAGGCCATTCGGAGTCTAAACCACTCTCCACTCTAATCACATCACCCCACACTTCCACTTTGCACATTTTTCAAGTACAATCTGCACTAATTTGTAGAAGGTTACGGAAGGATAAATGAGTGGGACTTACATACCATTTGTCTTTGTCTTTAGTATCCTTTTACTCACTTATACACTTTACTGCACTGCACAGCACAGCACACGGACACTTTATCACTGACATACACTTTACTTTTTATAGAATCTATATAGAATCATATTCTATTTTTTATTCTCATATCTATTTGTTATTTTATTTTATTGCTAGTTTATTCTGTATATATGGTTACTGTACTTTTTCTATTTGTATTTTTGTAAACTTGAGGTTTTTCTAATTTTGTTGGACAATTTGTTGGACAGTCGTACAATACATTTCACTACATGTCGTACTACGTATGTATATGTATGTGACAAATAAAATTTGAATTTGAATTTGATTTGAGAGTACTGTTTCAAGGACATTTTAAGGACATTTCTATTTTTGTAAATAATACATTTGTTCCAGTGTTTACTATGATTAGTAGCCACTTCTTGATTTGCCGACACAGAACGTTTGCGACCCTGGCTGTGAAAAAGTCATTTTTTGGTGATTTACTGTTTTCTACATAAAATCATCCTTCATAAGGTAAATAACTTTGATATCTTTAATATCGACTGGGTAAGGTCATGTCAAAGATTTAAATCACAGTGAAATGAATGATTGAAATCAAATATTGATGCTCATTATCTCATATTTAGATTTTGAGCCTGGATTTCACAGAAAGGGTCACATTGTTTTAACTACAGCTCATTGCAATTTCAATAAGTTGCCTAGGATAAAAGTGTGTCAAAATCAGTACCTGCTACAAATAATTGAGAGGAATGGTCAGGAGTGTGCTCCGTTGTGATGATATGCAGACAGAGGAGAGAGATGAGAGCAGCAGGGCATCAGAAGGACGTGACTCATGACAGAAACGCTCTTCTGTGTACTGCAGGCTTTCCAGGGCTATATTTAGCTCTCATGTTGCCATGTATGTTCCTATATACATGTATATATATATATGCTAAAATGCATTGCTTTGTACTCTTTCTCTCCTTCCAGCACAGACCCCTCCACACACAAATATGAATTATGACATATCATTTGGCAGATTTTTTGAGAATTGTGTAAAGTCAGCTGATTTCTTTTTCACTTTCTCTACATTGTCATTCATTCACAACAAGCCCAAACACTGGAAAATGTTTATTTGGTAGTCATTAATAGAGTGATATATCAGCTACATATAAATCTATCCAGAATATGTTTAAATTTAAAATACAAATTTTTGCATCACATTTGCATAGCTTAAATTTAGTTTATGCATAATACAGAAATTAGGTGTGCTTAGATTTTGTCACAAAAAAAAGGAAGTAAAATACAATATATTACGGTAATAAAAAAAGAAATACATGCATATATAAACATTCACCTACATTTCACTGCTGGTTATACCCTGTATAATTGTGTATGTGACAAATAAAAACTCTTGAATCTTGAATTCATAGTCAACTATGCTTGCAGAACGATTATTTCAGCTTCACAGCTTTTATATAATATGGTTAACAAATACATGAATATATTTGCAAATCATGTTACTAGAAAAGCAATGCATATTAGATGTAGCATAAGCTATACAATCTCTAGTGCAAAGCACTTTACTGATAAAACATACTGATCTGAGTTCAGAAGTTACACTGCTTCACCAGCAGAGGTCGCGCTTGTCTGAACTCTACTGACTCTTCTCTTTGTGTCCCACGTCACATACTATAAAATATGCACTTCTAGTTTGTGCTACCTACTTTCCAGACTAGTGTTTGGATTTCATAAGGTTATTTTGTCATCCAGCAGCATGAGAGTCTGATCTCTGTCTGATAACTAAAAGCTGCAGCTGTTGAGTGCATCAAGTGTCCCGTTTGCAAGCTTTGTTTTTCAGTCAAATAACTTCTTCTTGTGGAAATTTGCAGTATGAACAAAGCACTCTCACTACTGATACTGGCACAGAATAATACATATATTACTGCTCAAAAGTATTTTTAAAAGGACTTTTTTTTAAGAAATCTCTTATGCTCATTTATTTAATCAAAAATACATTAAAAATTGTGACATATTATTACAATTTAAAATGTTATTTTTTTCCTTACTTAACCCAAGCATTTAAATGGTAGAGTTTCCATAAGCAGCAATAACGATTGATAATAATATTAAGCAGTAAATCAGTATATTAGAATGATTTCTGAAGGATCATGTGACACTGAAGGAGTAATGCTGCTCAAACTCAGTACAGGAAAACACGTATTTTTAAATTGCAATATTTCACAATATCACTGCTTTTATTGTTTTTCAAAGGTGCTTCACAATGCCATAGAAGAACCTTTTTTGTCTAAATGGTTCCATAACATCTGAAGAATCTTTCTGTTTCACAAAAGGGTCTTTGTGGCGAAAGAAGGTTCTTCAGGTTATAAAACGGGAATAAAAGAGATGGTTCTTTGACTGAATGGTTCTTTGTGGAACCAAAAATGGTTCTTCTATGGCATCGCTGTGAAGAACCTTTTAAGCAGCTTTATTTTAAAGAGTGTTGGATCAAATAAATGCAGCCTTGTTGAGCAGAAGAGAATTGAGATATTACCAACATCACTGCATTTCCTATAAGCTTTGCCACAGTCTTGATAGTTCTAATGGAATTCTAAGCAGTTTTCTGGTTCAATCGCTTGCATCCGAGCCTGAATCTAATGGAAAAGTGAAAGAAATACAAATAAAAGTGAAACACATGCAAATAAATGGAGAACATGCAATGACTCAAAGAGCCCCGGAGGAATCGCTCCACTTCATGTTTTCTCAGAAGGATCAAAGCCCTTTATTTGGGGAAAACGCTTCAGCTCTTCACTGAAATCTTCACCCTCTTGGTTTTTCTAAAAAAAAGAAAGAAAGATTCGCTTCAGTTCATTGTCAATCTCTTCTTCTTATCTTAGTGAATACTCAAATTTCAAAGGCCTCTAAATAATGATCCAAAAAAAAACCAACAACCTGTCAATCTACTGCACGCCTGATTTGTAGATTATAATTTTTTTAGCGAGCAAAGGCTCTTTCAGTATAACTGTCCTCCTTCAGGTCCTGTACACTTGTCTTTTTGCTGTGAGATCTCAATGTTACCAATATTTCAAGACAAACTCTTACTGAACTGATGCAACTTAGATTTACTTGATTATCCACACCTGAAAAACCCTGTTAAAATGTGAGTATCAAATATGATCCAACTTCACTTATCCTTGCATTGCACTGCATTATATGTTTTATACTGTATAACTATATTTATACTGTATTTACTGACAAGCTATCAGAATTTCAACTTCATTTCTAGCCATATAAGAATCAGCAACTGCACCAAGTTGCATATTTTTGAGCCTTGAAATAAAACTGAGGTGCTTTTTCCATAAATACCTGACACTTATGCAAACTTGTGAAAAAAAATTATTGATTTTTCTTTTATGCCAAAAATCATTAGGATATTAAGTAAAGATCATGTTCCATGAAGATATTTTGTAAATGTCCTACCATAAATATATCAAAACTTCATTTTTGATTAGTAATATGCATTGCTAAGAACTTCATTTGAACAACTTTAAAGGAGATTTTCTCAATATTTAGATTTTTTTGCACCCTCAGATTCCAGATTTTCAAATAGTTGTATCTCAGTCAAATATTGTCCTAACAAACCATACATCAATGGAAAGATTATTTATTCAGCTCTCAGATGATGTATACAACTCAATAATAATAAAAAAGTGACCCTTATGAGTGGTTTTGTGCTCCAGGGTCAGATATTTGGTCAAAATCCCGTGTTATAAAAGATGAAGTGCTATGCAGGCTATTTTAGACAATATTGGCTGATTATACAGCAATGCTGACCTAAAATGAAAAATGTTTGCCCTCTCTCTCTCTCTTCACCGTTCCTACATCTCAGACCTCAAATACATAAAATATTACCCTTTTAGACATCGTTTTTGAAGTAAAGAGTAAAGAAAACACCATACAAAACAACCAGGGACCAGCTGCATACACTTAGCCACTGTGTAAAGCAGGGCTGTCCAAACTCGGTCCTGAAGGGCCGGTGTCCTGCAGAGTTTAGCTCCAACCATAATTAAACACACCTGAAGCAGCTAATCAAGCTCTTTATAGGCATACTAGAAACTTCCATGCAGGTGTGTTGAGGCAAGTTGGAGCTAAACTCTGCAGGACACCGGCCCTTCAGGACCGAGTTTGGACAGCCCTGGTGTAAAGACTGCCTTAAGAACTAGTTACAACTAAGATGGCGGCGCAGATGGCAGCTACAGTGCATTGCTCTTCAGTGTTTGTACTGTTTTTGTTTGTTTTTCCTGTTTTTTGTTTCTCGAATACGATCAGTTTTACCAGGGATGACCTGCTGAACATTCGGCAGAACACACCACAAAATCTTTTACCGGACTTTGACTATTCGGACGTTTTGCTGGACACTGTAGTCGGTGGAGCCGTAGCTCTGGTCAAGCGCTTCAGGAGGATGCGCAGATTTCGAACGGCGTTCCCTAGCATCCATCTGGTGAATCTCCGCTCTCTACCCAACAAAACGGATGAACTCCTTCTGCTCTCCCGGACAAACAAGGATTTTTCTTACTCTGCTGCTCTGTGTTTCACGGAAACCTGGCTGAATGGTGACATACCGGACCGTGTGCTACATCTGCCTAATTACCAGCTGATCAGAGCAGATCGGGACACAGAATCAACGGGGAAATCGCGCGGCGGCGGGACGTGCTTTTACATCAATGAGAGGTGGTGTACAGATGTAACTGTGTTAAAGAAGATGTGCTGCTCAGATCTAGAAACGCTCTTCATTAACTGCAAGCCGTTCTATTCGCCGCGGGAGTTGTGCTCGTTCATTCTCGTGAGTGTCTACATTCCACCGCAAGCACACGTGAACACAGCTTTACAGAAACTCGCTGATCTGATCACAGAGAGTGAGCAACAACACCCGGACTCTGTTAAAGTCCCCGGGAATGATTAAAACAAAGCAAATCTCTCCCGTGAACTGCCAAAATACAGACAACAGATATTGGATCACTGTTACACAACAATAAAGGACTCATATCACTCTGTTCCACGAGCAGCTTTAGGACTCTCTGATCACTGTTTGGTTCATCTTATTCCGACCTACAGGCAGAAACTTAAATCTGTTAAACCTGTATTAAGATCTGTTAAAAGATGGACTAATTAAACAGAGCAGGATCTACAAGCCTGTTTCTCTCTCACTGATTGGACTGTTTTTGAAGCTGCTGCCATCGATCTGGACGAGACTGTAACATCTTATATCAGTTTCTGTGAGGACATGTGCATTCCTACCAGGACTCATCTATTCTACAACAACGACAAACCATGGTTCACTGCCAAACTCAGACAGCTCCATCAGGCCAAAGAAGATGCTTACAGAAAGGGGGATAAAGTCTTGTACAAACAGGCCAAATACACACTGGAAAAGGAGATCAGAGAGGCAAAGAGGAATTATTCTGACAAGCTCAGGAACAAATTATCTTCCAGTGATCCTGCTTCAGTGTGGAAAGGAATGAAGGATATCACCAGCTACAAAACACCACCCCCCAGCACTCTGGAGAATCAACACCTGGCAGACGACTTGAATGAGTTTTACTGTAGGTTTGAAAAAAATCACTCCACACCCGCCCTGAACACCTCTTCACACAACCATTAACACCTCCAGCAACCCCTCTCTCCCCCACATCTACAATTCAAATCAGTGAAGAAGATGTGTGCCAGGTCTTCAGGAAAAACAAAAGAAGGAAAGCACCAGGCCCATCAGCTGGCCCCCATCTTCACACAGATCTTCAACAGATCACTGGAGCTGTGTGAAGTCCCCTCATGCTTCAAACGCTCCACCATCATCCCCGTCCCAAAGAAACACAAAATTACTGGACTTAATGACTACAGACCTGTGGCTCTAACGTCTGTAGCCATGAAATCATTTGAAAGACTGGTTTTGGCTTATCTGAAGGACATCACTGGACCCCCTGCAGTTTGCCTACAGAGCAAACAGGTCTGTGGATGATGCAGTCAACATGGGACTGCACTTCATCCTGCAGCATCTGGACAGACCAGGGACTTATGTGAGGATCCTGTTTGTGGACTTCAGCTCTGCTTTTAACACCATTATCACGGAAACCCTTCAGAATAAACTAACTCAGCTCTCCGTCCCCACCTCCATCTACCAGTGGATCAACAGCTTCCTGACAGACAGACAGCAGTTAGTAAAGCTTGGTAAATTCACATCCAGCACTCGAACCATCAGTACTGGAGCTCCTCAGGGCTGCGCTCTGAGCGAATCATTGGTACAACCCTCCCCACTCTCCAAGAACTGTACTTATCCAGAGTGAGCAAAAGGGCTGGTAAAATCACTCTGGACCCCTCACATCCAGCACACTCCCTCTTTGAACTGTTACCATCTGGTCGACGCTACAGAGCTCTGAGCACCAGAACGACCAGACACAGGAACAGTTTCTTCCCTCAGGCAATACATCTCATGAACACTCAACAATAAACGTGGAACACACAACTAATTCATTATCCATTCATCACACTTACATTTTATTTTCATTTCTCATTTCTAATTTGCACATACTTGACCTGTACATACATAGTTGTCTATATTATATATTGTGTTTTTGCTGTTTTGTACATTGTCTATTTGTATATTTGTATATTATTCTTTTATTATCAGCAAGAGGTGATAAAATGTAAAAACTGTAACTTGAATGCAATGTAAGTCGCTTTGGATAAAAGTGTCTGCTAAATGCATAAATGTAAATGTAATGTAAATGTTATCTGTGTCCTGTCCTGTTGCTGTCTTTCTGTTGCACTGTGGAGCTTCTGTCACTACAACTAATTACCCGTATGTGTAAACATACCCAATAAAGCTCATTCTGATTCTGATTCTGATAGTTTGACCAACTAGCAGCTGCCAAGGGGTAATCAGTCTTACTTTTCCAATACAAATCAACCAATCTACCTTTTCATAACTTAATTTATAACCAGTTCTGACCAGTCTTGAAGAAAAAATAAACAAATAAACTACTAACTTTTTAAGACTAGTCTACACATTTTCATCCATATAAACACTTTCTCATTAGATCCAAGCAAATCTCATGGGTGACCTATTTTGATCTCAAAAAAAGTGATGAAGTGAGGATTTTGCGTCTGGCTCTTCACAAATGTGTCATCTACAGAGAGAGCCGGCTAGTAACTGATTACATGTATTCTGGATTACGTTATCAGATTCCAAAATACTAGTAATTAGATTATATTACATTTTAAAATACTCGTAATCAGACTACAGTTACTTTTTATTGATTACATGATTATATATTAGTCATTCAACAGCAATATATTATTGATTATTTATTGAATTGCCCTAATTCCTCTTTTCCATCTTTTAAATGTTCCTGTCTAAAATAGCCTACAGCTTAAATACAGCCAGAAAGTCTTGTGGAAGAGAGACCATAGCATACTATATGTTAAAATTTGATTGAATATTTCTTTTAGGACTTCTTTCTGGTCTGTCTACGATGTGTGTGTTCACAAGACAAACCGAGCATGAAAAGCAGGTGTTTGTGTATTTCTGTTACCTGCACAACTATTACACTTCAGACTTTTCTAACTATTGCACTTAAAGCTACGCATTTGACAGTGCATACATACATAGATACGCAATTCTTTTGCGTATGTCTCTAAACAATAGCTAGGTAAATGACTTACAGGACACAGGTGATACGTCATTTTAAGTGAAAGGTGGGGACGATTCATGTCTTTTTTATGTGGTCCACACCAATGCTTTGATGCCCATGTTTTAGACGTCTATCTTTTAGTCTAACCCAGAAGACAGATGTCTCAATATTTTGTTCTTCTTTTTATGAAAACTTGTGGTAAGCAGTTTTTGTTCCTCATCTGCAGAATACCGGCGTGTTTTAACACGTCATAAATTCCAATAGTTCGTCAACATGGTTGTATGACACATCATATAAGTCTAAATGTTTAACTCTAGGACTGTTTGTGTTGAGTGTTTGTTTATTTTTGTGCATGTGTTGTGTGTGTGTGTGTGTGTGTGTGTGTGTGTGTTTGGGTACCTGTTTGCATTTGCAGTGTATGTTTATGTTTGTGTTGAAGGTTGAAAAATATATGAGTGAAAAAAGAAATAACAAATCTAGGTAAAATGATCTCTGAATCTCATCTCATCCTGAACATCAGTTTGAAGCCACATTCGAATAGATTATAAATTCATTATAAATACTCAATTCTCAACTTTGCCTAACTTTTAACTTCATCAGATGTGTCATAAAAAAGTTTCAATAGGTCACACATCCTTTGACCAGTTAGTGAACTTCTGCCTAACCCTTTGACAGAGTTCACAGACGCAGCTATGTCTCATTAAATGGTTAGCATGGATGTCCTTTGATTGCTGGGGTGATTGTAGGTGTGGTTTGACTGGGACCGCATCTGCTGGATCAGCACGAGATGCTCGGTTCTTTTTATTTTGTTTAACTTTTCTAACATGTGACAAACGCTAGCTAACTTTCTTAAATTGTAATGATAGACTACAACGTAGATTTTGACTACTGCTGGATGCTGTTCTTTTAACGATTGTCTCTGATATTAATTTATTTATTTTAAGATCACGGCTAGATGCACGGTTCTTTTTCTCTTCTTTTCTTTTCTAACTTGTAACAAACGCTAGCTTTTAAACTGTGATGTTACAAGATTTTATCTTATAATCTTACTTAAAGGTCTGATATTTTTTCTTTTACACCACGGTAAGATAAGTCACCATAAGTATCTTACTTAACGAACGAGCCTGATGCACTCACCTCTACTTCTTTTTATTTAACTTTGTCAAACTAACTAGTTTTAAATTGTTTGACAAACGTGTCAGGTGCTTTTTTGTTTTATTTTCTAACTTTTAACAAACTCTACCTTTTCCTAAAATTGTTTTACAGTGAAAACAGTCATTGCTCATTTTACGTGTATGTTTGAAGTTTTTTCTTGATATGTGTTTGAAAAAACTTCCCTTTATCCCATTTAACAGTGTTTCACAATTTAAAGTTTAAAGCACATAACAGTTTCAGTGGCCCACACAAAAACACATTCAGTCATAAATGCCTTGTGATCGATGGGCTGGATAAACAGATGACCACTTAGACGACTGGGGGTGGACGCGAACAGGTGTCCAGTTATGGATTGGGGGGGGGGGGGGGGGGGTTATTAAATTTTATGACCCCCCTCATCAATAAAATGTTGACACACTATACTATGGTCTCTCTCTTGTGGAAATTCACACAAAGAGCAGTCATTAGTCAGGTGGATATAATTGCATTGAAATCGACACGCCACACAGCATTTGACCACTGAATTTACAGAAATCATTTCAATTTTAAAAACTTATTAATTTGTATTTGAATTATCACTCAGTTGGTTATTTAACAATGCATTATTATGACTTTAGAAGGCTTTTTTTCCTTCAAACGTATTAAAATGCACAAATTCACTTCTTCAAAATGCACAAAGTTACTTCTTATTAACATGTAATGCAGGGATTCCCAAACTTTTAATTGTCAGCCGAAATCGAAATTCACCTAATATACTGATTTGAAGTGCCCCGTGAGATTTTAGATTTTAGAGAGGTCACGTGACATGCAGGTAAACAAATTATTAAAATTTTTAGTAAGTATTTTATTCTGAATGTTGTTATTTCAAAATGGTTTATTTTAAATGTACATTTTCATGATTTCATTATTAGGTTTTGATTAAACCCTGCAGTTCCTTCACGAAGCCCAGGTTAGGAAACCTTGACGTAATGTAATGTCTAGTGCACTTCATTATGTTAACAACAAGAAATGTAACATTTTCTTTTTCTTTGCAGTTTTAGGTTTCACTTTATTTTGATAGTCCACTCTAGACATTCTACTAACTATAAGAATCTTTGTCCACTAACTCTCAGAGTACACTAATACTCTAAGGACTGACTTTTATCTGCAAAGCTATCTACTGTTAGTAGAATGTCTAAAGTGGACTTTCAAAATAAAGTGTTACCCATTTTTATATCAATATGGTACAAAATGATCCTATTTAAATCAATGTGATGGATGAGTTAGGTCAAAATGAATCTAAAAGTAGTCTGATTATATTACCTAAAATGTGTAATGGATTACGTTACTAAGTATATTTTTGTCATGTAGTTTGTAATCAGTAATGATTACTCTTTTGAAGTACCTGTCGTGGTAGTGCAGTGGTTTATTGGGTGCCACCGATCCCTCGCAGCATGAAGATCCTCGTTTTAAGTTGCGTCTTTGCCAGGAGATCGTTTTGCATTTATTTGTCTGGTTGTCTTGGAGTTTGCCTGATCCACAGAGACTCTGAGACTCCTTATCTGTTATGTTTTATAAATGCAACAGATGGATGATTAGATTTTACAGTGTATTGTGTAGAGTGAGTAGACACGGTAACTATCACAAAGTACAATATTGCTTTCGCAAACATTCAGAAACATTACCTTTTTTCTCATCTGAGTAATGGATTCTAAAATCTGGAATCTGTTCTTTTGTGATGGTCACTTTGCCCCTCGTTTTAACACACAGGTACTTTTTGGGTTCAGCCACTGATTCCAGACTCCTCCAGTCTCCAGAAATGTTTTGCTCACCCCACTGAAATAAGAACGTTTCATCAAAGGTTCTTTCCGTGATCGGCTTGTCTGTGGGTAAAACCTGCGTGTGAGAGCCAGCAGACCTGATTATAGTATCAGAAATGATCAAATAAAAGCACAAGAAAGTATTTGACACCATGTCTAACAATAAGAAATTTCTTTGCAATTCAGCGTCTGAGACATTACCTTAAATTTGACCTCTTCACCGTGAGTAACAACAGGGAAAACAGACTTATTTTCCACTTCAAAGCCAAAAGCCATGCATTGTCTGTTTCCATTATACAAGACATGATACACCTTGACTGAATAAGACAAGACAAATCATATTGCCGGAATTAGAATTAAACCATTATGCAAATACTTTCATTAAAGGAAAAGTTGAAAAACAAAACAAAACAGAACTTTACTGTACAAAACAAGAAACTACAAATGACATCAAAGTACTGTGATACAGTAATGACTGCGACACGGACAGATAACATATGAAGCATTCAGCGGGAACAGCATAGGTTCAGACCATTATCTGAGTTTCCAATGTTGAATTCCTGCTTGTACTCTGCAACCAGCTGATGAGAAGGTTCAGGCCTCTGCTTGTTTTGAACGCACACAAACTTTCCACTGCTGGTCGATAGGTGCGCTGATTTAACACAGTCGATGTTCATTTTTGGAAAGCTTCTTTCTGGACACTAATAGACAAAGATATCCATAGACAAACAGGTCATACAGACTGTAACAGTAACAACATTTAAAAAAAGAAAAAGCAGCAAAAATGGCATTTTAATGGATATCACAGGCACTATGCACAACAAACATGGAAATAATGTAGGTGTAGGTCATTCGTACACAATCATACGAATTGGCAACTCGTAAAATACGTACGATTTAGCAAAAATCGTATGAATTTGTACGAGTGAGGTTAGGGATAGGGTTAGGGTTAGGGTTAGCCACCTCGTAAAATATGTACGAATTGCCGTGAGATCGGGCTGGTTATTATTATTATCATCATCATCTAACTAATTGGAAACAAAACATTCATTACAAATCATATCACCAATCCTCACATTGTAGAACTGGAAAACATATAGCCTAATGCAAGCAGCCACATGCATTCCAAATCCGTGTTGTTTCTATGAAAAAAGATTCCCTAAAGCAGGCCAGGACAGCTTCGGTCCTGGAGGGCAGAAGGGAACCAGACAAGTCCTGACTCGTGTTGCAGGCTGGAATTAAGCAGAACTGTCTCCCTGACTGAGCCTGATTTCTCCCAAGGTTTTTTTTTCTCCATTTCGGTCATCGATGGAGTTTGGGTTCCTTGCCACTGTTGCCTTTGGCTTGCTTAGTTGGGGATGCTTCATTTCTGGCAATGTTGTTGACTTGATTGCACAGATACTACTTAAAGACTGAGCTAAATTTAGCTCCAATTTAGAGCTAAAATGTGGCTACATATAGACCATATCATGAAATGACACTTATATCTTTAGATATTATTGACACTGCGAACATGATGGGATATTAATCATCTCATGCGCTGCCTGGCCAAAAACTAGAGTAGATCAATTTTGACTATAAGTGGGCTACAAATAGGCGCTCTGACTACAAGCTAAACCGAGGCTATGCACAGTCTATGCATAGAAGTTTCAAGTTTGTTTTATTTATATAGCACATTTAAAAACAGCAAGCACGGCTGACCAAAGTGCTGAACAAACAAATACATAGAACACAGGCCAACCCACCGTTTCATACCATTTATGAGAGTACATTCTTGGAGTTGTGATTGATGATAAGCTGAATTTCTCAGACCACATTGCTAAAACTGCCCGGTCCTGCAGATTTGCATTATACAATATTAAGAAGATCAGGCCCTTTCTTTGGGAACATGCAACACAACTCCTTGTTCAGGCTCTTGTTCTGTCCAGACTGGACTATTGCAGTGCTCTCTTGGCAGGTCTTCCAACCAATTCCATCAAACCTCTACAATTAATCCAAATTCCACTGCAAGATTAATCTTTAATGAGCCGAAAATAACACGCCTCTGTTCATCAATCTGCACTGGCTACCAATAGCTGCTCACATTAAATTCAAGGCATTAATGTTTGCCTACAGAACCACCACTGGCTCTGACCCCTTTACCTAAATTCATTACTTCAGACTTATGTGCCTCTAGAATGATCACAGATAATCATTTTGATGTACTCTGCCTGACTGAAACCTGGCTTAAACCAAATGAATATTTTGGTCTAAATGAGTCTACTCCACCAAGCTACTGTTATAAACATGAGCCCCGTCAGACTGGTCGTGGCGGCGGTGTGGCAACAATATATAGTGATATTCTCAATGTTACTCAGAAAACAGGATACAGGAGGTTTAACTCATTCGAAATACTTCTGCTTAATGTTACACTGTTAGATATGCAAAAGAAATCTCTCCTATCTCTTGCTCTGGCTACTGTGTATAGACCGCCAGGGCCATATACAGATTTCCTAAAAGAATTTGCAGATTTCGTCTCAGATCTATTGGTTAATGTTGATAAACTGCTAATTGTCTGAGATTTTAACATTCACGTTGATAATACAAATGATGCGTTAGGACTTGCGTTTACTGACCTAATAAACTCTTTTGGAGTCAAGCAAAACGTCACCGGGCCCACTCATCGTTTTAATCATACGCTAGATTTAATTATATCGCATGGACTTGATCTTACTGATATAGATATCGTACCTCAAAGTGATGATGTTACTGATCATTTCCTTGTATCGTGCATGCTGCCTATTACTGATATTAGTTATATGGCTCCGCGTTATCGTCCGGGCAGAACTATTGTTCCAGCCACCAAAGACAGATTCACAAATAACCTGCCTGATTTATCTCAACTGCTCTGTGTACCCATAAATACACATGAACTAGACGAAATGACTAGCAACATGGGCACCATCTTCTCTAATACATTAGAAGCTGTTGCCCCCCTCAAATTGAAAAAGGTTAGAGAAAACAGTACTGCGCCATGGTACAACAGTTATACCCATTCTCTCAAGAAAGAAACTCGTAATCTTGAGCGCAAATGGAGAAAAACTAACTTGGAAGTGTTTAGAATTGCGTGGAAAAACAGTCTGTCCAGCCATAGACAGGCTCTAAAAGCTGCCAGGGCAGAGCATATCCACAAACTCATAGATAATAACCAAAACAATCCAAGGTTCTTATTTAGCACAGTGGCTAGATTAACAAATAAACACACGCCACCCGATCTAAATATTCCCTCACAGTTTAATAGTAATGACTTTACGAATTTCTTTACTGATAAAATAGATAACATCAGAAATACAATAACAAATGTAGATTCTACTGCGTCTAGTATTTCAGCTTCATTCATCGCACCCAAAGAAAAACTGCAGTGCTTTACAACTATAGGACAGAAAGAGCTAAACAAACTTATCAGTGCATCTAAACCAACAACATGTTTATTAGATCCTGTACCCACTAAACTACTGAAAGAGTTGTTACCTGTAGCAGAAGAACCGCTTCTCAATATTATTAACTCATCGTTATCTTTAGGTCACGTCCCAAAACCATTCAAGCTGGCGGTTATTAAGCCTCTTATTAAGAAACCACAACTAGATTCTAATGAACTGACAAATTACAAACCCATTTCAAATCTTCCGTTTATGGCTAAAATTTTAGAAAAAGTTGTGTCTGCTCAATTGTGCTCCTTCTTGCAAAACAATTATCTCTATGAAGTATTTCAGTCAGGTTTCAGGCCTCACCATAGTACAGAAACTGCACTTGTTAAAATTACAAATGACTTGCTTCTTGCTTCAGATCAAGGCTGCATCTCATTGCTAGTATTACTTGATCTTAGTGCTGCGTTCGACACTATAGACCATAATATACTCATAGATCGATTACAAAACTATACTGGTATTCAAGGACAGGCTTTAAGATGGTTTAGATACCTGTCCGATCGCTACCACTTTGTTCATTTAAATGGGGAGTCATCTCAATTATCACCAGTAAAGTATGGAGTACCACAAGGATCTGTCCTAGGTCCTCTTCTATTTTCAATATACATGTTGCCTCTTGGTAATATTATTAGAAAATACGGGATTAGTTTTCATTGTTATGCTGATGATACTCAACTATATATCTCAACAAGACCAGATGAAACTTCTCAACTATCTAAGCTAATAGATTGTGTAAAAAGTGTAAAAGATTGGATGACCAATAATTTCCTCCTATTAAATTCAGATAAGACAGAGATATTACTTATTGGACCAAAAAACAGTACACAGAATCTCTTGGATTACAATTTACAACTAGACAGATGTACTGTCACGTCCTCTGAAGTCAAAAATCTGGGTGTTATATTAGACAGCAAACAGTCCTTCGACAATCATATTTCCCATGTTACAAAAACAGCATTCTTCCATCTTAGAAACAGAGGACCTCAGAGGATGCCAACGCTCAGACAACATACAGAATTACCAAATTTTGCCACGAATTAAATATATTAAGGTTCTGCAATATATAAATATATTGTGGAAACTTAATTTCCTGTAGAGCTGCTTTGCAACGATTTGTATCGTAAAAAGCGCTATACAAATAAACTTGAACTTGAGTAATGTAATCAAATTTACGATGTCCTTTGAGGAATTTAGCAGCTGCGTTTTGTACTAATTGGAGACGAGCAATGGAAGATTTAGAAATGCCAAGATAGAGAGAGTTGCAGTAATCCAAGCAAGTTGTAATGAGCACATGGATAGCAATCTCTAAAGTTTTCACAGAGAGAAAATAAAATTTTGGAGAGAAGGCATAGCTGAAAAAAACAGGAACTAATAACTGCATTTATTTGTTTATCAAATTTAAGTAAAAGGAGCAAGGTAGTCGAGATCGATACTTCTGCTCCCTGAATTTTCACTAGGGCCAAAGACTATAACCTCGGTCTTTGATTCATTCAGAATTTTTTTTTTTTGAGAGAACCACGTTTTCACTTGATCCAGGGATGCAAAAAGAGATTCCAGAACAGCATGTTTATTTCATTTCAGGGGTAGATACATTTGGGTACTGTCACGAATCTGGTTCGTGGTCTTTTGTCCAACTGCCACAAGAGGTCGCCTCTCCATCATATTGACTCTCACACCACACATCACACTGGACTGCATTTCCCATCATCCATTGCACTGATGACATACACACAGCTGAATGCACTGATCACACAGCTGTCACCAATCACACGCTCACCTAAGAGCTATTACACACACTACATAAAACACACTCAGATCCTGATCTAGTTGCTGAGTATTGTCTACGTTTATCGCTCTCCTAGTGATAGCACTCTACGGAGCCATTTCCCTGTCTTAGTTTGTAGTCTTAGTCTAGTTGTGTTTTCTGATTTCCTAGGTCCTGATTTTTGTCCACGTATCTTGGATTAACCCTTTGCTTGCTGTTTCGGATTGTGTTTGCCCTTGCTTGAACTATAACTCCCCCTAGAGCCATCTTTAACTCATACATAGAGAAATCTACGTCTAAAGTGTCTCCAGAAGGACTTTTCATCATCACATCTGGGTGCTGATTCTTGTTCTGGATTCTACACTTTTTAATATCCTCTGATACATTATCATCACTATGGACTTTAACAAGTACTTTAGCCAGCATTTCAGCTTTTTCATTATCTGTCACAGCTATTCTTCCTTCATCATTTTTTAAAACTGGTAGAGATTGATTTCTATAAATTCCTCCCATTTTCCTAATTGATCCCCATACTTCACTTGTCAATATCTTCTCCTATAGTATTACACCAATCTCTCCAGTACTTCTTTTTAGCTGCTCAGACTATTCTTCTTACTTCAGCTTGTGCGCTCTTATATTTAATAAAATGTTCAAATAATTGGTCTTTTTGATCTTTCTGAATGCTTTATTCCTATTATGTATCGCATTACTACATTGTTCTGTCCACCAAGGCACTGCTTTCCGCTTTTTACATTGTCCCTTTTTTCCTATAATATTATTAGTTACATCATACAATACTTTACTTAGTTTCCCATTACATTCATCTATGTCTTCCATCATAGTTAGTTCAACCTCACTCAGATATTTATATGCTTCCCAGTTTGCTTTATTAAATCTCCATCTTGGAGCTAAAATCACCTTATGTTCTAATACACTCATCCCTACCTTACATACAATTATATAGTGATCACTACCCATATTATTATCATCCCAAACGTCCCATTCACATTTACTAGCTATATCTTCAGAAACCAATGTAAATCTATAGCTGACCCAATACCACGTACCAAATCTATTCTTGTATTTCTACCATCATTTAAACAAACTAACCCATTACTGTCTATTATTTCTTCTACAACATCCTCATTATGATCATCATTAGTACTTCCCCATAAAGTGCTATGTGCATTAAAGTCTCCACACCAAATTATTTTATGATTTCCTGACCCAATAACCTTTTCTAAATCTTTACTTAATCTACTACAATGATTATAATAATTTATTATTCTGATATTTTGTTTCTCTGCATATACATCTATAACCACCAATTCATATTCTTCAATCTCATTAATGACTCTGTATTCTAATAATTTATTTTTATAAAATTGCCCACCCCACCTCCATCACCTGTCTTTCTATCTCTCCTTACAATATTATATCCTTGCAGGACAAAATTTAATTTAGGTTTTAACCATGTTTATGTTAGGTTTCTAATTTTGTAGGTCTATAATTGTTTTTAATTCTAGTCCATTTGCATTAAGACTTGTGGCATTCCATTGCAAACTCGTTAAAACATTATAATTATGTACTTCCACATGTTGTTTGAGAACTAGATTGAGTCTTTAGCATGTCATTTATTTTTTCCAGCGTTACACCTGCTACCTTCAAGTATCTCTCAGCTGCTCTTATTATGATTTAATAATAAGTATTATTCCGTTCTGCTTTCTTCTGCAATTTACCACTTCAGCCATAAATGAAACAAATTCAATTTCCCCGATCACCAAACTATCCTCTTTTATCCTCCCAGTCCATTCTTGCCATTTTTTTTATCTCTCTCTGAATCTGCTCGTTTTGTTTTGCTTTTTGGGCTGCTTCAGCATAAGTCAACCCCTCAGTAATTCTTACATTTACAATTTTCACAGCATGTTTGTGAACAATGCATCCTCCAAATCCAGCACTATGCTCACCTCGCCACATCGAAACCCCATCGAATTTATACTTAGTGCCTTCTTTTGTGGTTTTCCATCCTTACACATGATAATCAAGTTTCCATCTCTCAGAGTCTTTGCACTATTTATTTCTCCTAACGCTTTATTCAGAGATTTAGTCAGTTTAATTGGGTTTATCGTCATACCAGGCTCTGCAAATTTCATCATTACTTTATATTCTTCTGTATTTTTCCTACTCACGTGATCATCCTTTCCACTATCCGTAAATGATCCTTGACTATTAGTTTTCTTTATTTTCCGATAGTAATTTCCCTTTTTATGATGAATCTTGTTGTATTCCTCATTTGTAAGTCGCTTTGGGTAAAAGCTGAATCGAAATGCATGAATGTGCTAAATTAATGAATGCAAATGTAAGCTAAGTATTTAAATAGAATGCTTCAATCTCATTTTTCGCATCATGTCCTCTGCAGTACCCCTGAGTAGTGATAACATTTCATTCACAGCCTCTCATGGTTTATTGCGCGTGTAAAACAGTAAAGAAAAAAAAGGTCATAAAATACGCATTCAATAGTTAACGTTTACTTAATTCTCCAAACATCACAGTTATATATATATATATAGCTCGTATTATTAATATATCAAAGTGCAATATTTAAAAAAATCTATTTAAGACTTGTATCGAGAAGCATGCTTTGCAAATGATAAAAATGCATGAATATACCTGGTTTTCTGATGATCAGCTGAATTCCTCGTCCTCGAGCTTCTTCACCGAATAAAGCGTCTGTCTGCAGATCACGGGGATGTCTCGCGCATTTATAGGCAGAACTGATGCAGCATTCACACGGTTAACCGATGACGCCGTTTTACCGGCAGGGACGGATTAACGCACGTGTCCAGGGCACTGGACCAAAGGGGGTCAAGCCGAGATACCGCTCCAGTGGCACAGATGGTAAGCGCGTACTGTGGTATTTTTGACGTGATCGACTAGGGTTCGAACCTGCTTTTTGCGAACTTTTTTTCTCCCTTTTCAAGTCCTCCAATAAAACTACAGCAGGGAGTCCTGAACTCCTCTATAATTCTACTCAGAGGTGGAAATGGCCGAAGTTCACAGGCTCGTTACAGGTCAAAGAACAGCATCCATTAATGATGTGGGATATAAACTCATTCATTCATCAGAATCTCTGCTTGGAGATAATCACCTGTCATTCAGGACACATTGTGTAGGAATCCTGAAAGTACGTATCGATAGCACGAGTGTATGTTTCGCGTACTGTTTATACGCAGAAATGGACTTTGGCGTGCATAGATATGCAATGGGTGTAGGATGAAGGTCGTGGGGTAGATGCGTATCATATGCACGCGAACACTGCGGAGTATATGCACGGGAAACAAGTGCGTATCATATGCACGCCAAAGTACATTTCTGCGTATAAACAGTACGCGAAACATAAACTCGTGCTATAATTTGCAATAATGCAAGTATCATTAATGACATTAATTGTGCTTAATAAAAAGCTGCAAAATAAAAATTCAGGAGCACCTTTTGATCAATGACAAAAATCAACCTTTCCATTATGAGGCGATGTGTGACTGATTCGCAGGGGCTTCTCTCTAATGGCATTTTTTTTCTAACATTATTAAATGTCATCTTTTGTGAAATTCATAAATATATAAACTTTTCTCAAAACAATAAAACAGTAAACTGAACTGTAATAATATGGCACAAACAGGAAGAATAAGATACCATCAAATAAAATCAGTGTCAACAAAATTCATCTTTGCACTACAGAGATGCACAGGAGAACATAATAGCATTTAGGTACATTTACAGACTGTTTAATGAAGCTCAGAGGTGGCATGATTGCAGTTAAATTCATAGTAAAAAAGTTATGAGATTAATACTTTAGATACAAAGTTTTGAATACCAAATGATTTAAAGAACTGTCTTTAAAAATTGAAATCACTGGTTCACTAGATTTGTTCAGAAACTGATTCATTCATTGTGTGATTTTTGTCACACTGAACAACAATAATTACTGTATTTGCATTACTTGTAAGGGGTAGTTTGGGCGTAGATAGTGATGAAATAGAGCTAAATCAGACAACAGTAGTCCTAAAATGTTGGTCACTTAATATTAAGTTCTTGTTTATTGAACTATAAAATCAGTATCAATTATTGAACAACTCACTCATCTCACAAACATCCTTTATAATCAACGGATCTCACATTTCTAGTGTGTCATAGACACAAATATCCCGCTACAGTTACAATGTTGGTAAATAGGTAAAATATAGAAATCTCTTTAATTAAAAATAAAACAATACCTAGGGTAACCGGTTGGAAGGTGAACTATATCACCCCCCGTGTCTACTTCTGTCTCAACAGCAGCATCCTTTATGAACCCTATTTTTCTCTCATATGTAACAGTTCTTAACAGTTTGAAAGACTAATGTTATAGTTTAGGTTAAAAATACAACTTGTTTAAGAGCAACTGAAGTCAGTTTATTATAAAGTTGTGAATGTTTACTGTATCTGACCAGTGACATGAAGAGAATGTCACACATGCACGCTCTCACACACACACACACACACACACACACACACACACACACACACACACACACACACACACACAGACAGAGAGAACAGTGTGGAAGACAGTGTTGTTCATTCACTCCATCTAAAATTCCTTCCAGTCCTGAGAAGATTAAAAAACATTCACTGGAGCTTTCCAAAAATGTTACTAAAGCGCTCGGTTGACAAATTCTTCAGATAAGCCTTTATTTTGAAATCCACTCAAATCCAAGGCGAACAGATTCCAAACAGAGAACAGAGAGAGAGATCAAAAGCAGGTGAAGCAGCAGTAATGAACTGAAGTCTAGTCATACGTATCACTTTTAATTTCTTCTCTTTTCTACTTGTTTCATTCGGTTTCAGTTTTTATAACCATTTCTTACTATGTAAGTTGTTGTTTTTAGCATGTGTGTTTGGCTCAGTGTTATTTCTTAGGATTAAGAAATCCCTGCAATCCCTGGTTCGAGTCTCGGGCCGGCAGGGATTGTAGGTGGGGGGAGTGAATGTCCAGCGCTCTCTCCACCCTCAATACCACGACTGAGGTGCCCTTGAGCAAGCCACCGAACCCCCAACTGCTCCCCGGGCGCCGCAGCATAAATGCTGCCCACTGCTCCGGGTGTGTGTTCACGGTGTGTGTGTGTGTGTGTGCATTTGTTCACTACTCACTGTTGTGTGTGTGCACTTGGATGAGTTAAACGCAGAGCACCAATTTCGAGTATGGGTCACCATACTTGACAATACGTCACGACTTTTATTACTGATCAAATATACTGTCGTGATTTGTATTTGTTATCTATTTTAATCATAGTTAAATAATGTCTGAATTTATTATGTCTGTATAGGTCTTTTATTATTATCTTTCTCTCCCTTACTATCTTGTACTTATTTGGACAATGACTGAGACTTGGTGTTACGAGCACTTCCTCTGTCTGATTGCCTCTTCAAGATGAATCACTTCTTGTATTCCCCAATTGTAAGTCACTTTGGATAAAAGCGTCTGCCAAATGACTAAATGTAAATGTAAAAATCTCACTACTGTTTTCAGTAGAACTGCTTAATCGCTAAACTGAACTAGTTTCATCATGAACTTCAATAATGACACTATTGTCTGCATTAGAGCAGAATTAGGATTTGAAGTTTGCAGCACTGATTCTGTTACTTTCCTGTTTATTACTGTGAAAGATCTCTACTGTAAGTAAATAAAGGAGACTTGAATAATGCAAATGTTTTTCAATGCTCTACAGCATCCTGAAAGGTCTCCGTCTTCTAATCTTCTATCAAGACGGTCAAGAAGATAAAATCCTAGAAGCCTTGTCTCTCCACTATTCACGGAACAATTGTTCACTCCTGTATCTAATTATCATATTAATTTCTAAATTCTTCTACTCACTCTCATGACATTCAAGATCAGGATGAGTTTGTTTCTTCATCAGGTTTGTATAAATGTGTCTCTGCATCAGTGTCTCAGCAATGGATGCTCTGCAGTGAATGGGTGCCGTCAGAAAGACATTCTATAAAAACTCGATGGATTTGTTTCAGCTTTTGTCTTCTCCAGATGTTAACTGATGGACTGGAGTGGTGTGGATTATTGTGATGTTTTTATCAGCTGTTTGGACTCTCATTCTGACGGCACCCATTCACTGCAGAGCATCCATTGCTGAGACACATTTCTACAAACCTGATCAGATGAAGAAATATCTAGATCTTGAAAGCCTTACCCTGAGGGTGAATTAGTTTTCATTTTCGGCTGAACTATTCCTTTAATCACGTTGACAATGTCAGTGGAAACTGTAACCTGGAATATGTTTTAAAATGAAAGCACTTCAATTCTGACTGAATGGTTTAAAACATATTGACAAGTGATGAATTTCTCCACTGGACAAGCTATAGCATGCAAAATTTCATTTGCTGAAATACGGCATGGAGTGGAACACATACATTAATAATTTAGAAGTAAAACTTTGTGATTTATTAGTTGACAATAGTCAACTCTCATAATCCACCGATATCAGATACAGAACGGTGCTCTTTGGAAGTTGCTGCACTAGATCAGTTTTATTATTCTTAAACACTTGGTATATCATTTTAATGCAAACAGCACAAAACTCAAACCCAGAAGAAAGAAAGAAAGAAAGAGAGATTAAAATAAATCATTCCAATATTTTCAGAAGGGTGTGTGAGAGTTTATAAAAGACAATCTTTGTCAGTGAAGGAAGAAAACAATTATATCAACAGCTATAAACAAGATGGGTGGTCTAAGTTCAGATTTTTATCAATACTTAATATCCAAGTGCAGACAGAACCAATGTTTAATATTGCCACACACAGTAATTTTAGATGTTACTTTCATGGGAAGTGCTTTAACGTAACCCAGATTTTTGTGGTTTTGACCCTGTTGCAATTCATTTAATCATTGTGCCAAAAACTTGTATTGAACCTGGAATACCGCAACGCATTGTGACATTACCGTAAAGATGATGACGAGAAAGAATTGAGCTGTACTCAAACAAAAGCTGAAAAAAAGTGGTTTTCGGAAACTGTAAACATTTCTCCAAAAATTAGCCCCATTTGCTTTTACTGAAAGTGTTGTACTTGTTGCTTTTTTATTAATATGCCACAAATGCTGTTGCTCGAGTTGAACTTGTATTGAATTCTGGAATATATACAGTGCTCTCCAAAAGTATTGGAACAGTAAAGACAAAATTGCTCAAGACATTTACAAATATGATTAAAACATGAATATGAGACAAAACTACAGAATGTCACATTTTATTATTGGGTGATTCAACACATAGATGTTTTACCAGCTAAGAAGTTCAGCACTTTTAGAGTTCATCCCTCTATCTGATGAGAGCATAAGTATTGGAACAGTTGCCTCACAGGTCTTTCTAAGTGATCAGCTGTGTCCTGTTGCATTCATTCTTCAGATATTAAAAGCAGGGAATGTGACGTATCAGTTATATCCATTACTTCTGCATTCTGAATCTTGCATTCGATGATGACACACAAACCAGGATGAAGACGAGGGAGCTGACTTTGAGAGAAAAGCAAGCAATTTGGATGCTAAAAGAAAAGAGGAAGTCAGTTAGAGCTCTAGCAAAAACAAAGGGCATGGAGAAATCAAGAATTTGGAAACCACCAGCGACACCAGCAACCAACAACGACCTGATCGGCTGAGAAAACAACAGTAGTTGATGACAGACAAATCATAAAAGCTGTGAAAATGAATCCTAAAAGACGTGTCTGTAAAATCAGCAACAACTTCCAGAAAGCTGGGTGATGCTCTGACAATCTACTGTCCTCAGGAGACTTTGACACAGAATTACAGATGCTACACAGCAAGATGCAAACCTCTGACCAGCACCAAACATAGAAAGACAAGAGTAGAGTTTGCAAAAAAGCAGAAAGGTGAGCCAGAAGAGTTTTGGAACTGTGTTTATGGACCGATGAGACAAAGATGAACCTTTATCTAAGTGATGGGAAAGCAAAAATGTGGAGAAAGAAAGGTAACTGCAATGATCCCAAGCATACAGCCTCATCTGTAAAGCATGGTGGAGGTGGAGTCATGGCATGGGGATGCATGGCTGTCTCTGGAACAGGCCCTCTCAACTTTACTGATGACTTAATGTATGATGACTAGAGGTCGACCGATATGGGTTTTTCTCTGGCCGATGCCGATACTTAGAAATCAGGGCAGCCGATGGCCGATATATGATGCTGATATGTTTGGCAAGAGCAAGAGTCTGGTGATGTCTATGGGTCACAGACTCACTGCTGTGATTGTGTGCAAGGGATCTGCAACTAAATAATAGCTTTTAATCTTTTATATCTGCCTTATGTTCAACTGTCCCAATACTTATGCTCACATCAGATAGAGGGATGAACTCTAAAAGTGCTGTTCTTTTTATTTGGTAAAACATCTATGTGTTGAAACGGCTAATAATAAAATGTGACATTCTGTAGTTTTATCTCATATTCATCTTTTAATCATATTTGCAAATGTCTTGACTCCACAGCCAACAGAGCAATTTTGTCTTTACTGTTCCAATACTTATGGAGGGCACTGTATATGTATTGCAGTCCCATTATAGATGAGCAATATTCATTTATGTAAGCGGTTATGGAGCAGAGTGTTTTTGTCGTAACATATTTCTGCGCTGCTGTGAACGGCAAAAAATTCCTTGCATCATTTGCCGAGGGACAAATTTCTGTCGTACCGTACTCACTGGAATGGAAGAAGCACTTCCACTTTTTTTTTTAAACTTGTTGCATCATGCCTACATTTGTTTTCAGCGTGTAAGCAGACCCGTCATTATCAGGGATTTATCACCGTTTTATCCTCAGGCACTTTATTCATCTGTTTCACCAAAGAATTCCCACAAAAACGTGTTTCTTGAGCAGCAAATCAGCATATTAAAATGATTTCTGAAGGATCATGTGACACTGAAGACTGGAGAAACGGTTGGCTTCAAAAATTAAATTATATAAAAAAAATTTTTTTTTAAATTGTAATAATATTCCACCGATATACCGTTTTTTTTTTTTTTATCAAATAAATGCAGCCTTGTTAAGAGAAAGAAAACAAACATCTTACCAACCACAAATCTTCTAAAATTGAATTAATTTTTTCAATCTTTTCATTTTACATTATTGACACACTATTTTCCTTTTTTGATATTGTGCAGTTGCTTTGACACAATCTGTATTGTTAAAAGCGCTATATAAATAAAGGAGACTTGACTCGGTGGTCCTGAAGATCTTGTATTTCATCTTCCTGCAGATAAACACAGTTCTATCGCAAGACAAAAGATGTTTTGAAGAGTGTTAAACTGTTTTTGTCTTTACAGGCAACACTGGACCAGATAAAAATGTTTGTGTTCTAAAGAAAAAAAGCTAGATTTTCTTGTTTGGCTAAAATATCCCTTCAAATCATCAGTTTACTGGCCCTAATGTCCTGTGACAGGCATGTGAGAGTTCTCCCAGAAACAAGAGACATTCTGCTCTTAAAGAAATCCTCTACTTGTTTTGACCAGCCTGGGAAAACTGCATCCCTCCCATTCCTGAAGCGCATGTTTAATGACCATACAACAGCAGAAGAACTTCTTACTAACCTCAAAAACTGTTTGCCAATCAACATTTCCAAATTTAATAAACAATAAAGATGTAGATGAAGTCATATTACATAACATCAATGAGAAATGATCTAAAAACAAAGCTCAGGACATACACAAAAGATCCATAAAATGTTTGTTTACATCCAAATACTTTTTAATGTGCTCAGAATTGAATAACTCTCCATTTTCTATGGAATAAATTTACATTGCTGACTCAAATATGGTTTAATAATCATGCAGAGATTGATCCATAAATTATAACTGAAGTTATAAATATAGAAAGTTAAGTCTTTTGCAGTACGGGTTCCTTTAAACACATTTAAACAAAACATCATCTAAATACAGCAGCGATGCATAGCAGTGAAGGTATGAAGCAATTAGTTAACATCTAACCAGCTTAATGAGAGCGGAAATTCTGGCTGAAATCTATTGAGAAATAGTGAATGCAGAATGAAAAGGATTAAAGCAATTCAATGCTTCCAGGTGGGACATGAAGATCAGAGCGTGATAAGCATGATCATGTATCCTCCTCCTCTGGATAAACAAGTGTAACGTGAACGCGGTCTGTCATCGCTTCGTTCTCACGGTACACATACACAGGAGAGCTCTGACCTTTGACCGCTTCCTGACGCTCACCTGCAAGCTCACAGAGAGAGGTCACGCAGGGCTCGTGTTCCTGCAGAGCTGTGGGATAACACACAGCGCTTCTCTCGATCCGCACCGAGCGCCGCACCGGGGTAAAGAAACGGATTTCATGACCATCCACTTGTCCTGGTTCTGCTCCTCGCTGACTCCTCTTCCCTCTAAAACATCAGAGAACATTATCAGACATCACAGCAAAAACAACTCCTAATCATCCTGCCAACTGAAAAATGTTCATTTCAAATTCAGGTAATTTGCCACTGAGATGTCTGGGAAAAAAATGTCCCAATTGACCTGAATGCACCTTAATTATTAGTCAAAAAGATTTCCTATGCGATTTTTCCATATGTATCATCCAAACCTTGCACAGAGTCAGATGCATCAAAACACTTCTCAAAATGCTTGCTACGGATGTGAAAAATGCATTTATTTATTTTTTGCATTTACAAAAAAAAAAAAAAAAAAGTGTTTTATGACAAACATAAGTTCCGGAGGCAGTGTAAACGTGATTGACACAAAGTGAGGTTGTATTTTTTTCTTATGATGCAAAAAAAAAAAATTGACAAAAATTTTGGACCTTAAGACTTTTGAAAGAAGTCTCTTGCACAGTAAAAATAAATAAATAATTTTGTTAAAATATTACAATTGCAAAGAAACGGTGTCTTCAGAAATCATTCTATATTGCTGATGGTGCTCAATCATCACCAGTTATTACTGGCGCTCTGTTATTAATGATCAATGCTGAAGACAGATTTTGCTGCTTAATATTTTTGTGGAAACATCTTGATACATGTCTTTTTCCAGAATTCTTTGATGAACAGAAAGCTTAAAGGAACCTGATTTATATGAAATATTTGTAGTATTAATAAATGACCTTACTGTCACTTTTCATCAGCTGTGATCAATGCATTCTTGCAAACAATCAACACAATCACAGTTTAATCATCTCAGGCAAAAACTAGTGCTGTCAAACGATTCATCGTGATTAATTGCATACAAATGTGGGTGTGTATTGTGTATATTTATTATGTATATATATATAAATACGCGGACATACAGTATATATATTTGTATTCATATAATTTATATTATATTTGAATATATTTCATATTTAAACAAATATTTTCTTAAATACACATGCATGTGTGTGTATTTATTAGAGATCGACTGATATATCGATTTACCGATATTTTTCCCGATATTTAAGCATTTTTCCATAATTGAATATCGGTTTTGTAATATCAGATTCACCGATAAACCCCGCCGTCTTGTGGGTGTTTTGAGAATTGCGCGCAGGATCGCAATTGCAGCGCATCTGAGGGGAGACGAGACAGCAACGGCGTGCAGGTACTTGATTTGCTGTAGTTAGTAAACTATTTAATATTACAGTCATTAATGCACAAATTAGATGCATTACATAAATGCCTGATATGTAGTTTATGCAACTTGGCTCTAAGAAATATGATAAATAAGATACTCTGTCAACCCCTGTCCCAATAAAGATGCAACTTTGCCTGATTTAAATAACACAGCCATGAATTAGAGCATGTTGGAAATAAAAGCATTGAATTTAATTCTCTCAGCGGGTTGATGCTCAAGAAATGCTCAGCACGGCCACTGCATGTAACTTTCAACAAGATTCACTTTTTTGAAGCACCCTAAATTGTATTAACACTTACTATATAACCATAATTTCATTTATAAACATCTAAATTAATACAACTCTATGGAAATTATTTATTATCTCTGTTATCGATGGCAGTTTGAGTATAGTTCTGTGTAAATGCAGATAAACTGCGCTGTCAGCAGCATAATTTAGAACCACAAAAAAATAGAGCATGCCAGTTGAGAAATGCAATAAAATACAATGCTTGTTATATTCCAGAGAATATTATTCAGTGAATTAACATTATCCAGTGAATTATTCTTCACTCTTTTGCCTATTAAACCGCTTATAAACCTACTAAAACTGTAGTTAAAATGACTCCTGTCCTTTATTTATTTTCTCCATTTGAAAACATTAGACATTCTACGTTTATTTTGCTTACTGCTAATATTAGTGTTGCTGCTAAAGCTTTTTATAAATAAAATGTTTTTGATTGTTGTAATACGAAGATTAAATTTAACATGCAGGGTTCTAGACTGCGACCACTTTTTGAGAATGTGCGAGTAGAAACTTGACGTGGCCGCACTTGTGCGAGTGCATGTCTGCGTCTGCTTCATACAGCGCGCGCTGCAGAGCCGATTGTAGCAGGAGTCAGATTGACAGATTTCAGCGCGAGCGCTTCAGTAGAGCCTGGTTTATACTCGCCGCGTCAGCACGAGCGCAAAGGTGCAACAGAGGATTTGGTTTCAAGCTAAAGTAAAAGAGCGCTTCTTAAACCAGAGAAGGTGAACATGCTGGTGTTCAAGTCCTGTCAGCGACAGCCAGTTTAGTTTTACTGTTCTTTTAGTTTTCGTTTTGAAAAGCTTATCTTTGCTGTTTACCTCACGTTACGCTATGGAGGCTTTCCTTAATTTTTTAATATTATTATTTATTTGATTCTTCAGTGTTTGCTAAACATTGTGTAATTTATTACTCGGTATATAATACAGCATGTGATGTGTCCTGCCATGCCTCGTCTTATTAGGTTATATAAGCTAGTTTGTCATTGTAACGTACTGTTTTATTGTTGTTGTGCTTTTTAATTAAGAATAACAATGAATCCATTTTGTTTTAGTCTTAAAACAAAAGCATGTAAAGCGTGACACCAAGATCACAAATTTGAAAGTGAAAGTGAAAAAAGGAATCCTGTTCACAAAATTTAAAATCACAAATAATACAGATGAAAAAGAACGAGTTGAATGTTGAACACTTTCATTACCATATAACTATAAACTATGATAAAAGTTCATCAGCATGCGTTGATTAATCAAATGTTGTATCAAAAAACAACAAAAAACAAACTGCAATCAAATTATGTGCTCCAACTGAGAAAGTTAGTCGCAAAAGTGAGATCAGTGGGAAGAATGAGTCTAGAGCCCTGCATGAAAGACTGCTAATTCTCCAAACATGTTTTGTTAAGATGACTGAAAGGAGGAAAAACCAAAGAGAAGTATGGACTTACTTCACGCAGTCATTTATTTACTTTATAACAGTAAATAAATATCGGTTCTGGTTATCGGGCACATAAACATGCAAATAATTGGTATCGGTTATAAAAAATAAAAAAATCAATATCAGTCGATCACTAGTATTTATATATACACACATTACACACGCATATATTATGTAAACAAAATAGGAGGCTGAAATGTTTTAAATGACATTTTCTTCAGTGTTTAATGACCGTAAGTCATGTTAAATGTACAAAAGGGCCGCTTTTATCCATTATGCATGTGTGCACATGATCAGGACCGTACCAGCTCCACCTCATTCTGAGCCAGAAAAACCCCTGACTTGTGTACTTCTCAGAAACCTGTAATACTAAATAATTTTGCAATTCTTAATGTAATCACTTAACAGGGAAAGTATAGAAAGTCTATTTTTTACCCTATTCACCTGTGCTGTCTTGTCTTAAATGCAAGCTTGTGATCTTGTATACATTTCTTACAGTGAGCATAAAAATATAGGTATTAAAAACTAAAAAAATCAGTTTTTTCAAGAGGCACTGGAGCGCGTGAAGAGGTAAAAGTCCCACAACACGCTACTCATTCCAAAGAACATGTGTCTGCATGCACACGGGATCAAGGTTATTGAAGTTCAAAGCTGGATTGTGTTAGGGCCGTCAAAATGGCTGAAAAACTCAATTTGAATTTTGTACTTAAATATTATCAATATTCAAATTTAAAAGGCATAATTTCAGTAAGGGAGAAAAAGCTTTTGGTTTATCTCCTGAGACCACAAGAGGGCGCCTCGAGCTAAATATTACTAATGCACATTCCTTCAAAGCAATAAAATAACACTGTGAAAAAAGTGCATAATGTTTAAAGCTGCAGTCCATAACTTTTTTTTGGTTAAAAATGATCCGAAATCAAGTACATAACGAGCCAGCGTTCAAACTATCACCTTACTGTAGCCCGATTCACAACAGTTAGTTTCTAATAATGTTTTCTGATTTGAGTGGCACGGGTAGGTTTCCGCGGGAAATTGGAGCATGGCACTGCGTCATTGCGTCACGTCTGTAAACAAACATAAAGCAGTTGTCCCGGCTAGTAGACTATCTCAGGTGAGGATCCTGCAGGTGACGGATCGTTTATAGCCTCGTCTCACAGCAGCTGGAATAATTAAATTTATCATTTTGATGGCAGATTGTAATCCAGAAAGTATTGTGTTTATGAAACCAGTTTGAAGGAACATTAATTTGCTTTTTGGATTAAAAGAATTTCTTAATATGAAACTTGAATGGTATGACAATTAGATATTAGACTGTACAAAAATTGAAATCGACACGCTAATACTATACTCAGTCACGCAATGCTTATGTTTTTAACATGAATAATTTGAGAATAAAGTATAACAATACTTTGCACGGTTTGATGTGATATGAGCTAACCAATCTCTAGATTTAATCACCATTAGTAGCGCGATTTATGCTAATGCTTTTTTCCTCAGTTTGGCAGAAGAAGCGTGGCAGACTTGTTACTTGTTCAGATGAAAATGCGGTGAACATTCTTACTTGGGTCCTATATGCCAAGACGTAGACTAATCTGTGATTGCGAAGTACAGTAAATATCCACACCGGTGCGGTGACTGACAGCTACACATTCACCTCAGAACATTAGATTCAACACCGGATCACAACCCCATGCACGGAAGATAATTCTGCAAGAAACTGCAGTTCCAGGTTTTCAAACATAGAGGGCGACAAAGAGGCAAAAGTTACGGACTGCAGCTTTAAAATAATGTTAATAAACCATAATTAAGTTGCTTAAACAATTAGAAACAAAGCAGCATCAGGTATGTATAGTTTAATACAAAGGACCGAAAACAATGACAAACAGGACTTTTTCTATTTAAAAACATGAGATGCAGAAAAACCTCCATAAAGGCTCGAGATGTTTTTTTAAAAGTTGAACTTACATTAATTTGACATGTTTTCTAAACATACGGCTCTCTTGTTCGAGACGCGAGTGCAACGCTGATAGATATCCCTCTAGAAAATGAGATGTGTACGGCTTGGTTTCAGTTTTGACCTAAACAACATCTTCTCTGCATCGGTGTTCTCTTTTTCAACAATATTTTGAATGAACAACGCAGCAGCGAATTTTTAAAAAATCCAGTGGCTTTTTTAAAATTCAACAAACATTCGAAATTCTAAGTTTTTTGACAGCCCTCGTAAGTGTGCAGGTGTCATACCCCGGGGTCGCTGTGATTCTGTACTTGACGACTGACGAGTCTCCCCTCGCTCCAGATATGAGGGCTCTGATGGGTTTTGGGGTGCACATGCTGCCATCACCATCCTCTTCATCACACTCTCCAGTCTCTTCCGCTTCAGACTCTAATGGTGCCAGAGATTTAAAACATTGTGAGATTTGCTTTTATTATTATTAATAATAACTTGATTCTTTTTAGTTTTTAAAAGACATCACTTATGCTCACCAATGCTGCACTTATTTAATAAAAAAACACTAAAAACAGTAATATTGTTGTGAAACAATTCCTGTGATGGCATTCTAATCATCCTAATATTCTGATTTAATGCCGTTTTGCATTATTTTTGCCGTTTTGTTCTGTATTCAAATAGAAAACAGTTCTTTTTTTATTGTAGTAATGTTTATTAAACACTATTTTTGATAAAATGCAGCCTGTTGAACACAAGAGACATGAAATATATATAAAAAATGGAGTGTAAACTAAAATCACTGCAATATAGTTTGTTAAAAAAAAAAAAAAAAAAGTGTCTGCCACTTCATGAAAATATAAAAAAAGATTTACCTTGAATCTGTCTCCTTTTAAGGATCTGAAAAACCACAGATCGCAGCTCATCCACTGGCTGTTAGTAAACACATTACAGTGGGTGAATACAGACGGTTACTCACAAGCTGGTATTTACACACACTAGAGCAAGTCATCTCCTGTTACTGTAAGCTCTTGCCTGAGAAGTGGAGTTGACTTGCATTCAAAGAAGAAAACAGCTGTATAATAATAGTAAAAAACCAATGCTGTCAAATAAAAAGTGTGTTTACATATTAGTCCTCAGGACCTTACACTGGCTTCCAGTTACATTTAGGATTGATTTTAAAGTACTTTTACTTGTTTATAAGTCACTCAATGGCCCAGGACCTAAATATCTTGCATATATGCTCACTGAATATAAACCGAACAGACCACTCAGATCATTAGGATCGAGTCAGTTAGAAATACCAAGGGTTCACACAAAACAAGGGGAGTCTGCTTTTAGCTATTATGCGGCCTGCAGTTGGAACCAGCTTCCAGAAGAGATCAGATGTGCTAAAACATTAGCCACATTTAAATCAAGACTCAAAACTCATCTGTTTAGCTGTGCATTTGTTGAATGAGCACTGTGCTATATGTCCCAACTGATTGCACTATGTATAATTATTTTCTATTCTTTACGGTTTTAATTTAATTAAACAAATTTTTATATCATTTTAAAAGTTTAACAGAAGGCTAAAGTAAGAGCTGTGACGGTAAAGAGAATGTGGGCAAAGACAAGCGTGTTGGTTAATCAGGTGGAAGTAGGACCTCTGAGATCTGTTTGTTTGGGTTATGATGGTCACAGTAAGTAGTGGAACAGTTAAGTGTTTTGGAAGGATTTTTCACTTCATGCGGAAGAGTTTGAACAAAGCTTGAGAATGTTTGTTTTTAAATTCCTTGTTTTTATTATTATTATTATTTTTAATGACTATTTTACTTCCTTTTATGTAAAGCACTTTGAATTACCACTGTGTATGAAATGTGCACTCACACACAAATATATAAGAAAAATATATTGTTTATATATTAACTATATTTTTATATAATATAAATGATATGAATATTAGTGCTGTCAAACGATTAATCGCATCCAAAATAAATGTTTGTTTACATAATGTGTGTACTGTATTGTATTTTTCAAATATATATTGTGTGTGTGTATTTATATATGCATAATAAATATACACAGTACACACACATTATGTAAACACAGGGCTCCTACACATTTTCCATTTCAAAATTCCATACTTTCCCAGACTCTCTTCTGTAGATTTTCAGACCATATTTAACAAATTAGATTAGATTAGATTAGATTAGATTCAACTTTATTGTCATTGCACATGTAAGGTACAGGGCAACGAAATGCAGTTAGCATCTAACCAGAAGTGCAATAAGCAGAGGTACAGGATATACAGTGCCTACAATATGTTACATATGTACAGAATATACAGATAAGGCAGTAGTACTATGGACATAATTTACAAGTTTTTAATACTATCAGTATGATATACAGATGGGTGATATGAACATACTATACAGATGGATTGTACAGTAAATGTATGTACACTGTGAGCAAAAACTATGAAAATAATTACAAATGGATATGAATAAGCTATAAATTAAGATATATAAATACTAGTGCAATGAACATTGAAAGTGCATAGAAATAAAAATTTCCAGTGCATAGTACTCAGTGTAGATTGGTTGTTTTTTGTTTTGTTTTTTTAATCGATTTAATGATGGGGAGGGGTGAGGAGTTTGTAGTGGTGTGTGAGGGGGGTGTCATTGGGCAGAGTTTAGTAGGGAAACAGCTGTAGGGAAAAAGCTGTTTCTGAGTCTGCTTGTCCTTGTTCGGAGGCTCCTGAAGCGCCTCCCAGAGGGCAGTAAGTTAAACAGTCTATGGTCAGGGTGAGAGGAGTCCTTAAGAATGCCGCGAGCTCGACGTAAACAGCGTTTTCTCTGGACGTCCTCAATGGCAGGGAGTGGTGTCCCTGTGATGCGTTGGGCGGTTTTCACCACCCTCTGTAGTGCCTTGCGGTCAGCAGCTGAGCAGTTCCCATACCAGACTGTGATGCAGTTGGTCAGGATGCTTTCAATTGCACACCGGTAGAAGTTCACCAGGATGGCTGGAGACAAGTGGTTCTTCTTCAGTGTCCTAAGGAAGAAGAGGCGTTGGTGAGCCTTCTTGACTAGGCTGGATGTGTTGGTGGTCCAGGTCAGGTCCTCCGAGATGTGGGTTCCCAGGAACTTGAAGCTGGAGACACGTTCAACAACCATCCCGTTAATGTGGATGGGGTCATGCGTTCCACTTTTCTTCTTCCTGAAGTCCACAATGAGTTCCTTTGTCTTGCTGGTGTTGAGGAGCAGGCTATTGTCAGCACACCATGCAGCCAGGTGCTGTACCTCCTCCCTGTAGGCAGTCTCATCGTTGTCTTTGATGAGGCCAATCACTGTGGTGTCGTCAGCAAACTTGATGATGGAGTTGGATCCATGCACAGGCCTGCAGTCATGGGTGTAGAGGGAGTAGAGAAATGGGCTCAGCACACAGCCCTGTGGTACGCCGGTGTTGAGTGTGATGGTGGTGGAGCAGGTGTGGCCTGACCTAACATGCTGAGGTCTGTTGGTCAGAAAGTCCATAATCCAGCTGCAAAGGGAGGTGTTAACACCCAAGTCTCCAAGTTTAGTGGTCAGCTTGGAGGGAATGACGGTGTTGAATGCTGAGCTGAAATCAACAAATAATATCCGTGCATATGTGTTGTTGTTTTCCAGGTGTGTGAGTACCGAGTGCAGTACTGTGCCTACTGCATCCTCAGTGCTTCTATTGCTTCTATAGGCAAATTGGTGTGGGTCCAGTGTGGGTGGGAGGCAGTTCTTGAGGTGTGCCAGGACCAGTCGCTCAAAGCACTTCATAACAATGGGTGTGAGTGCTACGGGGGCGGTAGTCATTCAGGCACGTTGGGGAGGAGTGTTTCGGCACTGGCACAATGGATGTCGACTTAAAGCATGTTGGCACCATTGCTTGGGTGAGTGACAGGTTGAAAATGTCTGTGAAGACCCCTGCGAGCTGCTCTGCACATGTCCTGAGCACACGTCCAGGAATGCCGTCGGGGCCAGCAGCCTTGTATGCGTTGATCCGGCTCAATGCTGTGCAGACATCTGTGGAGGTGAGTTTGAGGGTCTGATGGTCTCCTGAGAGTGTGATCTTGGTGGCTGTCTCCTTGTTGTTATTCTCAAAGCGAGCATAAAAGTCATTTAGCTCGTTAAGGAAGGAGACGTCTGTGACCGTTGGAGTGGAGTTGCATGGCTTGTAGTCACTGATGACCTGGATGCCCTGCCACATGCGCCGGGGGTCAGAGTTGGAAAAATGCTCCTCTACCTTTAGCTTGTAGCAGTGCTTGGCCTTCTTGATGCCCCTCTTCAGGTTAGCCCTGGATATGCTGTAGGCCTGAGCGTCATCTGATCTGAAAGCAGTGTTGCGGGCTTTCAGCAAGAGCCGCACTTCCTTGTTCATCCATGGCTTCTGATTAGGGTACGTTGTGATCTGTTTCTCTGTTGTGACACTGTCAATGGAGGTATTGATGTAATCCAGTACAGAGGTGGTATAGATATCAATGTCTGTGTGAGAGCCACTGGCAGCCTGAGAAGCAAACATACTCCAGTCCGTGTGTTGAAATTTGTCCTGAAGTACAGACTCTGCTCCCATTGGCCACACTTTGATGGTCTTCACTGATGGCTTCACACGGTTGATGAGGGGTGAATACTTGGGGGTGAGAAACAAAGAAAGGTGATCAGACTGTCCGAGGTGGGGGAGGGGAGTCGCGATGTAAGCTCCAGCTATGTTTGTGTAAACATGATCCAAAGTTTTTTCTCCTCTAGTGTGGCAGGAGACATGCTGATGGAATTTGGGGAGCACTGTCTTTAAGTTGGAGTGATTAAAATCACCCGCAACAATAAATGCAGCTTCCGGGTGTACAGTCTGTTGTTTACTAATGGCCGCATGCAGTTCGTTCATAGCAAGCTTGGCATTAGCATCCGGGGGAATATAGGCTGCAGTTATGATGGTGGAAGTGAACTCCCGCGGCAGATAGAAAGGTCTACACTTAACCATGAGAAACTCTAGGTTAGGTGAGCAGTGTTTTCCAACAATGTCAGAGTTCGTACACCAAGCTTTGTTTACATAAATGCACAATCCTCCGCCTCTGGTCTTGCCGGAGTCATCTGCCGTTCTATCTGCTCGGAGCGTGTAGCGTCCGGTTAGATCAATAGCATTATTGGGTATGTCGCTATGTAGCCATGTTTCAGTGAAAACCATGACATTGCAGTCCAAAAGTTTCTTACTATGGGTGATGCGAAGTCGTATCTCATCCATTTTGTTCACCAATGACCGCACATTAGCGAGGAAAATGCTGGGTAAAGAGAGCCGGTGCGGTGTTAGCTTTAGCTTAGCTCTTAGTCCTCCACGCTTCCCCCGTCTTTGTTTACGATCTCGGCGCCGCCTGTGAGCACTTCCGCCCGGCCGAGCAGAGTGCGTTGCCTCGGGTGTTCTGGAGATCTCCGGGATGAGTCGATGATTGGTTATAAGATTGTTGGAAAAGAGCAGACCGATATCCAAAAGCTCCTGTCGGGTGTATGATGTTAAGGCAAAGCTGTTCAGTGAGAACAGACCCGAGATGAGCAGGAAAAATACTGCAAAATTGCAAAAACTGGTGAGACGCTGAGCCTCGCGATGTGTTCGCGCCGCCATCTTGGTCACAAATGGTTCATAGAGCATTATTTTCACTTTTACATGTACACAAGTAACTTTTTTGTGCCCTCGAGAAACTATTCACATGTGCATGGAAATGTTTAGCATGCTTACGCATTACAATTTCTAGTTTTATGTAACCTATTTCCTCTGTGCATCACTGCCGTCTATTCATTACTATGAATAAAATGATCGCATGGAAGCACATGCATTAACAGAGATCTACCTGCTCAAAATTGAGCTTTTCTTACGGTAGTACCTCTAATATCTATGCCTAATGTCCAATTTAACACATCGTCTGTGGTTTTGGAGAAACCATGACATGAAATGGGCTAATAGCATAACATTTGCCAAGTTCAGTATGCCATATTTCAAGGCCTTAGGTAACGCACAGTCTGTGGCAGCGAAATGGGCTGATGGCTCAATAGGGTGGCACAGTGTGCATTATCCTACACGGCAAGTTTCATGGTTTCTTGTGCACACATAAAAGTCTGTACATATTTTAATTTTTGCAAAGGTCCTTGAGGCTAATTAATACGGTCCTAGGAATATAGTGAGAAGAAACCCAAAATGCTTATAACCGGCATTTGAATTCATTCAGTCGTATTTGACAATCACTAAACAGCTGCCATGAAACCTCACCTCTTGTGAATTACATTATTTTCATTAAATTCTTTTAAAATAATTTTCAATTATAAAAACGCTAAATAGGGGCAAACGTCTGGAAACACAAATATTTTTCCATACTCCGTTTTCTCTTTTCCAGAGCAGGAAAATACTTAAATCAAATTCCATACTTTTCCAAACCCCATAGCAACCCTGTAAACAAAAACTTTTGTTTTGGATGCGATTAATCGTTTGACAGCACTATGAAACAAAATAAAAATCAATAAAAACATAACATTTACTCTTAATTTATTATTTTTAAATAAAACATGGTAATATTTAATATAACTAATAATAATAAAAAACTGTCTACTAACATCTCTTCTGAGGCTTCTCAGATTTCCAGACTAAAGCGAAGCAAATAAGGAAATAACATTAAGGGAATATAAAGAGAAGCTGACCTCTCTCACAACACGGATGGCCTCCTGAAACATGGGCAGCACCTCCAGGTTTCCCTCTCTTTCCATTAGTCTGGCCTGGCAGATCCAGTATTTAGCAAACTTCTGTGCCATTGGCACCCGAGACAGCACATCTCTGACCCGCTCCACCGGGAAACCCTGTCCACAGCATCAGATCAGTGAGGAAAGCATCATCCAACATAAAACATTCAATTTGTGCTTTACAGCTCAAGAAAAGCTTAAAAGAATAGTTCACCCAAAAATGAAAAAAAATTCTCATTTATTCAAACCTGTATGCATTTATGTTTTCTGCTGAACACAACAGATTTTTTTGAAGAATGTGGGTAACAAGTTTTTGGTCTTCACTTTGTTTTCTCCATACTATGTAGGGACCATGCACCATTTGGTTACCCAGATTTTATCATAACCTCAGAGTGGTGGAAAAGGCTTGTAAACATTATGGTCGATTAATGCCAGAAAATGGCAAACACCTGAGTTCGGCTCAACAAAAAACATTGCGATTAGGGATAAGGGAACAATCTGGACAAATTTTGAATGCTGGTTTGAGAACGCTTTATCTGGAAGAATTACACCTTGCCTAAGAATGTAGAGAAGTGAATTTTCCCATGGAAGTAGATGTTTTATACACGCATTCATACTGAAATTCAGGATCCAGTTACTTCTAGTCTAGACAATGATTACGGACTCAAAGTGGAAATATTTCACCATGCTCCAACCTTCTGCAGTCATGATTTCCTAATGCTCTAATCGATGCATCGATGAACAAATGTGTTTTAATAAAGGAAATCAGGATCAGAATGAGCTTTATTGGGTATGTTTACACATACGGGTAATTTGTTGTAGTGACAGAAGCTCCACAGTTTAACAGAAACACAGTAACAGGACAGGACACAGATAATAAAAGAATAATATACAAATAGGCAATGTACAAAACAGCAAAAACAATATATAATATAGACAATGTGTGTACAGGTCTGATGTGTGCAGTGTTAATTTTGGCAGGCATTTTTTATTTAGTCAGTCTTTATCTTGAGACGAAAATGCTTAATAGTCTTAGTCACATTTTAGTCATTTGAGTCTTTCATAGTTTTAGTCGACGAAAACTCATTGCATTTTTGTCAAATTTTAGTCAAACTGCAGTTACCAACATTTATTTTGGTAGCTATTTTATATGTAGTATTCTAACAAAAATAGTCATCAATTCTTCTCTCTTTAGACCAAATCAATTAAGCTTAGTTATGAGAAATTTGAATCAAGGATTGAATTTGGAAAAACAGGAATAAATTCATTTTTTGGTAGAGATATAAATTAAACTCATTTTTCAGATACAGTAGGTTTACTTAACAAGTATACACTTATTTAACATCTTTTGTTGGTTAACATTTATGACAGATAATTAGGAATGCTGTCCATTTAAGATGGAAGGTATGCATGTAATAGCCTACTGACACACATTCAGTTTTCACCCACCTGTTTAAGCTCACTTAAACCATAACGGACTGTATTTCCGTGAGATGCTCTACATGAGAGACATGTGGACTGCTGTGTGTGTATTTGAGCACTGAGAACTGATCGCGCGCTGTATGAGAACTGAAGAAGTGGAGCCTGCGCGAGAGAGAGCACTTCTATCAGCGTGTTTCCATCTATCGCACCTTCACTGACTTTAAGTTAATCGACAATGAATTGTGACTCCCGGGAAAAACGAGACGTCTGGTCACCCACTCCCTAACCCTTCGGGTGCTGAGGCCATTGTTTGCAAACGCACCTTATCCAATGACAGAGACGCACATTTTGAAAGACAAGACAGTTAACTTAGCCTATAGGATGTATTTTGAATGTCCGGTAGTCCTCAAATAACATTTTAGTCCCGTCTCGTCTTGTTAATGAAGACGCGCATAAATTTCGTTTTTATCATCAGATATTAGTTTTAGCTCGTCAACGTCTCGTCTTAGTCACAGAAAAAAAGGTTCGTTGACGAATATTTTTCGTCGTCTTCTTCGTCAACGAAATTAACACTGGATGTGTGCAAATTTTAAATGAAAAAAATTTGAAAAATAAAAAAGCAAGCAAGTGTGGTGAATAAATAATAGAATTGTGTGTTCCACGTTTATTATTGAGTGTTCATGAGATGGATTGCCTGAAGGAAGAAACTGTTCCTGTGTCTGGTCGTTCTGGTGCTCAGAGCTCTGTAGCGTCGACCAGATGGTAACAGTTCAAAGAGGTTGTGTGCTGGATGTGAGGGGTCCAGAGTGATTTTACCAGCCCTTTTGCTCACTCTGGATAAGTACAGTTCTTGGAGAGTGGGGAGGGTTGTACCAATGATTCGCTCAGCAGTCCGGACTACCCTCCGTAGTCTTCTGAGGTCAGATTTGGTAGCTGAGCTGAACCAGACAGTTATTGAGGTGCAGAGGATGGATTCAATGATGGCAGAGTAGAACTGTTTCAGTAGCTCCTGTGGCAGGTTGAACTTCCTCAGCTGGCGAAGAAAGTACAGCCTCTGCTGGGCCTTCCTGACAATGGAGTCAATGTGAATATCCCACTTCAGGTCCTGAGAGATGGTGGTGCCCAGGAATCTGAATGACTCCACTGCAGTCACAGTGCTGTTCATGATGGTGAGTGGGGGGAGAGCAGGGGGGTTTCTCCTGAAGTCCACGATCATCTCCACAGTTTTGAGTGTGTTAAGCTCCAGGTTGTTGAGACTGCACCATACAGCCAGCTCCTTAACCTCCTGTCTTAACTTACACAATGTCTTGACCAGGGAAATGACTGATAATATGTGCCCAAAAGCAAAAGAGTGAGACATGTGGTCTGAATATATTTGATTATTATCAGCTGTGTGCAGCGTGATTTCACTCCGGTTCATTTCCATGGAAGAATCTGCTTTGTTGCATCGTCTCTGGTTACGCACATTCATTTAATTACGCATTTAAAAAAAAATAACACCTCATACAATAATAATAATTATACCTGCTGTAATAATTTAATGCAGTCATCCAGCGATCGCTCCACAGCAAAGACAATGTCATGAACCTCATCTTCATTCTCCATTGAAGTCCAGTATGGCTGAGGAAAAGCAGAAACCGTCTTCCTCCTCACCAGTCGGACCGGCATGGGGGGACGTTTATACGTGATGCCCCTCGACTCCCGCCACTCCTGGAGCTTACACCTGCACACACAGCACTTCAGCTACGCTTTGACCCATACACGAAAAATAAATGATACTTACACTATATTGCCAAAAGTATTGGCACCCCCTTCTAATGAACAGGTTTGACTACTTTAGTAATTTCCATGAGTACAAATCTTAATGTTTAAGCATATAATGATATTTTAGGGAATTGTGTGCTTCTAATATTATAGCAACAGTTATGGACAGGACCCTTTTCTATTCTAACATGACAGTGTCTCTGTGTATAAGACACGGTTCAGAAAGACATGATTGATTGAGTCAGTGTGGAAGAACTTGACTGGTCTGTTTAACTTTAAATGCAGACCTTGAGCCAAAAACTCATCACCAAACACCAGTAACTTGTACATATGGGATACAGTCATTTTAGACACTTCCAAAACTATTGCAACAGAGATGGAAACACAATTTTTAAATATTTGTTGCCACAGTTTTGGAAGTGCCCTTTTCTGTTCCAAATACTTTTGTGCATATAGTGTATGTACAAGTCATTGGTGTTTGGTGATGAGTTTTTGGCTCAAGATCTGCATTTAAAGTCAAACAGACCAGTCAAGTTCTTCCACACTCAATCAATCATTTCCTTCTGAACCTTACCTTGTCCACAGAGGCACTGTCATGTTAGAATAGAAAAGGGTTCTGTCCAAACTGTTGCTATAAAATTAGAAACACACAATTCCCTAAAATATCATTATATGCTTAAACATTAAGATTTGTACTCATGGAAATTACTAAAGTAGTCAAACCTGTTCATTAGAAGGGGGGTGCCAATACTTTTGGCAATATAGTGTACTTTCCTGAAGGGACAGTTCACCCAAACATGAAAACTCTGTCATCGTTTACTTATTTTTGGGTGAACTACTGATTCTTTAAGGCAGTGGGTCTCAACTGTTGGGCTGCAACCTCAAGATGCATCAAAGGTTTCTTTTGACAAGGTCATTGACAATGGGAAAAACAACGCTAAATTTAAATAATAAAATGCATTGCAATGCAATAAACAATACAGCACTACCAGCATTTATTCATCTTGACAGGAGCTGATTTCTTTAATACATATTAGATATCAGCTCAGTCCATACAAGGTGTAGCTGAGTTTATTTCTTCATCAGAACAAATTTGGAGAAATTCAGAATTACATTACTTGTCGTGTGGATTACTGTTTTTATCAGCTCTCATTCTGACGGCACCCATTCACCGCAGAGCATTCATTGCTGAGACAGTGATGGAATGCTACATTTCTCCAAATCTGATGAAGAAGCAAACTCGCCTACATCTTGGATGGCCTGAGGGTGAAATTTTCTTTTTTGGGTGAACTATTCCTTTAATTTTCACTATTATATTTTTAAGTTACAAATAATATCACAAATTATATTTGGTTCAAATTAAAACAAGTTAATAAAAAAAAAAAGCTAATTAATTTATTTGCCACCCAAAAATACCTCTTAAAATAGGTCACCACTTTATGTTCAGGGTAAGATCTGGAAACAAAATCAGTTGAGAACCACTACTTTAAGGGACAGTTCACCCAAAAATAGTGTATATATTTTTGATATATAAAAAATATTGGACTTTAAAATCTCAACACCCATTCACTGCCATTATAAAGCTTGGAAGAGCCAGGACATTTTTAATATAACTGACTGTATTCGTCTGAAAGAATAAAGTCATATACATCTAGGACGGCTTAAGGGTGAATAAATCATTGAGTAAGTTTCATTTTTGGGGCAAACTATCTCTTTAAAGCACTTTTAAAACGAGATGTTTCCAAAGCATCAAAATGTTAGCCCAGAGTCTCCTTAAGGCTCTTGAGGTTCACTCTCCTGCACAGCTCAGTTTCAACTCAAAACAAACACATCCGAACAAGCCAATCAAGGTCTTCGGGAATACTAGAGAGTTGTAGAGCTGGGAAACCCTGCTTCTGACAGCTGTATACTCACAGTCTCTCCTCCTGAGCTGCAGTGGGCTTCTTCACTCCATCCACCGGAGCGGTCCGGACTCCTTGAGTGCTGGGACAGAGTCTGGATTTCGGAGTCTCTAACTGAACCGCAGGTTTGGCCTGGCTGGAGATCTTAGCAGGCCGGTGAAGCTCTGGAGGTGCAGTGGTCTTCTGCGGCAGAACACAGCTCCTGGAGCTTCGACCGGACGGTTTGGTAGAAGCAGCGGTGTTAGTTAGTTTAACAGCAGCGGTGTTAGTTAGTTTAACAGCAGCGGTGTTAGTTAGTTTAACAGCAGCAGGCTGTTTATTTTTGATGATTGCTGCTGCTTCTCTATTGGCAGGTTTAGAGAGAGCTGAAGAGACGCTCGCTCCTGTCGCTCTGATGGTGACAGAGCTATTTGATTTAGATTTAGTGGCATCAACGGAGAAAGTATCTTTTCTCCGGCTCACATCGGATCTGTTCGTCGATGGGTTTGTTTTGCAGCTGTGCACAGCACTCGGACTTCTGGGTTTTTGCATGGGTTTCACTTGGGTTTTAGAAACACTGTTTCTCTGTATTTTTGTCTCGGTTGTCTTCATTGGTCTTCGACTCGTCAGATTGGCAGCTGAGGTTGATTTGATGCTTGCTTCGGTTAATTTCTTCACCAAAGGCCTTGTTGGCTGAATGTCCGTCTTGGTGCGGCTCTGATCTGTGCTGACACTACATCTAGACTGTGAAGTGTTACGGATGGAAACAAGACTTGATTTTCTTAATATTTGAGTCGTATTTGCAGCATGGGAAGCTGGCTGAGCTTTGGGTTGGACACTTTGAGTCCTCTTCAATGGCGCAGCTGTTTTCTCAGCATTGTGGGGTTTCCTTGGATTTTGAAGAGAAGCTGTTTTGTTGCTCTGTGTCCTCAGAACATGAACACCCTCCCGGCAAGCGTTACGGGAATTACTGGATGGCTGTGTTTGGGCTTTGGCCAGTGAACTGATGCCAAGTCCTTTTTTTGAGGATGTGTTTTTATCAACCTCTGCCAATGTCTTCAGTCTCATCACTTCTTTTATATTTGTGCCATTGATGCCACAATTCTCCTTTCCATCAGCTTTCTGAGAGAAACAAAGAGACATCAGTTTAACAGACTTGCAGACTCTCATCACACATTTTAAGAAATGTATCTAACTTACAGTTTTGGAATTCTGGTTATCTTCAGCATGTTTCTTTGTAACAGGCTTCTCCTTGAGATATGGTCTTTGAGTAAAAAAACAAAATGAAACAGTCGATTCAGAACACATTATGGCAGTTCTGAATGCAAAAAAATATGTATATTTTTTATTTTAAAATTGGAAAAAGTATAAATTCAACAATTGTTACAGACAGAAAGACTCAAGACCGCCTACTTTGGATTAGGTGCTTTCAGTCTTCCTTTTGCCGCGAGGTATTCTGCCAGTTTCAGTTTGCGTAGCTCTGTAAATCAAAGAGAAAAACACAGATGTGTGTTTACGGAGTAATCCATTATTTTTGTAGAGGAGAGCCAAAATGACAAGCTTCACCTGAGATTTGGAGCCAAATTACAGGGGTGTAAAAATAACTTCAGAAAGACGGCAGCATCGTTATTTTATATGCACAGACTGGTATGTCTATTTGTTAAATCTGTTGACTTTAGTAATATTTGTTTCATTATATGATAACAGTGACAGTTCAAAAATGGCAAAAAGCACTTGTTGTGTTAAGTTTGCATGCCTGTAACTCCAGAAGTATTAAAGATATCTTAACATCCCTTTAGATTCTGGGTCTTAACAAACTTTCCTTCTGGTATGATCATTTTAAAGGCCCTCGATGGTTCAGTTCCAGAGATATGGAGATATTAATGCGGCTGCATCAGGAATTGGTCCAAACGTGGGTCACTTTGCATTCAGCTGATGCTTTTTTATTTTAAAGAGGAATATCTGAAGAACAAATAACATTGAAACTGGAAATGCATCTCATTTGTTTCTATCAGCTAAATTAAATCAAACAGCTGTCTGTAAATGCCATAAATGATCTAAAGTCTGCACGCCTGAAGCATTCAAGATATCGTCCTCTCCTTCTAGATTCTTATTCTTAATAGTTTAATAGAATTTTCATTTTTAAGGCCCATATAGTTTATTTGCATAGATATGGGAATTTCACAGCAGCTCTACATTTAAATTGTTGGGATATAATGAAACTAAGATTATTAAAATCAACATATTTTACTAATAGATGTACCAGTCTAAAAATAAAATAATGCTGCTATCTTATTTAACATTTTCAGGTGAAAATGATCATTTTAACCCCCTTTACTCAGTAAATATACATCCATGACATTTAATATTTTGGATTTCATCACCATATATGTTTATGTTATATCAAATATATATTTTTTATACATTAGCATAACAATTTAAAGGAACTACTGGACATTATTTGAGGATTTATGATGTTTTTGACACTATTGTAGGTTTATAAATCTGATGGAAACATGATCATATATCACCATAAACTACATATGATCCTTTTATGAAGCAAAAACATAACATAACGTTACAGACGCGCGATAAACTCATCATTGCAGTGTTTTGAACAACAACCCACTGGTTTCCAAATTATTGTTAAATGATTTTCCAAAACAAAATCGTAACGCAGTTTATTGACTGTAACGTTATAAAAATAACCCATAAACAGCTCTCAGTTACCTATCTTAGATAACGTTACGTCTTCATCCGCCGCTGTTTCCATCGCTTTATCCGAGCACTCACATCAAATATTTAATCGAAATAAATAAAGCGATTGTTTATAACTTCGTACACGAGACTGTCAGCACACACTGTGTAGCTAATGCTAACCCAGCAACTGACGCTTGAATTTTGCGGGGACACGCCCATCTCAATTCCTATTGGTTCGTTTAAAACTTTAAACCTCGACTATTGGTTGGTCAGGTTTGTTGATTCGTCTGATTTTGTAATTCGTTATAACTATAATTTCGGTATTTTTGCTGTCATATCAAATGGCTTGATGTATTTGAGGCGGATATATTATTACAAAAAGAATAATTGAATAAAGAAAAAGCACGTGGACATGTAATGCTTGTTCTTTAAGACAATTTATGACATTAACTCCCTTTTTTATTTCTTTAAGGTCAGATATCCATGTCAGTATTTCAGTGTAAGTTGTTATGAAGATTATAGCTGAAATAATTTATAATTACTAAATATCAACATTGCCACTGTTTTAAAGCCAACACAAATTTAAGAAAATATCTGGCCGACTTGCATAAAATGAAACATTAAATTTGGATTTATCTGTGAAGCAACTTTCACAATGAATGTAACTGCAAAGAAACAATAATGTTGCAATTATAGTCGTGTAAGTGCAATGCGGTCAGCAGACCTGGATCTAATGTCAACACCGTTTAGAGGGCTCTGGAGTTTGTCGATTAGGGAATAGCAGACCACTCTCTTTCACATATACTGAAATTATATTTCACATATTACTTGCCTTAATCCATCTGTAGACTCGCTCGATCTGAGAGTTATTACACAACCCATCACAGACAATGAACACAATATGGAACATATTACACTGATTAAATAAATAATTTAATAGTCAAACTCAGAAAGGAGACCTCCCAAAGCACAAAATAACCTGGAAAAATACAGTATAAAAAGAATGAAGCTGTTACACCTAAACAAATTCTGCAGTTCCAATTAAAGAAACAAAAGTGAGAAGGACAGGCCATAATTAGACAAACGGAGAGTCTCCAGCTGTCAGAACTAGAAATACACGGTGCAGTTCTTGCTCTTTTCATCGAGAGGCTACAGAATAAACCGTTCATTTGACAAAGCATGGGATGATCTCTTCCTATCAATGTGTCTACTAGACACTTTCACTTGGATTGTTCAAACATATTTGGTATGAAAGCAAAAGATGTGCACAGAGGAAAAAAAAGGAAAAGAAACAAAAGTCACTTCCTGAATTTTCCTACTTTTAGGCCTCTACAATTTGGAGTCTGTACCATGTCAACCTTAAAACACGCAGTCACAAAAAGAAATCAAATCATTTAAAAAATATACCACCTCAATTTTATGCTAAATAAATACAATTCTTTTGGTTAGATTACCTCTGGTCCATCGGGAGCGAGGGATACAGTTCAAGAGCTGGAATCACAAATATTCTGTGCAGAAAAGTGACTCTGTTAACAGTTGTACTACAACGACAAGCGCTTGTTCTCTTTGGAGTCAAAAAGTCAATGCATTCATTTCAAAAGGACACAAACAAACACTAACTCACACAAACTCTGCCACAGAATTATCTGACGGAGAAACGACATAAGATCTGCATCTTAGGTGCATGCTTCGCTTTTTTGATCGCTTGGGTTCACGTAAATCAACGGGAATCACTGAACATGCAGTGTGTGTGAAGCTCAGCAGGTCTCTGTCTCCCTGAGATGTTGCTTGGGCAAATCAGACTCGTACACACACACACACACACACACACACACGTGCATGCATGTCTAACACACACACACAGAATTTGGTACGATGATGAATTAACTATGGACTAACATAAAATAAAAAGGCATCTGCAATTTCCCTCGTTGACATTTCAGATAAACCTCAATAGAAAAATGACAAAATAAACATCTTGATCTCTAGAAAGGTCTCTATTCTCAGTCTAAGAAGCGCCCCGGACACAGTCCGTCTGAAGCAGGGGCCTTTCTCAGTCCAGATACGCTTTGGCGTCTTTGTTTTTTCGTCTTGCAGAATGTGTTACACAATGTCTTAATCTATTGCTGTCCATACACCCACACCATTATACTGTTGGCGCTAAAAGGGCTCTGATTAAATGTTCTTGGAAAAGTGCTTGATGTCCAGCAGGATTGTGGGATACGGGTGAATCTCGAGTGTGCACCGTCGTTATGTGTGCGGTGTTTGGCTGTTCTGTTCGATGAGGAGCGAGGTCGTCTCGTCCGCCAGCGGGACCATGTTTTCTGAAGACGGATGCAGAGCGGATGTCGTGTTGTTGTCCACGAGGCAGTGTCCACTGTCCGGAGAGTGCGGGGAACTGTCCAGCCGAGACGCCACCAGGCCGTTCTGATACTGAGAGCGTGTGATCTGAGGAAGAGAGGCGGAAACAGCAGTCGTGTGAGACTCCATAGTTTTAGATGGATGAAGGAATAAACCTTATTTGTGACCCTGGAGCACAAAACAGTTATAAGGGTACATTTTTCAAAATTGAGATTTATTAATAATCTTTCCATTGATGTATGGTTTGTTATGTTAGGACAATATTTGTCTGAGATACAACTATTAGAAAATCTGGAATCTGAGCAAAAAAATCTAAATATTGAGAAAATCTCCTTTAAAGTTGTTCAAATGAAGTTCTTAGCAATGCATATTACTAATCAAAAATGAAGTTTTGATATATTTACGGTAGGAAATTTACTAAATATCTTCATGGAACATGATCTTAATATCCTAATGATTTTTGGCATAAAAGAGAAATGTATAATTTTGACCCAATAATGCCAAAAATCATTAGGATATTAAGTAAAGATCATGTTCCATGAAGATATTTTGTGAATTTCCTACCGTAAATATAAATATATTTTTCTATCTGACTAGCTTTTCTATCTTTCTATCTATCTGAGTTTAAGGTCACCGAATATGTTTTTCTGAGGTAAATGTGACGTTGTGTGACCTTGTTTAGCTGTTATATTGACGTCTTTGTGCGGCTGAAACACGGAGCGATTACACGAGACAGGATACGGATTGTAAAGGTGTACTCTTTCTTTTAACTTACCTTCGGATGTTTAGTCATGTTTATTTTGTGCTATAACTAGTATTAAAGCGGAGGAGATGATCAGTTCACTGAGGCGCTACAGCGATCTGTCACTCCACATTAAACAGCACCAAAACAGCATTTATTGTTTGAATACAGCAATATGAAAAGTACCAAAGCACAATGCTTACTGTGATTTATTGGATGGGAGGTGCCCTTCAATGTTCCGTCCATTAACTGAAATCAGGCTAGACTAATCCATTCTTGGGATTTAAGAATCAATATCATTCCGTAAAAATGATAATCAATTAATATCGAGATTATTTACCCAGCCCTAGGCTCTATTGTTCCTTTCAACGTATGATGTTTAGTCATGTTTATAGAAAAAGTTCAGCCAATAATGAAAAGTTGCTGAAAATGTGCTCAACCTCAGACCATTCAAGATCAGGATGAGTTTGTTTCTTCATCAGATTTGGAGATAATGTAGCATTGCATCACTTGCTCTGCAGTGAATGGGTGCCGTCAGAATGAGAGTCCAAACAGCTGATAAATACATCACAATAATCCACACCACTCCAGTCCATCAGTTAACATCCTGAGCTGAAACAAATCCAGCATTAAGACGTTTTTAACTCAAATATGAGTCTATAATCCATAATAACGCTTCCTCCAGTAAAAAAGTGCATCTCCTGTCGTCTCTCTCATCAAAATCAAGCCACATATTTACTGTTTTAGACTGGTTTGTCTTGTAAACGGTGCTTGATCTGAGCAGATTTCTCTCCTGATTCAGACCAGAACACTGTTTCACCGGAGGAAGAGTTATTATGGACTCATATCTGAGTTAAAAACATCTTAATGCTGATTGTGTTTCAGCTTTTGTCTTCTCCAGATGTTAACTGATGGACTGGAGTGGTGTGGATTATTGAGATGTTTTTATCAGCTGTTTGGACTCTCATTCTGACGGCACCCATTCACTGCAGAGCATCCATTGCTGAGACACTGATGCAGAGACACATTTATACAAACCTGATGAAGAAACAAACTCATCCTGATCTGGGATGAACTGAGGGTAAGTACATTTCTAGCAAGTTTCATTATTGAAATAGTTCATTATTGTAACATGTGACATGTTTACAGAACTAAGTCCCTACAAATAATGTTTCAATGCATTAGCTGACTAAAGCATCTCAGTTCTTCAAAATGAAAATCAATGAAAAACAAGAAATCAACCTGCTGTAGCTCATTCACATCGTGTGCACACTCAGACACTCACACTGTCTAAATGCATCAAGCTGAGAAGTGCTAATTAATTCAGCTTCACCGTTTCTGTCCTCTAAATCCACTAATTCATTTTCGTCCCAATAATGTCGGAGCATATCTTCACCTTCACGAACTGCAGGTCGGCCAGAGCTCGGACGTTGAAGTCGGGTGTGTACTGCGGCGGAGCGGTGCTGCTGAGCTGTGTGTTGCTGCCGCTGATGGACTGAGGCTCTGGGCGATCCGGGTTGCTCAGAGACACCGAGCGGTTCAGTCCGCCGATGTGAGACGGAGAGCGGAACTCTGAAACACAGCGTTATAGGAGAGTACATGATCATACAGTGCCTTCAGGAGCTAAACACAGGCCGGTCACACTTCCAGCAAAGATGCATTATTACTGAGAGGTCATGTGGCACTGGAGTAATGATGCTGAGAATACAGCCGGGCCATCAGAGGAATACATTAAAACGGTTATTTTAAATCTACAATCTTTCACTAAATTACTGTTTTACTGCACTTTTGATCAAATAAATGCAGCCTCGGTGCGCATAAAAACATTAAAAATCTTACTACCCCAGACTTTTGAATGGTACTGTAGAAATTAGTAAATCAGAAATAAAAATAAATAAAACTGAATAAAAACAAATACAACTGAATTTGAGAAAATTAAATGCATTTCATAGGGCCTTTAAAAAAAAATCCTGTTAAATTGTGTAACTTTCATGATTTCAATTAATTAGAGATGCTTTTTGATAAACAAAATTTAATCTAACCATTAAATAGAATCAAGAAAAATTTGAAAACAAAATTGAGTTTGGGAAAAAATAAAACAAATATAGAACTCTGCAATATTAGTAAAGCTGCCTTTAAAAAAATAAAAAAATAAAATAATGCAGCCAACATGCCGTGGCAGGTAAGTTCATTCAAAAATAACAATTCTGTCCTGAAATATTCATATGGCTTTTACTACAATCTTTTTCTTTTTTTCCCTGCATTATGAAAGGGATTTTACAGCCGGAGGCTTACTGTCGAGGTCTGTAGAATTGTTTAAAGTTAATAAGGGACACAGAGATGTGGTAAATAAAGCCAGTCCACAATATCACACTGAATCATATCCTTTTGCCTCAATGTTGTTCATTTCCAGTTAATAATCAGAAAAACGTATTCTCATATGACGACGCAGAGTTCTCATCTGCTGACAGCTTTTCATTAAACTGCTGAAACTATTGGGATGTACAGTCATGGCCAAACATATCGGCACCCTTGGTAAATATGATCAAAGGAGGCTGTGAAAATTAATTGCATTAATCCTTTTGATCTTTTATTTAAACAATTCACAAAAATCGAACCTTTCATTGGATAATAAGAATTTAAAATGGGGGGAAATATCATTATGAAACAAATGTTTTTCTCAAATACACGTTGGACACAATTAGTGGCACCCCTAGAAATTCTTATGAGTAAAATATCTCTGAAGTATATTCTAGGGCTGTGCAATTTGGGGAAACTATCTAATTGCGATTGTTTTGACATATTGCGATTTGATTTGCGATTTTAAATTTAAGTCAAGCTTCAGCTCAATATTGTCAATTATGTGCAGCACAGTGAGTATCGTTACCCTGCTGAAAAACTAAAAAAACTATAGAAACCATCACAGACATTCTTATAGTTTCAATAAAAACCATTACAAACTTCCTTTTTGTTTTGGGCATTATTCCAATAGAAATGACTGTTGTTCTATTGGCTGCCATCTGCTACCAATGGAACGCATCAAATACCAGTAGACACCATTATAGTTTACATTAAAACTAGGGGTGCTCCGATTGATCTGTACCGATCATTATCGGCCGAAAATCGCTTTATTTAATCGCTTCACAGCCTGTTATCATTCTCCTTTCTTTCTTTATTTTTATTTTTTTACAGTGATTCCCTTTGTGATTCATAAAAAAAATATATACAGTATATATATTTACCAGAATTAATTTACCAGAAAAATGTAAATATACAACAGTTTAAGAAAAAAAACCTAAAAAAAAATTATATATATATATATATATATATATATATATATATATATTTTTTTTAATAAAATTAATTGATTAGATATGCCTTTGATTATTAAAATTAACAATTGAAATGGAAACTAGAAAATTAATGAAAAACAGAATTTTGTGAAAATAAAAATGAATTTTAGACAAATATTTTATGGGGACTTAAAATAAATTCTGTTAAACTGTGTAACTTTCATGACAGTTAATTAGACATGCTTTCTTATTAATAATATTTAATTTAATGATTAAAACAGAGTCAAGAAAAATTCAAACAGAAACTGAATCCAGAAAAATTTTAATTTGGAAAAATAAATAAATAAATAAAATAAATGCTGGATTTGGGAAAAAATCAAACCGATTTCGTAGGGCCCTATACAAAAGGCATTGCTGAAAACACTGAAATAGACAAATATTCTGTGATTTTATAAAACTGTAAAGACAAGGCAGGAGCATTAGCACTACTGTTTACAAGATTGGGGTCAGTAAGACATTTAGAAATGTGTAAGGTTTATATTCATCATATAACTTTCTATTCATCAAAGAATTCTGGAAAAAAAACATTTTCACAAAAATATTAAGTACAACTGTTTTCCACATTGATGATAATCAGAAATGTTTCTCAAGCAGCAAATCAGCATATTAGAATGATTTCTGAAGAATCATGTAACAATGAAAACTAGATTAATGATGCTGAAATAATTTACATTTGAAAATAAATTAAAATAGAAAACGGTCATTTAAAATTGCAACAGCATTTCACTGTTTTCTGTTTTTATGCACTTTTGCAAACGAATAAAGCCTTGAAGAGTATAAGAGACTTCTTTCAGGAACATTAAACTCTCACCAGCCCCAAACGTATGAACAGCAGTGTTGATATGAATCCAGGTTTCTGTGATGGAAGTGTGTTTAGAGGCTTGTTGGACAGTATGAGGTCAGAGGTCAGCTGGATATCACACAGATGAATATTGCCATCTACTGGCACTTTCTCAGCACAGCAGCCCATTCTGAAGACAGCAGTGCATATTTCTCATGCATTACATCGTCTTCTGAAGCCATACCATAACTTTATGTGAGAAAAAGACTTGAAGTTAATCCATTATTTGCTGAAAATGCAGAAACTCCCAGTGCTTGCACATATATTCAACATATAGACCACTTGTATGGTGCTGTTTGTGGCTTGAGTGAGTCTACTTTTACATTTACATCTACATTTAGTATCTTATTAAACATTTAAAGTCATGCAGGTTTGAAACGACATGATGGCAAGTAAATGTTGACAATTTCTATTTTTGGGTGAACTATTTCTTTAAGCGTGTTTAATTGTTAAGGCTCTGGAGGACAGCAGGTACAGAAGAGTTAAAATAGTCTAAAACGTGTTACATTATTGACACCCTTGAACAAAATTCTAATTTACTTTAGTAAGAGAAAAAGGCTGCCGCTTAAATGGACAATGCATCCAAAAATGAAAATTAGCCCATGATTTACTCACCCTCAAGGCATCCTAGATGTATATGACTTTCTTCTTTCAGACGAATACAGTCAGAGTTATATTAAAACAATGTCCTGGCTCTTCCAAGCTTTATAATGGCAGTGAATGGGTGTAGAGATTTTATTAACCCCTCCGAGCTGTGTGGAGCACTTTATGATGGATGGATGCGCTTTTTTGGGCTTCAAAGTCTCAACACCCATTCACTGCCATTATAAAGCTTGGAAGAGCCAGGACATTTTTAATATAACTCTGATTGAATTTGTCTGAAAGAAGAAAGTCATATACACCTAGAATGGCTTGAGGCTGAGTAAATCATGGGCTAATTTTTTCATTTTTGGGTGAACTGTCCCTTTAAATAGCACTTGAGGGTTATTTCTGTGAAAATTATGGCTGTTAATCAGTCCAACCCGTCCCAGCGAGCGGTTAGAGAGCCCCGACATGCCGGCAGTTACCTGGGAATCGAGAGAAGAGAGAGCATCTCTCAAGAGACAGGTGATGAGGACGAGAGACACTCACTGAGAGTGAGAGAGAGAGACAGACAGAGATGGATGGGAAGAGTAAGACGGTATCGAAGATGAGGGAAACAAGACAGAAGACACTACTGTTCAGAAGTTTAGAGTCAGTGGCTCTCTTCCTTTTACTTGTTTTCTTTTATTTATTATTAAATATAACTTGACCTTGTAAAACAAGCTCTCTCTATTGTAGTCATATTCCATCTTTTTATTTATTATAAAAAACTATAATAAATACAGGGATAATGGAGCCAAAGCTCGTTCTGATGATGCTCCAAACTGTGACTTTCCTCCTCCTGTGGATCGTTAGGCAAACATTCACTCTGCTCTCGTCTGTTTGTGTGAGGATACGAGTCATTAAACCCTGGAAATCTTCCTCTCATCACAGCTCTCAGATCTCATACGAAGCTGTTCAAAAGTTTGGGATCAGTAAGATTTGTTCTTATGCTCATTAAGGCTGTATCTATTTAATCACAAATACAGAAAAACCTCTGTTAGAAAATTACCATTTTCTATTTTAATATACTTTAAAATATCATTTGTTTTCTGTGAAGCAAAGCTGAATTTAACAGCATCATTACTCCAGTCAAGCGCTTTTTACAACGCAAATTGTGTCAAAGCAACTTTAAAACAGGGAAATAGTATCCCATGATCCTTCAGAAATCATTCTAATAGGAATAAAAAGTTAAAAAGAACATTTATTTAGTTTATTCAAAATGAAAATTTTGTGTTACAATATACACTACTATTCAAAGTTTAGCGTCAGAAATTATTATTTTTTATTTATTTAAAGAAATTAATACTTTTATTCAGCAAGGATGTGTTAAACGGACAAAAAGTGTTAGAAAAGATTTCTATTTTGAATAAACACTGTTCTTTTCAACTTTTTATTGATCAAAGTATCACAGGTTCCAAAAAACATGAAGCAGCACAACTGTTTCCAACATTGATTATAAATCAGCATATTAGAATGATTTCTGAAGGATCATGTGACTCTGAAGACTGTTCCTCACACAAAGCTGTCATATTGCTTCAAGAGCAGCATAAAATACTTATGATGGTTTTCTGGAGATTCCATTTACTTGTATTCTCTTTTATACAAAGAGCAGCATCCACATCCTTCTGTGCGCCGGTGAAAAGTTCATTTATGGATAAACGATCCCTTTAAATGCACAGAGGACACCACTAGAGGGTGATGATCGACTGCTTTAACAGAGCCCAACAGGGAGAGATGGGTGGCCTGGAAAAGTCCCAATATCCCATGTGGGATAATTATAATTATGAGTGATTAGTGCCTTGTGTTTTCCCATCCCTGTAATAATGTGTTGTTTAGTATAACGCACACACACAGACTCACAAACAAGACCACCTACTGCTCATCCCTAAGGAGAGTGTAGGATTTGATCTCAAGTCTCCTGATATATGAACACACAGCTGTGAAGGGGACTATATGTAGTAGTATATATGCATGTTGTATAGCATTTGTGATGTTTGTTGTATTGTGTGTGTTTGTCTCACCTAGTGTTGGAGCGCTGAGAGCCATGACTCCGTAGAAAGAGAACGGCCCCGTCTCAAACATCATATTCTCGTTCCCAGCCTCCACCTCCACACGACCCTGTGACGAGAAGCAGCATGATTCAAACAACCACAAATAAAATAGAACATGTTGTTACATTATACACTGCTATTCAAAGGTTTGGCATCAGTAGATGTTTTCTTTCATGAAATTAATACTTTTATTAAGCAAGGATGTGTTAAATGGATAAAAAGTGATAGTAAAGACTTAAAAAAAAAAAAAAAAAAAAAAAATTCTATTTTTAATAACACTGTTCTTTTTAACTTTATCAAAGAATCCTGAAAAAAAAGTATCACAGGTTGCAAAATATATTAGGCAACTGTTGATAAATCAGTATATTAGAATGATTTCTGAAGATCATGTGACACTGAAGACTGGAGTAATGATGCTGGAAATACAGATCTGCATCACAGAAATACATTACAGTTTAACACATATTAATATAAGAAACCAATATTAGAAATTCAAACAACTACAAAACAAACAAGAAATATAAAGTAATAAAAAAACGTTTGGGATTGGTAGTTTTATTTCTTTATTTAAACAAGTCTCTTAAACTCAAACACTTTTCTATTTGAACATTGTTTTAAATTAAAATGATTAAACATAAAAATATATTTTTGATGTATTCCTGTGATGGAAAAGCTTGCAAATCCTTCTATTCTAATATGCTGACTACCATGAAGAAACATTTCTGATTGTTATCAATGTTGAAAACAGTTGTGCTGTTTAATATTTCCATGGAAACCATGATACATTGTTTTCCCGGTTTCTTTGATTAATAAAGTTTAAAAGGGCAGCATTTATTTGCAATCAAAATCTTTTATAACATTACAAACTGTCTTTACTCTTCCTTGATGAATAAAAGTATTAATTTCTTAAAAGAATCTTACACCGACCCCAAACATTTGACCATATTGTAAGAAAATAATTCATAAGAAAATCTGATTAGTTAGAAAACTGACTTATTATAGGTATTATTCCAAACTCATATCTGTCCCTGGAGCACAAAAGCAGTCATCAGTAGCACAGGTATATTTGTAGCAATATTTGTACATTTCTCTTTTATGACAAAAATCATTAGGATATTAATGTTCCATGAAGATATTTTGTAAATTTCCTACCACAAATATCAAAATATTAATTTTTGATTAGTAATATGCATTGCTAAGAACTTCATTTGAACAACTTTAAAGGAGATTTTCTCAATATTTAGATTTTTTTGCTCCCTCAGATTCCAGATTTTCTAATAGTTGCATCTCAGCTAAATATTGTCCTATCATAACAAACCATACATCAATGGAAAGATTATTTATAAAGCTTTTTAGATGATGTATACATCTCAATTTCGAAAAATTGACCGTTATGACTGGTTTTGTGCTCCAGGGTCACATATGATATTTTATATTTTAAGAAACATAAATAGTTCTACTGAGAGTGTTCTCTACGGTTGATTCTTCTTTGCCACTGTATGCTTTTGTTGTATTGAAATTAGCAGCTTCAACATTCTTCAAAACATCTCCCTTTTTGTTTTTTATGGTAATAAATGATGCCAAATTCTTTTGTCATTTTTTTTTTCAGGTGAACAAATAGTCTAAATGAATCGTAAGCCTGTGAGCACACCACTCCACCAGTTTCCCAGCCACAAAGAAAATGAGAGTCATTTTTTTCTTGAAGGTGAACAGACACATAAATGAAGAAAGGAAAACAACTAGCTGTCAAATAGAGCGAGAAGCTCTGGGTGAATTAAATCCATAGGAGTGAGTGAATGTGAGCTCGGGTCAAGAGGAATGTGAGAACTACAGCACAGTAAATCCACTGAACACACACACACACACACACACACACACTCTCTCTCTCTAAAGCCCGGTACACATCAAGCCGCAGTGTCTCAGTCCAAAGTTGCCCTGGCAACCAAGCCGACGCTCGACGGCCAAGTAGCTCATCCATTCTGCGCCTTTCTCGTGCACTGGTTCGCCAGCTGAACAGCCAATCAGAACGATCAGATGGCCCGACTGACCAACGAGCTCCGACGCTGATTCAACATGTCGAATCGGCCGAAAAAAAGCCAACGAGGACCAACTTCAGCCGACGGCACGAAACACACTGAGAAAACGTAGTCGGCCGACGAACAAATATTGCCTGACGGCCGACCGTCGACTTGGTGTGAACCAGGCTTCACACACACACACACACACACACACACACACACACACAGAGAGAGAAAAATAAGAAACACAGAGAAGAGCTCTTTAAATAGACCATCCTGACAGTCCTAGTGCCACTTATTATACAAACCCATGTCTGTGACGGGGCAGAGTATGTGTGTGTGTGTGCTGGCAAAGGGAAAAGTTCACATTTGTTAATTATAAACACACCTAAAGCATATCCCACTTTAAGATGTCAATGATGTCAAAATCTGGCATACCTAGTTCTTACAAATACACACTTAACTCAAGGAGGACTAAATTAAGTTTTTAAATAAAGCCTATTTTTGCCTTCTAATATATAATAAAAGTAATAATAATAATAAAAAAAAAAAAAAAAAAAAAGACAACTAATAAATTATAATACTGATGATAACACTACTAATAAAAAGAAAATATTACCATTGTTTGTACTGAAGTCAATTCTCCTATTTTTATTTCTTTTAAGTAAAGCCAATTATTGTGGTAAATAATATAATATTAATAATTTTTGCATTTTAATAAATAATACTAAATAATTTTTTAATATTTTAAATAGTCAATTATTCATTATTATAATTGTTATGATTATTATTACAATATTATTATAAATGTTAATATTCTAAAAATTGACAACTTTTATTTGAATAAAATCTTTGTATGAATAAAAATAAATCTTTGTGTGTGTGTACACATACACATATATATATATATATATATATATATATATATATACACACATATACATATACTAGGGGTGGAACGGTTCGCGGGAAAAAAAAAAAATCAAACTGTACGGTTCTCCACACGGTTCAGCACGCGCTAGGACCGCGGTTCAACTTAAATCTGACAACGCATCTGTAATATGGTTTGTTATAAATAACATGTAAAACAAACAGGGTTCAGCTAATGTATGCTTCTGTTGATGGAAGTGCATTCTGGCTTCCCCGTACATTACAACAACAGCGATGGAGAAAAAAAAAGTGTTTCAATTCACTCATTCAATGTGAGTGCTGTATGCTGCAATATGAGCATTTATTCCATCATCACCCGGGTGCTGATAGCGCACGCACAGGTGAGACCTGAACAGCACACGCTGATATCGGTGTTTAAACTAAACTCATGTAAGCTTTGCCAGTTTAAACATTTAAGAGCCAGAGGATGCGAGCTCGCGCGCGCAGTGAGAAGATTTGTGCGTGCGCTCATCAGAAGCGTGCAAACCCGCACCTCACAACGCGAGCAAATATCAAGCTCTCTCTGAAACAGTGCTTGAATGGACAAAGTTCAGAAACAGGTTTGCATCAAGCCACACATCTGGGGAAGAGTTCAGAAGAAAATTCTGCTTCATTGAAGGGTCACAGAAGCATGTAGTCTCTGTTACCCTTAATGGAAGAAGTTAGAAACAACCAGGACTCTTCTTAGAGCTGTCCTCCTGGACAAACTGAGCAACTGATGGAGAAGGGCTTTGGTTAGAGTGGTGACCAAGAAGCTGATGGTCACTCTAGTTGAGCTCCATGATCATATGTGGAGATAGGAGAAACCTACAGAAGGACAAACATCACTGCAACACTCCACCGATCTGGGCTTTATGGCAGTGTGGCAAGACTCAATCCTCTCCTCAGTGAAGACACATGAAAACACACTTGGAATTTACAAAAAAACACCTAAAGGACCCTCAGACTCTGAGAAACAAAATTCTCTGGTCTGATGAACCTCTAAGCATCATGTTTGAAGGAAACCAGGCGCTGCTCAACACCTGCAGGCAGAGGTGTCAAGTAAAGTACAAATACTTCGTTACCTTACTTAAGTAGAAATTTTGGGTATCTATACTTTACTGGAGTAATTATTTTTCAGCCGACTTTTTACTTCTACTCCTTACATTTTCACGCAATTATCTGTACTTTCTACTCCTTACATTTTAAAAATAGCCTCGTTACTCCTATTTCATTTCGGCTCGTTTTCATTCCGGCTTGTCATCGTCATGGGCGTTGCTAGGTCATTTTTAGGGCTTTCCCCCTAAAAATCTTGCGATTCTTCCTCCTTTAAATGTGAAACGGCAGCAGACTTCGGCTCCTCTCCATCTTTCTGCGCGTTCTTCAATCCACAGACTGCGGTGCGCAGAGGAGAGGACAAGGTGTGTGTTTATCCATAGATTGTTATAATATCTACATCTGTGCAGTTCTTTGTCTTAAATACAGTTTACAGAAAGTCATGGGAGAGCAATCGGTTTCCAATCTTCTGTAAAGTTTTCGCTGCATTCACCACTCATCACACCACAGCTGTTTCCTTCAGCGAAAGCCCTTAACACATTATACTCATACTTTATAAAACCATCACGTTATTGCTATTTTCATTTGAAAATTTAGCTTTCAATATAGAACTTAATATTACAGTGCATGTGGCATTAACTACCATACAGTTCTGCATAGAAGTGATTTCTCCACTACTGGCTCATTTATCAAACGGGTGCTTTCTCTTCGTCCGTTGCCTCACAGATTCCTACAGCTAAGCTTGGATGTACATTTACATTCCAATAAAGGTTATTGATGACATGCCTCTGAAGTTTGACTTTTTGCACCGTTACAATACTTACAGGCATCTAGTCATCATATCTTCCGCTCCATGAAACACGTTAATGCTCAGTAGTGCACATATATGGTTTTTTAATGTATTTGCATTGTACTAAAATGCGTTCATTTTCAGTGGGCACATATCCGGCTGAAACAGGTAGCCTAGTGCATCCCACATTTTTCAACATTAACATTTTAATATAACATTATAGTCATTATGGCCTTTAGAAAAATGTTTTTTTGAGGAGGTGGGGTAGTGCACAATAGGCCCCTGTGCCGCGGCCTAAGCTTTTGTCCTTAATGGCATTTTTTTTCCTTCCATTACTTTTACTTTTATACTTTAAGTAGTTTTGAAACCAGTACTTTTACACTTTTACTTGAGTAAAAAACTTGAGTTGATACTTCAACTTCTACAGAAGTCTTTTTAAACCCTAGTATCTATACTTCTACTTGAGTAATGAATGTGAATACTTTTGACACCACTGCCTGCAGAGTACCATCCCAAAAGTAACGTCTGCTGGAATCAGTCTCATGCTGTGGAGCTGTTTTTCAGCGGCAGGGACTCATCAGAATAGAAGAAAAGCTCAGTGCAATAAAATATAGAGATAGCCTTAATGAAAACCCAGAGCATTCAGATCCTCAGACTGGGCAGAAGGTTTACCTTCCAACAGGACAATGAACCTTAACACACAGCAAGAGTGGCTTATACACAACTCTGTGAATGTCCTTGAGTGGCCCAGCCACAGCCTGAGCTTGAACCCAATCAAATATTTCTGGAGAAACCTGAAAATGTGTGTCTGCCCCCATCCAACCTGATAGAGTTTCAGAGGTGAAAGGGAAAGGGAAGTGGTGTGTGGCCAAGTATGGTGACCCATACTCTGAATTTGTGCTCTGCATTTAACCCATCCAAGTGTACACACACCGTGAACACACACCCGGAGCAGTGGGCAGCCAATGCTGCGGCGCCCGGGGAGCAGTTGGGGGTTCGGTGCCTTGCTCAAGGGTCTCACCTCAGTCGTGGTATTGAGAGTGTTGGTTATTCACTCCCCCCACTTACAATCCCTGCCGGACCTGAGACTCGAACCCACGACCTTTGGGTTACAAGTCCGACTCTCTATCCATTAGGCAACGACTGCCCCAAGACGTGAGGAGAAGAAGAGCAGATAATTGCCAAATGCTGATGAGAAAAGCTTGTCACATCAAACAAAAAAAGACTTGAGGCTGTAAAGGTACTTCAGATAAATATTTAGTTAAGGGTATGAATACTTATGCAATGTACTTATGAGTTTATTTTTAATAAATTTATGAAGTTGTGACAATTCTGTTTTTGCTTTATCGATATGGTGTATGGAGTGTAGATTGATGTTGGGGGAAAAAGTCATTTAAAGCAGTTTTACATAAGGGCAGCAACATAAAATGTGAAAAAATTAAGGGGATGAATACATTCTCAAGGCACTGAAATATATATGTTTATGTTTATATGTGTGTGTGTGTGTGTGTGTGTGTGTGTGTGTGTGTGTGTGTGTGTGTGTGTGTGTATATATATATATATATATATATATATATATATATATGTGCTGCTATAATTCTCTCCTCATAAATCCCAGTTAAAAACAGGGATGTGCAAAACTACATATTTACAAAATCAATCACACAGTCATTTGTCTGAATGATCAGTCGTGCTTAAAGACGTTTTGTGTAATTACGCTGGTCACTCCACCAGACGTGTTTATTTTGGGATATATGGGCGATAAGATTTTAACAAATAAATAGACCAAATAACTATAAGCATTTGTTGCTTAAAACAAATTTATGACCACAGCACTCACAAAAACAGAGACCTACTATTTATGAATAAATCACAGCAGCTGATTTGAAGCACAGAAGTAAATGTGACCCTGGAGCACAAAGCCAGTCATAAGGGTACATTTTTTGAAATTGAGATTTCTACATCATCTGAAAGCTGAATAAATAATATTTCCATTGATGTATGGTTTGTTAGGATCAGAAAATATTTTGCTGAGATACTGGATGCAACAAATGCCTCGTTTATAGTGGATTTTATTGTTTTTGTGTTGTCTCGCCATCACAATACGGTGAGGTGTGTAACATTTCCGTCTCACGCTTGAGGTATTCGGCCAATCACAACGCACTGGATAGCTGGCCAATCAGAGCATGCCTCACTTCTCAAAACGATGAGCTTTGTAAAAATCGGTGCATTTCAGAAAGCAACAATAATGTACAGTGTGTTTTTTTTTTACCTTAAACTGCATAAACACATTGCATTACACCAAATACACAAAATAATGTTCTTTTTAGCAACGTCATATGACCCCTTTAACTAGTTGCTTATTAGCATGCCTATTATTAACATATTGGCTGTTTATTAGTACTTATAAAGCACATATTCTGCGTGACCATATTCTACATCCCTAACCCTACCCAATACCTAAACTTAACAACTACCTTACTAACTATTAATAAACAGCAAATTAGGAGTTTACGGAGACAAAAGTCATAATTAATGGTTTGTTAATAGCAAGAATTGTTCCTTAAAATAAAGTGTGACCAAAAAAACTAATCACGTAGATTTTTTATTTTTTAAAAACAAAATTTAAAAGCTACACTTTAACTTAAATTAAGGTTTTAGATACTGATGATAAATATAAGGCAAGCAAAAACAAACATTAAAAGGTTTATCTTTATATGAGCAGCAAATGATTTGATGAAACTTCTTATTTTGGGTTGCTTTAAATTTAGTTTTTTTTAAAAATCATTTTCAAAAAGCAAAATAAATTAGTATGAACAAACATTTGAATATAAATATACAGAAATGTTAGTCTTGTCTTTGTGTTTTAATTTTAAAACTAAAAAATAATGAAAACTCCCTCCCGTCTCTGACTTTCTTTATTTGTCTATAATGTTTCGCTTCAAAAGATGCAACCAGACAATCTAGACAGTTTTTCTCACAGACTCTTAATATGCACAGAAGCAGAGCAGCTGTGGATGATCCGCACAAAGCCTGGCGCCTCATAAAGCAGCATTAATCTTTGATGAAGGTCACCTGGCCGCTCTCCGCTGGAGGCCGTCTTTAGAAAGGTCTCCATGTTGGAAAGTCTACTTGCAAGCTCACTCAACATATTAAATAATAATCATAATACGGCATATCCTGCTTCCACAAACATCATTAAATAATAAATAACAGAAGGCACACAAACAGATGCGTGACACATTTAACAGCCTCAAACTGCTGCTAGTGTGCACTTCATAACCTATTAATGAATCTCCTTCTCACTGTGAATAATCTACACCGCTGATGTTAGACATCTGAACCACAGCGCTTGAACTCAAGTTCAATCCATGACAGTTCAAGGAACAAAGATCAGTGTCGAGATGTTTAAGAGCCACGAACTACACCAGTTTAAGACATGTACCATATATTCCTCTGCTGGTCTTAAACCCCCTTATCAGAAATTAAAGCCCTACACAGGTCTCAAAGCTGAAAGATCCAACGTCTTAAATCCATAAAGTCACAGCATGCACTGCGGAAATAATTACCTTCTTATTTTCCAATATGAATGAATGATGCATTTATATATGCAATATCAACATCCTCAGATAAATTTACATGAGAGAAAAAAATGAAGATATTAAGATATTGTTCTCTTAGAAACTGAAAACTAAAATTCAAACCAATTGGCAACATTTTACATTTTCACTTCATTTAACTTAATGTATTAAAATAACTACAATTTCAACTGAAATAAAAAGTAATAAAAACTATAGATATATATATAAAAAAAAATGAATGGATGAACGAATAAATTAGTGCTGTCAAATGACTAATTTTAATGAAACTAACATTAAATGAAAACACATCATATAAAAATAAAAACTATAACAGCACATCAGAGACACTAAAATAACACTGGTTGGAAATTGTATTTTCAAACTTGTTGCTAATGCAGCTCTATGAATATATTATTGTGTACGAACATGTGACTCCTTTCATTTATTCTCAAATAGTTTTAATCTGTCTGAAAAAGTTCACCTAAAAATTAAACTTAATTTACGCCGTCACGCTCATGTTATTCCCTGTATGAGTTTGTTTATTCTGTTTAACACAAAGGATATTTGGTAAGCAGACTAGCAGCAACTGTCTGGTTCCCAGCATTCTTCAAGATGCCTTCATTTGTGTTCAACAGAAGAAGTGACTCCGGGCTGGAACAGGATTCTCATGGCTTTAAGCATCAGTGCGGAGGAATGAATGTGTGGGGTCTGTAATTCAGCAAATCACTGAACAGTTTAACCATCACCAGCTGAACGCTCTAATGATTGTTTAGAGGCCAATAATACCAACAACAACCCCAAGACAGTGAATGAAGTGATGGATGATGGGAGCTGTGGGAACTCAACGTTTGCTCGATAGGAAATCACCTGGATCTCTGCCTCCCAAAATCTGAGACGAGCTTCATCCAGGTGAAAACAACTCCACACAGAGGCAAATCTTAAATAACCAAGCTAATGGACGGGGAAGCATGTGCAGACTAGGGATGTGCGATATATATTGTCTGTGATAATATCGTAATTGTTGTTTTAACGATGTGCGATTTGACATTGAGTATTTTGCAAAAACCAAACAGAACACGTGAATGTCAGATACATTGCATTTACGAGTTGAACACACATGAACGCCACCACGAAGTCGTTATTACGAGTGGGAAACTCAATTTTCTTTAAGCCCCGAGTTAGAAAACGTGTCGGATGCAATGCAAAAGACTAAAGATATGCAGCGTCGGTAAAGTTGTTGAAATGAATAAAATTATTATTTTGTTGTAATGTACAATAAGTTACATACACAAAATATTCTATTATTGTATAATTAATATTCAGTTTACATCATCTTCATAAATTAAATAAAAACGGAAAAAAGAAGAAAAAAAACAATGATGCACATTCTTCATTCAATATTTTGTAGATGTGGAGTAAAAAAATAATTGAATTTTATGTTGAAAAGTTAAATGGCCATCTTTTTCTGACCAAAGTGTCTTGAACGCACCCGACGTGGTAATAATGACTTGTCCCAGGAGGACTTGAACGCAGCATTATATTACGTGAGGAAGACTAGACTAGGGCGCGCGCACATTGAGTGTTCTTTCATTGCATGATAATAAAATGCATCAACAATGACCACAAAATTCAAAATATGGGGCAGAAAATGCGTATATATATATAAAAAGGCACGCTTCATGTGATTTTAACCATATGAAATTATATATATAATTTCATATGGTTAAAATCACATGAAGCATGCCTTTTTTTCTTCAAAAATAAGCATGGATACAAATGTGATATTGATTTTATACAAGTTCAGTAAAAAATATATTAAGAGACTTATGTTTTAGACACCATATTGCCTGTTTTTGCTCCATTTCGCCGACAAAAAATCATTCCAAGCACAGCCAGAGCACTGTTTTGTGTCTCTGAGCAACATGACGGTGTTGTTTAGTTCCTGAACGAATCAAACCTTAAATGATTCGGTTCAGTCGCAATGACTCTCTTATTACCAGGGACTTTCTGCCACCTACTGGTGGTTTTAATTTTACATTTAAAGTATCTTTTCATTTTTAAATAATTTCAAGTATCAGTATTCAATGTTTTATGTTTAAAATATAAAAACATGCATTTGTAACTGGTTAAAGCACTCCATGTCCATGTAAATACATCTAAATGCCATTCAGACGCAACTTCTGCAAAGATTCATTTTGTTGATACTGGGTTCATTTATTTGGTAACAGCCTACATGTCTTATTATTCTAATTGACTGATTAAATATAACAATTTGATTCAAAAGATGCACACTTTTAGAAAACATGTCAACATTGATAATAATCAGAAATGTTTGTTGAGCAGTAAATCAGTATATTATTATGATTTCTGAAGATCATGTGACACTGAAGACTGGAGTAATGATGCTGAAAATACAGCTGCAGATCACAGAAATATATTACACTTTAACACATATTCACATAGAAAACCGCTATTTTAAATAGTAAAAATATTTCACAATATTACAGCTTTTGCTGTCCTTCGGATCAAATAAATGCAGGCTTGGTGAGCAGAACAATTCTTAAACTTGAAAAAAACCTTGTGACTGGTAGTGTAAAGGCATTGGTGAGCAGAAGAGACTTCTTTCCAAACATTTCTTTCTGATCCCAAACTTTTAAACTGTAGATGTCTTCTGAGGTCCTCTGAAATAATTGTTTACAGGCCATAGCGCACAACATGCAGATGTCTGCAATCTCTCAGGCCAGCTGAACATGTAGATGCTCCCAAACATCACGACACAGCCCTGACAGACTACAGGAGTCTCATTTACACTCTTCAGTTTCAGCATGTGGCAACAGAAGGCAATGCCAAGCACACGCTCACGCGGTCGTCTTAAACTGCTTAAAACACCTCGTCGTCTAACTAGCTTCAAAAGCCGAGACTCGGCTGAGGATCAGTTACCTGCAGGATGAGGATGAAGTAGTCCACAGCTTTGCCGCGCAGGTACAGGTAGTGATGTGCTGATTTCTTGTCGTTCTCGCTGAATTTGATCTCCTGGATCACGTCAGGGTGTTTAAGGATACGCAGAAGGACTTTCTCTGAGATCTGAGAAGGACTGAACAGATTCACCTCTGCAGAGACAGAAACAGAGACAGATGAGAGACACTCAAATCAAAGCCTTTGAAACAAACCGGAAGCACTTTACAATAAGATTAAATATGCTTTCTTAATGTGTTACATTAGTCAATGATAATAGTTTGTTTGTTTGAACACAATGAGAGCATTCAAGGCTATCTGCATGGCGAAAAACAGGCTAAACATAAAAATAGGTGTTTAATGTCTGCTGTTTTCTATGTGAATATATTTCAAAATGTAATGTATTTCTGTGATCTGCAGCTGTATTTTCAGCATCATTACTCCAGTCTTCAGTGTCACATGATCTTCAGAAATCATAATAATATACTGATTTACTGATCAACAAACATTTCTGATTATTATTCATATTTAAAACAGTTGTGTACATTTTTTTCAGGATTCTTTGATGGATAGAAAGATCCAAAGATCAGCATTTATCTGAAATAAAAAGCTTTGGTAACATTATACACTACACCATTCAGAAGCTTGGAGTCGGTTTTCTTTTTTTTTTGGGGGGGGGGGGGGGAATAAATGATAGAAATCAATACTTTTATTTAGCAAGGATGCTTTAAATTGATGAAAAGTGATAAAGAAATGTATAATGTTATAATGAAATATAAGATTTCTATTTCAGATAAATGCTGTTCTTCTGAACTTTCTATTCATCAAACCTGTAAAAACTCTACTCAGCTGTTAACAACATAATAATAATAAATAAATGTTTGTTGAGCAGTAAATCAGTATATTATTATGATTTCTGAAGATCATGTGACACTGAAGACTGGAGTAATGCTGCTGAAAATACAGCTGCAGATCACAGAAATACATTACAGATTAAAGTATATTCACATAGAAAGCAGTTATTTTAAACAGTAAAAATATTTCAAAATTTGACTGTTTTTGCTGTATTTATAAATGCAAATAAATGCAAGCTTGGTGAGCAGAAGAGTGTTCATTAAAAACACATTAAACATCTTACAGTCCAAAAACCTCTTGGGCTTGTTAAATAGAATTTGCATTGATGACTGTTGAAATGACACACATGCGTCAGAGTTACAGCGAGCCTGACTGATTGCTCACCTGTGGCGAGGAAGCGGTGAGCGGCGAGCAGCAGCTGAGGAGAGATCTTGACTTTAGACTCGCTCTCATGTTTGAAGGCAGAGAAGTCTCGCGTGTTCTTATTGTGTGCCACTTTATTCCTGGTGCGGTTATCAGCTGCAGAAAAATGCACAAAAACACAATGACACGTGCTTTTCTCCAGAAACGCTGAGCGCACGTCTCTGATTTCATAAAGCGGCGTGTTTACGTCTATGATGCAGCACAGTGAGAGGAAGTCAGAAGTGTGCGTTCTGGAGAAATGTTTGCTGTGTGAATTCATTTGAAAAGACAAGAGAAAACACTCCACTCACTGTAGCGGTCCGACTCGTCCAGGATTTCTGATTTGATGATCTCCTCGATGACGTCTTCCAGCGTGACCAATCCCAGCACCTCATAGAACGGATCTCCCTCCCCCTCGCTATTCACCTTCTGGACAATGGCCAGGTGTGATTTACCTGCAGGAGAAAACCAGTGATCACATCAGTTCAGCCGAAATCAACCCCATCAATGATAACGGAACAACAAATAAATAAATACTGTACTTGCGACTTTGTTTATAATAATAATAATAATGACGATGCAGTCAAGCAACACTCCTTAAAGACCTTTAGTATTAAATGAGTGAATGTATTCATGAATAAGAAACCAGCAATAACAGTTTGGTAGACCTTTGCATAAAGATAATATTCTAAATACTGCATAATTGTATGCATTTCATAATTTCATATAATTATTAATTATATATTATATTAATATTATTAGGGCTGGGTTTTGTCACAAATTTCACGATTCGATTCTCATTCACAAGCTTGCAATTCGATTCAATATCTAGATTGATTATTTTGAATATATCTCAGGTACAGTACATGCCAAATTTTCTCAAGGAAAAAAAAAAAAACTCAACTAATGCTGTAAAATATTTGATATTTTAACATTGAAGGTTAAAATTGACTGATTTGTTAAAATTACACTTAATGAAGTTTTTAAAATAATTATAATTTCATAATAATATTTCTACTTCTATTCAGGTTTTTTTATATAAACAATGTTGGCTGTCATAACATCTTGATGGATTTATTCAAACATAAATGAAACATTGAAGAACAGTAAAATGTATATGTTTAGTCATGTTTATTTTGTGCTATAACTAGTATTAAAGCGGAGGAGATGATCAGTTCACTGAGGCGCTACAGCGATCTGTCACTCCACAGTAAACAGCACCAAAACAGCATTTATTGTTTGAATACAGCAATATGAAAAGTACCAAAGCACAATGCTTACTGTGATTTATTGGATGGGAGGTGCCCTTCAATGTTCCGTCCATTAACTGAAATCAGGCTAGACTAATCCATTCTTGGGATTTAAGAATCAATATCATTCCGTAAAAATGATAATCAATTAATAGAGATGTTATTTTTTTACCCAGCCCTAAATATTATTATAATATTTACAAATGGCATCAACATGTTTATTATTATTATTATTGTACAGTCAAATAACACTAATCAAAACTCTATTGTTAAACAGAATCAAGCAATAATGCTTTGGTAGACCTTTGCATTAAGACAGTATTTAATTGTATTTTTCACAGTTTAATATAATAATTAGGGCTGTGTATTGGCAAGGATCTGGCGATACGATACGTATCACGATACAGGGGTTGCGATACGATACATTGCGATACTGTAAGCAAGGCGATATATTGGGATATTTCTTATTTTAGAAATAGGATATATTTTTTTTTAGGAAAGCTGTCATTAAGAACACACCACCATATGCAAAAACAATTCAAATAAATAAAAATAGTTTAACCAACACACTGCAGAACACACTGGGATGTATATTAGCAATAATCAGTCCCTGTAACATTCAACATTACTGAAGCACTTTGTGTGCAGCACGAGTAAAGGGGAAATATTCAAGTGCTTGCAGGATTCTTCACTTAAATGTATAAACTTTATTTTATAAAAAGACAAAAATATATATTTATAGACTCTGCTTTAAAGGTTCACAGTCTAAGTTTATAATTGTGACATGCAATATCATAAGATTTGATCTGAACTAAAAATGACATCTGCTTAATATCAATGAAAAATAAAGCGCTTGCAGGATTCCTAAAGAAAACTAAACAACTGTAAAACAATCAAATAAATACAGATGTTAAACATTCTCAGAAGTTTTTAACTTGGATTTCACAGGTGTTTCAGTTTGTATTTATGTTCTGCGTAGAAACGGCGAGACGCCACCTGCACAAAACACCCCCGAAAAAACACTATTTTTATTTTGATGAATCTATCGACTCATTTTTCGATTAATTGATTAATCTAAATAATTAATTTCCCTCAAAAAAACGGAGGATTTACCAGAAATATTATTTACCAGAATTTATTAATTAATTAATTTCCCTCAAAAAAATGGAGGATTTACCAGAAATATTATTTACCAGAATTTATTTAGGTGCAAAATGTAAATGTGCAGTATTTCTGAAAGAATACTTTAAATATAAAATCAATTAATTGGAGATGCTTTTTATTATTAAATTTTAATGGAACAATTAAAATGGAATCCAGAAAATAATGGAAAACAGAATTTGGTACAGATAAAACTGTAAAACTCAATTAATTAGACAGGCTTTTTGATTAATAACATTTAAGAAACTGAATTTGGAAATAAAACTGATTTCATAATGCCTTATAATTATAATATTATTTTGTGGTAATAAAAATGGATTTAAGTGAACAATAGCTTTTAAAATGACTTAAAGTACATATATAATAGCAATGATGCAATAATAATTAGTTCAAATAAAGTATCAAAAGCAAGAAACATATGGTTTTATTGAACAAAACTGTTAAAATACCTAATGTATTATAAACAATAGAGCTAATGTAGATTACGCATCACAACAAAGCCCTGCATCGCATATAAATATTTAATTAAACCATAGCTTTTGTGAATTCACAATTATGCTTAATTTTATTATATTTTAAATGGGTTTAATATATCATGCAGCCTTGGAAAATAGTCTAATAATGTGTTTTATGGATTCTCGTCCGTGAAATGCGCCACTTCCGGTGTTTTGCCGGTTAGTCGACGCGAGCAAAATGAAGTCGACGATTTTTAAAAATCGACTAGTCGACTAAAATCGACGAATCGCGACAGCCCTACTTTACAAGAAAAGATCATTGTCTGTTTTGCTTATATCTACACCTTTTACTTTTTAAGACTAAAACAAAAGATGGATTCATTGTTATTCTTAATTAAAAAGCACAACAACAATAAAACTAGTTTATATAACCTTTATTAACAAAAACTAATAAGACGAGGCATGGCAGGACACATCACATGCTGTATTATATACCGAGTAATAAATTACAGAATGTTTAGCAAACACTGAGGAATCAAATAAATAATAATATTAAAAAATTAAGGAAAGCCTCCATAGCGTAACGTGAGGTAAACAGCAAAGAGAAGCTTTTCAAAACGAAAACTAAAAGAACAGTAAAACTAAACTGGCTGTCGCTGACAGGACTTGAACACCAGCATGTTCACCTTCTCTGGTTTAAGAAGCGCTCTTTTACTTTAGCTTGAAACCAAATCTTCTGTTGCACCTTTGCGCTCGTGCTGACGCGGCGAGTATAAACCAGGCTCTACTGAAGCGCTCGCGCTGAAATCTGTCAATCTGACTCCTGCTACAATCGGCTCTGCAGCGCGCGCTGTATGAAGCAGACGCAGACATGCACTCGCACAAGTGCGGACACGACAAGTTTCTACTCGCACATTCTCAAAAAGTGGTCGCAGTGTAGAGCCCTGTCATGTTAATACTCATTAAGCAGACAGAGAATGCAGAGTTAAAGCTCTCCTCATCTGTGTTTGTAATGTGACAGGATGTAGCTAATAAAGCCTGTGCGGTGTGTGCAGACTAAACAGCCTGAGCTCGAGTCTTGCTGAAGCTTGAGAAGAAGCTTGAGAGTCAGTCTCGGCTTGAGAAGAGCAAACAGATCAGTTCAGGAGCACAGATCTCCACAGAAGGCGTCTCAGCGGGTCTGCATTATGCTGCAGAAGAACAAATGAGCCAAAAATCACAACCACAACATGAGAAAACGTACTGAGGGATGTTCTGAAATCTTAGAGGTTTAATGCACAACTACAACTAGGGTTGGGTATCGTTTTAATTTTATCGATTCCGATTCCCAGTTTTGATTCCAATGTGATTAAATAATGATATCAAACATTTATCCTGGGTCTCTTTTTTGCAAACCATTTATTGGAGCTGAAAACCATGAACAAAAATCAACAGGCTACATAAAAACTGGACTTTTGTTTTTATTTTTTTCCCCAATAGAAGTTGTGCTTCTCATGATTCTGAAGAAAAAAAATATTAGGCAACTAAACAAAATCCCATGTAATTTATGAATGACTCCCTCAGGATGTGCTTGACTCATTACTGGATGAATCAGCGTCCTTGAACGAATCTCTTGTATGTTTCAAAGACCAATACATTTTAACAGACCCTTTTCACCACCTACTGGCGTAACAATGTAATCGATAAATCTTCATTTGAAGTGTCAAATTACTTTCAAAAGGAGATTTACTCTATTTTAATCGCTACTGTACATATCAGAGTTTATATCTGAACTATAGACTTTTATAACAGTGCTTCTGTGATTTGAATGTTTGTAACAGAAATCATGATACGGTGTGGTTGAACAGACTGAAGCGGTTTCATTCATATACAGCTGCTCTCTTCAGGTCAGCAGCAGCACGAATGCAGCTTTATATGATCTAATCACACTGATGTAACCGTACGCTGCACGGAATGAAACAGATGAAACATTGTAATTTAGGAATAGAATCACGTTGGTGTTTCAATCATGTTCGCGATCTTTAACGATTATTAAATGAATGTTATGTTGGTGGTGACACCTCTCTTGCAACATGTTTAGCGATCACAGACTTAGCTTTTTTCGCAAGTCTAACGAAACTTTGGTGGGCTTAGATTAGCGAGCAAGGTCCTGGCAGATCGCTGGGTCACACCGGTCCTCACAGATGAAGAAAAAAAAAAGAAAAAAGCACATAGGAATCGATAAGCGGAAATTTTAATTTGACAACATGTTTCCGATTCCTGACCTTAAGTATCCGATTCTAGATTCGGAATTGATTTTCGATTCCCAACCCTAACTACAACCATAAACACTATCTACCGCCAAAACAATCATAAGAGAAAATACAATCTTTTTTTAATCATTGCCTGCAATACAAGACCGTTGAAAACAGCTTAAAGGAATAGTTCAGCCAAAAATGAAAATGTGCTCACCCTCAGGCCATTCAAGATAAGGAGGAGTTTGATTTTTCTTCCGATTTGGAGAAATGTGTCATTCCATCTCACTCTGCAGTGAATGGGTGCCGTCAGAATGAGAGTCCAAACAGCTGATAAAACCCTCCTGTGAGGAGTGAAAAAGTGCATCGGCTGTTGTCTCTCACATCAAAATCCAGTCTCATATTTGTTTACAGGTGTTTTGGACTGTTTTAAACGCTGCTTGATCTGAGCAGATTTCTCTCCTGATTCAGACCAGAACACTTTTTCACTGGAGGAAGCGTTATTATGGATTATGGTATTAGAGTTAAAAACTGCTTGATGGATTTGTTTCAGTTCCAGATGTTAACTGATGGACTGGAGTGGTGTGGATTATTGTGATGTTTTTATCAGCTGTTTGGACTCTCATTCTGACGGCACCCATTCACTGCAGAGCATCCGCTGCTGAGACACTGATGCAGAGACACATTTATACAAACCTGATGAAGAAACAAACTCATCCTGATCTGGGATGAGTAAATGTTAAGCAATTTTTCATGTTTGGCTGAACTAGTTCTATAACGTACTGCACTTTATGGAGCTATTATACTTGCAACAGATAAGCCAAGAATCTGAATGCAAATCAAAGTTCAACATTAAGCTTTAACCCATAGTAAACCATTATAAAGTCAAGGTTTAGCATGGCTTAACATTCTATAAACATTTTCTTTATAATGCTTTTCTAGGGGGAAAAGATTAACTTTAAAATGCAGCTGCAAAAAATTGACTTGAGACTCAACTTATCAGTCAACCTACAAGGTGAAGAATTCTCTCAGAATATTAAGGCAGTTTAAGATTTCATACTGACTGGTGCATGTGAGCATATCTGTCACACTCAGGTTTATCAAAGTCAGACAAAGGCACACTGAATTTAATTTCTTATAAAATAAGAACTATGCATATCCCCTGTACTTTCTGCATTTCACAAGGCAGTAGTGTCTTGCTGAGTCATCAATCCCTGCGGCGAGAACAATGCTCATCTGTCTGTGCATCACTGAACGGCTCACTGTACTCGATCCACACACCGTTCTCTCACAGCACTGCCTTTACGCTGTGAATAGATTCATACAGCAACACTGGACACACTTCATCAGTCTTCACTTTTAGAAGAATTAAAAATATCAAATCAAACTGATCAAAATTTTGCATTAAATTGGTCAAAAGTGACAGTAAAGACAGTTAAAAAGATCTCTCTCTCAAATAAATGCAGTTTCTTTCTATTCATCTGTGAATAAAGTGCATCACTGTTTCAACAAAAATATTGTGCAGCACAACGGTTTTCAACATTGATAATAATCAAATGTTTATTGAGCAGCAAATCAGAATATTAGAATGATTTCTGAAGGATCAGAGATCAGAGACCATTCCTTCATCCAGAATCTCTCCAGATCCTTCAGATTCACAGCTCCATGACGGTGCTTCTTCTCTTCAGTTCACCTCACTCATTTTCTACAGGGTTCAGGTCAGAGGACTGGATTGGCCAGCAGAAGCTTGGTTTTGTGCTCAGTGACCCATTTTTGTGTTGTTTTTGAGGTTTGTGTTTGGATTATTGTCCGGTTGGAAGATCCAAACATGGCCCATTATAAGATCTCTAACAGAGTCAGTCACTTATTGATTTTTTTTATCTGTTGGTATTTGATAGAATCCATGATGCCATGTGTCTAAACAAGATGTCCAGGACCTCCAGCAGAAATATAGGCCCACAGCATCACAAATACAGCAGTATATTTCATTGTACACATGGGGTACTTTTTATCCCTGTGTTCACCAAACCCATCTTGAGTGTTTGCTGCTAAAAAGCTCTTTTTTTAGTTTCATCTGACCATAGAAGCCAGTCCCATTTGAAGTGCCAGTCCTGTCTGATAACTGAATATGCTGGAGATTGTTTTTGGATGAGCTAGGATAAATTTTTCGTGAAACCCTCCCAAACAACATGTGGTGATGTAGGGGCTGTTTGACCATTTTTAAAATGTTTTTTTGCAATAATTTTGCAAACTATTTTCTTCAATTCTCCAGCTGTGGTCCTTGGAGAGTCTTTAGCCACTCAAACTCTCCTCCTCACCGTGCATTAGGACGATATAGACACACGTCCTCTTCCAGGCAGTTTCATTACATTTTCTGTTGATTGGAAATTCTTAATTATTGCCCTGATGGTGGAAATGGGAATTTTCACTTCTCTAGCTCTTTTCTTAAAGCCACTTCACTAATTTGTGAAGCTCAATAATCATTTGCTGAACATCAGAAATATATTCTTTGGTTTTTCTCATTGTGATGGATGATTAAGGGAATTTGGGCTTTGTTTTCCCTCCTATTTATATTTCTGTGAAACAGGAAGCCATTGCTGGATAATTTCATGTTCATAATCACCCTGGAGTGCTCAAAATTGTGAATATGAATGGGAATATTTAACTCGTAAGAATTTCTAGGGGTACCAATAATTGTGTCCAACATGTATTTGAGAAAAAAATCATATCAATGATATTTCCCCCCCATTTTAAATTCTCCAACGAAAGCTTAAAATACAAGATCAAAAGGATTAGCAATGCTCATCTTATATAGTAGACATTAGACAAACTTGTTTTGAAGTTCGATAATTTCTCAGAATTTGGTTAATGTGTCACGAAGTTACTTTCTCAAAACACAGCAGCATTTTTAAAGAAAAAAACGTTTATAAACAACTTTGGCTATTGAAATTACTTCACAAATGAATGGACTTACACATATCATTAACTCCTGGATCAGAACACTGGTGAACGTTCACTTGGGCACGTTCTTGCTCGTCAAACGTATAAAGGTGACCGTTGCTGATTTAAACCTGTTGAGTCACTTCTGATCACGTCTGTCACACCTTTAATGATTTATGCACTGCCTGACTATTGTTCAGAAGTCGTTACAACATTCATAGAGACATTCTCCAGGGGATTTCTATGAGACAAATCATTCTTAATCTGCACATCCTAAATGTTCGCACACTGAAGACAACAAATAAATGTATTTGGGAAGTAAATTCACAGTGTTGTGTCTCTTTCTGAAGAAACAGGACATTACTGGTCTCATCATCACACTGAGTCACATGCAATTACAGACACCAGAGCTTCTTTTACATTTTAAAAAGAATAAATAGTTCTCGTTACTGTAATTTTTCCTCATTACGACAACTCCATTATAATTTCTGGAATGATAATGGTTAGTCGACGCGAGGAAAATGAAGTCGATGATTTTTAAAAATCGATTAGTCGACTAAAATCTACGAATCGCGACAGCCCTAAAATGCATCACAAAATTCAAGATATGGGGGCTTTATATAATTTTATATAGTTAATATCACAAGAGCAGCAATGTTTTTTCCTCCAAAAATCTGCATGATTACAAATGTGATACTGATTTTATACAATAAGAAGTTAATATTAAGAGACTTGCGTTTTAGACACCATATTTCCTGTTTTTGCTTATTTCAACAACAAAAATAATTCCAAACACAGCCACAGCACTGTTTTACATCTCTGAGCAACATGACAACGTTTCGTTCCTGAATTAATCAACCATTTAAATGATTCAGTTCAGTCGCAATGATTCACTTATTAACAGTATTAATTTCACATTTAAAGTATCTTTTCTTTTTTTTATAATTTCAAATACCAGTATTCAATGTTTTGTTTAGTCAGTTAGTCAGTGAGTGAGTGAGTCAGTGAGTGGAATGAGTCAGTGGAGTGAGTCAGTGAGTGGAGTGAGTCAGTGAGTGAGTGAGTCAGTGGAGTGAGTCAGTGGGTGGAGTGAGTCAGTGGAATGAGTCAGTCAGTGAGTGAGTCAGTGAGTGGAGTGAGTCAGTCAGTGAGTGAGTCAGTCAGTGAGTGGAGTGAGTCAGTCAGTGAGTGGAGTAAGTGAGTCAGTGAGTGAGTCAGTGAGTGGAGTGAGTCAGTCAGTGAGTGAGTCAGTGAGTGGAATGAGTCAGTGGAGTGAGTCAGTGGAATGAGTCAGTGGAATGAGTCAGTCAGTGAGTGAGTCAGTGAGTGGAGTGAGTCAGTGAGTGGAGTGAGTCAGTCAGTGAGTGAGTCAGTCAGTGAGTGAGTCAGTCAGTGAGTGAGTCAGTCAGTGAGTGGAGTGAGTCAGTCAGTGAGTGGAGTAAGTGAGTCAGTGAGTGAGTCAGTGAGTGGAGTGAGTCAGTCAGTGAGTGAGTCAGTGAGTGGAGTGAGTCAGTGAGTGGAGTGAGTCAGTCAGTGAGTGAGTCAGTGAGTGGAGTGAGTCAGTCAGTGAGTGAGTGAGTCAGTGAGTGGAGTGAGTCAGTCAGTGAGTGAGTGAGTCAGTGAGTGGAGTGAGTCAGTGAGTGAGTCAGTGAGTGAGTCAGTGAGTGAGTCAGTGAGTGAGTCAGTGAGTGAGTGAGTCAGTGAGTGGAGTGAGTCAGTGAGTGGAGTGAGTCAGTGAGTGGAGTGAGTCAGTGAGTGGAGTGAGTCAGTGAGTGAGTGGAGTGAGTCAGTCAGTGAGTGAGTCAGTGAGTGGAGTGAGTCAGTCAGTGAGTGAGTGAGTCAGTGCAGTGTTTCCTCTAGGATTTTTTCCAGCTGTGGCGGCAGGCTGTATTTCCACCGGGGGGGTTGTCACAATGACACAATGATTTTCCCGTGGACCATGCCCCATTTCTGCTGTCATATATAACAGCATGTGTTTATAGGCAGCTGTCCCTTTAAGACCGAATGCACGGATCCAATATAATGATACACATGCTATTTCTTACTAACTTGTTTTCGTTCACTGAAGATGAATGACTGCGTTATCGAGAATGATTGTTGAGACGTCCATTTTCACATAATTCTGTATTAGATTAGATTCAACTTTGTCATTGCACATGTAAGGTACAGGGCAACGAAATGCAGTTAGCATCTAACCAGAAGTGCAATAAGCAGAGGTACAGGATATACAGTGCCTACAATATGTTACATATGTACAGAATACACAGATACGGCAGTAGTACTATGGACATAATTTACAAATTTTTAAATACTATCAGTATGATATACAGATGGGTGATATGAACATACTATACAGATGGATTGTACAGTAAATGTATGTACACTATGAGCAAAAACTATGAATATAATTACAAATGGATATGAATAAGCTATACATTAAGATATACAAATACTAGTGCAATGAACATTGAAAGTGCATAGAAATAAAAATTTCCAGTACATAGTACTCAGTGTGTGGATGTTTTTTTTTTCGTTTTTGTTTTTTAATCGATTTAATGATGGGGAGGGGTGAAGAGTTTGTGGTGGTGTGTGAGGGGGGTGTCATTGGGCAGAGTTTAGTAGGGAAACAGCTGTAGGGAAAAAGCTGTTCCTGAGTCTGCTTGTCCTTGATCGGAGGCTCCTGAAGCACCTCCCAGAGGGCAGTAAGTTAAACAGTCTATGGTCAGGGTGAGAGGAGTCCTTAAGTATGCCGCGAGCTCGACGTAAACAGCGTTTTCTCTGGACGTCCTCAATGGCAGAAAGTGGTGTCCCTGTGATGCATTGGGCGGTTTTCACCACCCTCTGCAGTGCCTTACGGTCAGCAACTGTGCAGTTCCCATACCAAACTGTGATGCAGTTGGTCAGGATGCTTTCAATCGCACACCGGTAGAAGTTCACCAGGATGGTTGGAGACAGGTGGTTCTTCTTCAGTGTCCTAAGGAAGAAGAGGCGTTGGCGAGCCTTCTTGACTAGGCTGGATGTGTTGGTGGTCCAGGTCAGGTCCTCCGAGATGTGGGTTCCCAGGAACTTGAAGCTGGAGACACGTTCAACAACCATCCCGTTAATGTGGATGGGGTCATGCGTTCCACTTTTCTTCTTCCTGAAGTCCACAATAAGCTCCTTTGTCTTGCTGGTGTTGAGGAGCAGGTTATTGTCAGCGCACCATGCAGCCAGGTGCTGTACCTCCTCCCTGTAGGCAGTCTCATCGTTGTCTCTGATGAGGCCAATCACTGTGGTGTCGTCAGCAAACTTGATGGAGTTGGATCCATGCACAGGCCTGCAGTCATGGGTGTAGAGGGAGTAGAGAAATGGGCTCAGCACACAGCCCTGTGGTACGCCGGTGTTGAGTGTGATGGTGGTGGAGCAGGTGAGGCCTGACCTAACATGCTGAGGTCTGTTGGTCATAAAGTCCATAATCCAGCTGCAGAGGGAGGTGTTAACACCCAAGTCACCAAGTTTAGTGATCAGCTTGGAGGGAATGACGGTGTTGAATGCTGAGCTGAAATCAACAAACAACATCCGTGCATACGTGTTGTTATTATCCAGGTGTGTGAGTACCGAGTGCAGTACTGTGCATAATGCATCCTCAGTGCCCCTATTACTACGGTAGGCAAATTGGTGTGGGTCCAGTGTGGGTGGGAGGCAGTTCTTGAGGTGTGCCAGGAACAGTCGCTCAAAGCACTTCATTACAATGGGTATGAGTGCTACGGGGCGGTAGTCATTCAGGCACGTTGGGGCACAATGGATGTGGACTTAAAGCATGTTTGCACAGTTGCTTGGGTGAGGGACAGGTTGAAAATGTCTGTGAAGACCTCTGCGAGCTGCTCTGCACATATCCTGAGCACACGTCCAGGAATGCCGTCGGGGCCAGCGGCCTTGCATGCATTGATCCGGCTCAATGCTGTGCAGACATCTGTGGAGGTGAGTTTGAGGGTCTGATGGTCTCCTGAGAGTGTGATCTTGGTGGCTGTCTCCTTGTTGTTATTCTCAAAGCGAGCATAAAAGTCATTTAGCTCATCAAGGAAGGAGACGTCTGTGACCGTTGGAGTGGAATTGCATGGCTTGTAGTCACTGATGACCTGGATGCCCTGCCACATGCGCCGGGGGTCAGAGTTGGAAAAATGCTCCTCTACCTTTAGCTTGTAGCAGTGCTTGGCCTTCTTGATGCCCCTCTTCAGGTTAGCCCTGGATATGCTGTAGGCCTGAGCGTCATCTGATCTGAAAGCAGTGTTGCGGGCTTTCAGCAGGAGCCGCACCTCCTTGTTCATCCATGGCTTCTGATTAGGGTACGTTGTGATCTGTTTCTCTGTTGTAACACTGTCAATGGAGGTATTGATGTAATCCAGTACAGAGGTGGTATAGATGTATGTATGCGTCTGTTCAAACACAAGGAAATGCGAATGAAGAATGAACTCCGTGTTTGCACGCGCTTATAAATCTGTGCGCGGGCGCCGTGTCCAGCAGCTGTGGCCACAGAAATCAGCGCACGGACAGTGAAATAAGTTCTATTCGCCTCGTCTTGCGCTGGAATGGCTTAAAATCACTTGAATGTGTAAATTGGCAAGATAAAACACATACAAATGATAAACGTTCACTCTATGATGGTTCATTTTTGCAATTAGTCTGTTAATCACATGCGAACCGAACCTTGAGGTCTGGTCCGTACGGACCACGGATCAACTGCGATCAGTTTCACAACTACTGTGTAATGTTGGAGGTTGAATCGAATCGTTACACATAACGTACACCACTACTATGATTACACTTAAGTTTGCGCTATGAGTGAGCGAGTGAGTCAGTGAGTGAGTGAGTCAGTGAGTCAGTGAGCGAGCGAGCAAGCGAGAGTCAGTGAGCGAGCGAGCCAGTGAGCGAGCGAGCGAGTCAGTGAGCGAGCGAGTCAGTGAGCGAGCGAGCCAGTGAGCGAGCGAGTCAGTGAGTCAGTGAGCGAGCGAGTCAGTGAGTCAGTGAGCGAGAGTCAGTGAGTCAGTGAGCGAGAGTCAGTGAGTCAGTGAGCGAGAGTCAGTGAGCGAGCGAGTCAGTGAGCGAGCGAGCCAGTGAGCGAGCGAGCCAGTGAGCGAGCGAGCCAGTGAGCGAGCGAGTCAGTGAGCGAGCGAGCCAGTGAGTGAGCGAGTGAGTCAGTGAGCGAGTGAGTCAGTGAGTCAGTGAGCGAGAGTCAGTGAGCGAGAGTCAGTGAGCGAGAGTCAGTGAGCGAGCGAGTCAGTGAGCGAGCGAGCCAGTGAGCGAGCGAGTCAGTGAGCGAGCGAGCCAGTGAGTGAGCGAGTGAGTCAGTGAGCGAGTGAGTCAGTGAGTGAGTGAGTGTGAAAGTGACAGTTGAGATTCAAATTCACGAACATGCCGCCATTTCAAGTCAATGGGACTTTTTTGCCCACTTTTTCATCCGCTGTGTGAACATCGTAGATCTGATCGCTTAGAAAAGATAAAGCACACCTCTCCTCAATAAGCCGGTCGATTTGACACCTCATTCATGGGTCTGTGACAAACGGTGCGGGAGGAGTAGCGAACCGAAGTTTTGTCCAGAAGAAGAATAAGAAGAAGCTAAGATAACAATAGTGATGCCTTTGGCAATCGCCACTAATAATAAGTTTAAATAGGATTTCAGTAAGTTGGCTTTCTCAAGCCAACTTAATTAAACAGACGAAATTTCAAAATTACAGTAACATTTTCCAGTACAGTTTATATGATCAGGGCTCCAGACTAACATTGGAGAGCAGTGGCAGCAGCAGCTGATTTAGTAACTGAACATGTAATATTACAAGTTTGGTCTCTTAGAAATACACATTAGAACAGGAGCTTGAGATGGGATGCAGATGTACATTTGACCGTATACCATTGTTAAAACTGTAACAGTAGGGGTGTGCGATATGACGATTTTTGATCGTGGACGATAAAAATGTCTCCACGATCTGCTTTTGAAGAAATATCGTAGTATCGCGCTACCGCGCACATTGTCAAATACAGTTCTGGCGCCGCCGTCTCTATATACTGTACAACACGACATACAGCAGTAGAGTTACTCAGACAGGACACTGCACTTATTCGCGATCGCAAAAGTACATTATTTGCATACAAGCCTTGCTGGTTAAATGTTTAATTCGCTTAATTCTGACGGGCTCCTTTTCTGAGCGCATACACCGGAAGCACGCGCACTAAAACGCCTGTCTAACAGCGCCTGATTACTCAACTAAGTTATATTTTGCGCTAATACTGTCAAAACACACAAGGTTTACATACAGACTGAGTTGGTTATCTCTAAAATGAAAGTAAATAGTTAAGAGAGAAACGGATGCGTGCCTGTACTGTATATTAGATGCGTGCAGCTCTTAAAGGGACAGGACACTAAACGTGCTGTCGACTGTCATTAAAGGGATAGTTCACCCTAAAATTTAATTTCTGTCATTATTTACTCAGTGGAAAACCAAACAGTTGCTGGTCCACATTGACTTTGATAGCAGGAAAGAAAAATCCTATGGAAGTCACTGAGGACCAGCAACTGTTTGGTTTTCCACCTTCTTCAAAATAGCATTTATAAATGTTCAGCAGAAGAAAGAAACTCATTCCGGTTTAAAACAACTTTTGAGTAAATGATGATATAAAAATACAACATTATGACAGAATTGACAGACAGATGACAGAATATTAATTTGTGGGGGAACTATTCATTTAACGTTAACAAAACAACAAAAACGCAAAGAGAAAAATCACTCACTATTCTTGACTGAAAAACTTTAATACAGTTGCTTTAGGAATCAGTCTATCTAGTGTTTTATTTTTATATTTGTTCATTCAATTTCATTGAATGCTCTGCTAAATACACCTATTGTACCTGGAAATAAAGCACTGTTTGTTTTATTTGTATATTATGTGTATTTGTAATGTGTATCTTTGTTCTTATTTTTTAATAAGAAAAATAAAATAATGACAAAGATTTTTTATCTTCACCCACTTTGGCCTAAATATCTGCCATGCATCTTTGTCTTTCTAGTTTGGCTGTAATGCTCAGACAACTTGTAAAACCAAAATAGTAAAACTAACATGACAAAGAATCGTGATAAAATCGTGAATAGTGATATTTCTATAAAAAATCGTGATATGATATTTTTCCCATATCGCCCACCCCTATGTAACAGCCTCATCTTTTATACATAACCAAAAGTACAGCACCTCATTATCATGGTAAAAAAGTAGCCTAACTATATGGTTTCTATGGTGTTTGCATTGAAGAACAGTAGCCTAAAAACATTCAATTACAAATCCACATCAACTGATACAATAATTAACAAAATAATGTAATTATATTCCATTACTCCTTCAACATATTTAGTATATTAATAATATAATAGTACTCAATATGAATATCCTACTTTTCTGCCACCGTACCATTGCTACCGTTAGTGTTACTACAGTAAAACTATGGTAAATGTGGGTGATTTGTGGATTGAAACGTCTTCTAACTGGATCGTTGTTGCACTGTTTCTGCATCAGTGTTGATGAGAATGACAGCTCCCATTTATTTGGTTTTAAACTAGTTTAAATTAAAGAGACGTGATTTGTTCTGGAGAACTCGAGTGCTTCTTACTGGATTTCACAGCGTTGTTTAGCGCGTGATCACGACTGGTTACTGTAATAAACGCATTCGCTCTAAGCTCACGCTGCGCTGTTTTCTTTTGAGGCGAGCGGATAAAAGGTTCAAACGAGTACCGCTATTTTATTCCGCTTTTGGTGTTTAACATATCTATCATGCACAACAGTGACAACGACTATCAGTTAGACTAAATGTCTTTTATCCAGTGCGTTTGAGTTTGGTAAACCCCGCGCTGCAAACACCTCTTAAGCACACAGAATAATGCAAGTGGGCATTTTTTATTTATTTTTGTAAATCGCATCTTTGAACGATTATGTAATCATGGCATCCATAATCGCAATCGCGATTGGAAATTTGATTAATTGTGCAGCCCTATTTCATACTTTTATGGACCTTGACAGTGCAATTTACTATGCAGTCAATGGGACAGTCACAAGCCTCCCGGTTTTCATCTAAAATATCTTAAATTGTGTTCTGAAGACGAACTAAGCTTGTACGAGTTTGGAACGACATGGGGGTAAGTGATTAATGACTAAATGTTCATTTTGGGGTGGAGTATCCCTTTAAGAACGTAAAGATGAAATCTATTAATATATAATTTGCAGTTGTGGTGCTCATTCATTTTTGGTGGGTGCTCCTAAATTTTTGCTGGTGCTCCTAACTTTTTAAAGTTGGGAGCACCAGTGCTACCAAGTAAAAAATGTAATTTTGAGCCCTGAGAACACAAGCACATGCTCGGTCAGCACTCCTGACCGTGACAGGAAGAAAAAGACAGGAAGAGAGAAATATCTATGACAGAGAAACACAGAGAGTGTGATCCTAATAGAATACGGAGAGGCTTACGACATGACAATAGCATCAGAGAGATCGCCAAATCCACTCAGCACAACCAAACACAGACCCAAACCACAACATCAAGCACAGCTTGGACAGAAATGAGGCTTTTCCTTTCTCTGACTGGCTTTTGATGCTGAAATATGCTATATTCTGTGAATGTGCAAGACTCCTTTATTAGCTGTAAATAACTAGAAGAATAACCAAACGAAGCAAACACTCAAAATCACTATGTTTGTGATTCTGATAATTTACTGAAATAATACTAATACGTGACCCTGGAGCACAAAACCAGTCATAAAGGTCTTTCTTTTTTTTTTTTTTTATACTAGGGGTCAACTGATATGTGTTTTTCAGGGCTGATGCCGATACCGATTATTACAGACCAAGTAGACCGATAGCCGGTATTTTGCACCGATATATAGGCCTATGTCTGGTGTAAAAATGAAAATGAATGTCAAAATTAAGAATAACGAGGGCTCTGACAAAAACTGCCTTCCCTGGTGCTGGTTGCACTTCTTACTCTTGTCTTCCGCCGTGCATCCATCTACAATAAGGGTAATATATAAAGAGAGAGTTAAAAGTGGGGCCACTGTATGCTTGATGATTAAGCCTATGAATACTTTACTACGGCTAAACAGCTTGGGGAAAATGAAAGTATTTGGCTTCAATAATTTACATGTTGTGTGATTATTCTTTTAAACAAAACAAAAGTTGTAATAATTGTTGTAGTAGTATTAGAAGATAAACCGAACTTTTATTTTGATGGGTTGCCATGAGGACCTCTGAAGTTTCTGTAGCCCATGTATGAGATGACGATCGTTTTACTCAAATGAAACTCTCATGAAGTAACTCTCAGAGCAGTTCTGGGGATGTTGTTCATGTATTTATGTCGGACGGCAAACACCGCGAGCGTCGCACACTTCAGTGTGTGTGTGTGGTGTAATCAAAACCGCACGTCTGTGCCATTCACATATACAGAGACACGCAGAACATGCAGAATTCATATTTAAATAGTCTCGTTGCGGCTTAATGTTTACAGATAGTCCATATCAAACCTTGACAAATTCAGTGACTCCGCGTTATACAGTAAACTCCATATATATGACTGATAAATAAATAACATTGAGGTGTTTTGCAACTTCGGTGTAGTGGATTGTGATTTACTGCAACTTGAGCAGCGTCTGCTGCTGCCTTTGAGAGAGAACTGATGCGTGATGAAGCAGTTCGCAAGCGCTTTCGGTGTGGAAATCTGGAATCTGAGGGTGCAAAAAAACCTAAATATTGAGAAAATCTCCTTTAAAGTTGTTCAAATGAAGTTCTTAGCAATGCATATTACTAATCAAAAATTAAGTTGAGATATATTTACGGTAGGAAATTCACTAAATATCTTCATGGAACATGATCTTAATATCCTAATGATTTTTGTCATAAAAGAGAAATGTATAATTTTGATCCATACAATGTATTGTTGTCTATTGCTACAAATATACCTGTGCTACTGATGACTGCTTTTGTGCTCCAGGGACACAAATAAAACAGCTTATTACACAGTTCAATGGAATACTTGATTTTGGTTGGTCGCTTGTGACATTCCGAGGTGCATTATTCCCCAACAACAATGCTCAATATTTTGTGTCTAATTATTTACTAATGTGACAAGAAGCAGTTATGGTAGAAAACCTGAATTCTGTGATAACAGGCTGGATGTAGCAACATTATTCCTTACATAATAGACTGTTTTCAGAAGTAACTGGAAGCAAAGCGCAGTTTCAAATAGCTGCATCTGCTCTTAAGTTAAAAATAAGGTGGCTATGGCACCAAAAATCTAGTGGGGTCAACCAGCAGAAAAGCTGGCCATTCGGACGTTGAGAATAAGCCATTCGTGGAGGTTATTGGCCTGTTTTTCTCTCTTACTCATTCATGCAACACTTAACCAAACCCAGCTGCCACAGCTCCACGTGTAGAAGCCAGAGACTGGGACTGTGTGGAAGTGAAGAAAGAAGTGACTTCTGCATAAACTAGAGGAAGTGCTTCAGAAGAGACACGCATGAGCTGAACAGAACAGAACTCACAGCCATAGCTTGTTTTCATTGAAGACACACAACACTTCCTAAATCATCATTCTAGAAGAGGGAACAGATTTAAGTCAATGATAATGAGCAGAAAGCACTCGAGAACTGGACTGACAAAATGACCGGTTGACTCTTGTGCACTAGAGCACATCATATCAAATATTTACATTTATGCATTTAGCAGATGCTTTTATCCAAAGCGACTTTCATTGCATTCAAGTTACAGTTTTTACATTTTTATCAGCTCTTGCTTTCCCTGGGGATCCCAAAAACGAGGATTATAATAGACTACAGAGCAAGCAGTCGATCACATTTCATATAAATGTGATGTATATGATGTTTAAAGGGATGCCAAATATAGAAGAATGCACCAGAACAGTTCAAGTCCTGAGTCAAAGCCTGCTGTCAGTACACTTGTGCAAGCACTGATAAGATAACCAGTTCTGCCCATTATTAGAGTCATGGCTTTTGTGTTGACAACAAACACGTGTGATTAGCCAAACAGCAGCTCAGTATTTATACTTATTATACAAGGCTTTAGGAGCGAATGACAAATATCTGCTTGTACATATACTCCCACAGAGCCATGGCTTGGTAAGATGCTTATTACATGGCTGGCTGTATCAGCGGCATCATAATTACTGATCACACGTGGAGTTATTGAATTAAAGACTTACTGGGAAATTATTACCATCAGGCCAACATGAAATTTAAATTTTACATCTGTAATGGGACATTTTCCAGGCACAACATGATATTAAATAAAAAAGGGGAGGGACTTGTTTTTAAACAAATAGAACTGATTTGATCATGAAAAGATCTTTAAATCAGAGTTATTGCAGTAAAACAGTTTTGTTAACTGTAATCAAATAAAGAATATTAGATTATTATATTGGAAAAAAATAAACTACATTTAAAAATTAAAAAATTATGGAAAATAAAATATTAAAAATATGAACAAACAATGAACAACTGTATTTTTTCATTAAATAACATTAACAAAGATTAATAAAGTGTGTAGTAAACGTAGAGTTCATTGTTCATTCATCTTTATTAATACATTAATGTTAACGAATGACACCTTACTGTAAGTGTAACCCAAAATTATTATAGGATTTACACTACCAGTCGAAAGATTTTGAACAGTAAGATTTTTAATGTTTTATAAGTCTCTTCTGCTCACCAAGCCTGCATTTATTTGATCCAAAATACAGCAAAAACAGAAATAATGTGAAATATATTTACTATTTAAAATAATTGCTATTTAAATATCTGTTAAGCTGTAATATATTTCTGTGATCTGCAGCTGTATTTTCAGCATCATTACTCCAGTCTTCAGTGTCACATGATCTTCAGAAATCATAATAATATACTGATTTACTGCTCAACAAACATTTCGGTAACACTTTATTTTAAGGTGTGCTTGTTACACATTACATGTACTTTCTATTATAATAACACTTAATTATGCATAATTACATACAAGTAACCCTGAACCAAACCCTAATCCCGTTGACTATCAAACACCTAAAAGGTCGGGAAGTCGTGGCCTAATGGTTAGAGAGTTGGACTCGTAATCCGAAGGTTGTGGGTTCGAGTCCCACTACCTGCTCCCCGGGTAGTTGGGGGTTCGGTGCCTTGCTCAAGGGCACCTCAGTCGTGGTATTGAGGGTGGAGAGAGCGCTGGACATTCACTCCCCCCACCTACAATCCCTGCCGGCCGGGGACATAAATGCTGCCCACTGCTCCGGGTGTGTGTGTGTGTGTGTGTTCACTGCTGTGTGTTCACTGCTGTGTGTGTGTGTGTTCACTGCTGTGTGTGTGTGTGTTCACTGCTGTGTGTGTGTGTGTGTTCACTGCTGTGTGTTCACTGCTGTGTGTGTGTGTTCACTGCTGTGTGTGTGTGTGTGTGTGTGTGTGTGTGTGTGTGTGTGTGTGCACGTTGGATGGGTTAAATGCAGAGCACGAATATCCGAGTATGGGTCACTGGCAGTATGTCACTTCACTTTCACTCTTAATCCTAACCATATAATAAGTACATTTAGTTGATTAACACTACTCCGTACTTAAATATATCATTACAAGGATGCTTAAAATGTATCAAAAAAAGTGATGATAAAGACATTTATAATGTTACAAAAGATTTCTATTTCAGATAAATGCTGTTCGTCTGATCTTTCTATTCATCAAAGAAACCTGAAAAAAATTCTACTCAGCTGTGTTCAACATTAATAATAATCAGAAATGTTTGTTGAGCAGTAAATCAGTATATTATTATGATTTCTGAAGATCATGTGACACTGAAGACTGGAGTAATGATGCTGAAAATACAGCTGCAGATCACAGAAATACATTACAGATTAAAATAACTTTTCTATTTGAATATAGTTTAAATAGTAAAAAATATTTCAAAATTGTACTGCTTTTGCTGTATTTTGGATCAAATAAATGCAGGCTTGGTGAACTTCGTCTCACCGGTAAGTTAGTGTGAATAATACTAAAATAGCAGGTTTTGGAGGGGTGGGAAAAATTTCTGAGAATTATTTCAGGCGGATTAAAGACAAAACAAATTGTATTTTCCTTTGCAGTAAAGCAAACAAGGTCCATAGTGAACGGTTTAGGAATCAGAGAAGAAGGACTGACCTCACAGTCAGAGGAGGAGAGGATGCACAGTTTTCACCCTCCCTGCAGCTCAAAAGCAGTCATGAGTAGCACAGGTGTATTTGGAGCAATAACCAACAATATGGGTCAAAATTATAAATTTCTCTTTTATGACAAAAATCATTAGGATATTAAGATCATGTTACATGAAGATATTAAATTTCCTAATTATCCAAACTTAATTTTTGATTAGTAATATGCATTGCTAAGAACTTCATTTGAACAACTTTAAAGGAGATTTTCTCAATATTTAGATTTTTTTGCTCCCTCAGATTCCAGATTTTCTAATAGTTGTATCTCAGACAAATATTGTCCTATCCTAACAAACCATACATCAATGGAAAGATAATTTATTCAGCTTTCAGATGATGCATGCATCTCAATTTCACTATTTGACCCTCATGACTGGTTTTGTGGTCCAGGGTCACGGCGGAGAGAAGAACCCTCTCATCACTCACCTTTCTTAAACTCCTCCAGCATGGAGTCCAGCTTGGTGTCGTGAAACACGAAGTGCACCGGATGCTTGTAGAACTTGGTGATGGTCTTCAGCGTCGTGCAGTCATCCGGATCCACGAAGGCGAGGTCTTTGACGAAGAGGATATCCACGATGTTGCTCTGCTCGTCCTCGTAGACGGGAATCCGCGTGTACCCGCTCTCCATGATCTCAGACATGGTGTTAAAATCCAGCACGGTGTCGCTGTTGATCATGAAGCAGTCGCCTAACGGAGTCATGATGTTCTCCACCGTCTTGGTCCTCAGCTCCAGCGCGCCTTGGATCATGTTCATCTCCTCCTTCACCAAGTCGTTATACGGCGCGGTCACCTTCAGCATCTCCAGCAGCTTCTCTCGGTTGTACACAGTACCGATCTCCTGACCCAGAACGCAGTCCAGGAGTTTGCTGACGGGGAAAGAAAGCGGGAAAGTCACAAGCATGAAGAACTTCGTGAGGAGAATGGTGTTCGCGCCAACCGCCAGCCCGTGGCGGGAACAGAGCGCCTGAGGGACGATCTCGCCGAAGATGACGATGCCGATAGTCGACGCTACAACGGCGGCCAAACCGGATCCGATGAGGTCGTCGAGAAGGATAGTCAGTGTAGTGTTGACCAGCACGTTCCCCAACAGAAGCGAGCACAGCAAGTAGTTTCCTTTCCGCCGGATCGGTTCTATTTTGCTCGCGTACTTCTTTTCTTTCTCTGTGCCGCTGCTTTGGACGATCCGCAGCTCCATGGGATCCAGCGCCATTAGCCCCAGATTTAACCCGCTGAACATCCCTGACAGAGCCAGAAGGCAGGATATTAAGATCACCTGGAACCAGACAGGCATAAGGGGCTTTTTCTCCTCCACCACACGCACCTTTCCGTCGTTTTCTCCGAGGAGGACCCACTTCCCATCGGGGCTGCGCCTGACGCACAGCGCGTAATCCCGGTGCGTCTCGCTCTTCCGAAGCGGTTTGATCCTGAAGCCCAGGACTCCAGAAGTGCCCTGGCTGTGGACGGTCATGCTAGTCCTGATGGAGATGTCTTTGGTGAAGTCAGCACAAGTGCTGTTGGTCTCCTCGCTCTGCTCCACGAACTTGATCCGCTCCCAGGTGTCGTTGCTGATCTGCAGTCCGTAGAAGCGGAGCTGGATGTCGCTCTCCTCGGTTACCTGGATCATCCCGTCGTCGGTGGTCGAGGCGGGCTTGTCGCTGCTCTCCAGTCGCATGCCGAGGATCCGGCTGTCGCTGCCTGAGGACTGCGCTCGGCTCGAACAGAATCTAATCCAAAAGATCAGTAATAAAGTTAGCGTGCTGCCTTTCCCACTCCATTCTGTCGCCATGTTTGTTCCGCTTCTGCGGAATGAGAGCTGACGTCACCTACTCGCTCGGCGAGGCCCCGCCCCGTCATTAACATAGCGCCGGCGAATGTCCAATCAGAGCGCGGATCGTCACCTAATGAGGAAGAAACGAGCCTTCTTATTTTTTGTGTTTATTGAACAATATCAGTTTACAAACTCAGAAAATATACACACGTGACATTTAATCGAACCTCCAGTCATAGAGAAATATTAATGTGTGAATATACACACACAATAGACAAAAAAACAAATAACATTCTTCAAACATCAAAAAATAAAACGAGGCATGGTTTATGACAAATCATTTTTACAGTCATTTTTAAAACAATTTAAAGAGGATTAATTGTTTTAAAGAAAGAGGTATGGCTTTCATGTGTGAATACATACACACACACACACACACACACACAGAGAAGACAACAAATCAAAAACATGCTTCAAACATCTAAAAGGGTTGCAAGGAGAAAAACCTCATACATGGTTTTATATAATTCACCAAGGGGTTGATAATCTTTGGAGTAAAGTAAGAATGATAAATGTTCATTTTTAAAACAGCTTAAAGGTGATTGACTGTTATTCCACTTGATTTAATGTATATGATATTTACCTGTAGTAATAATAATAATATGTTTCACATCAATGACACCTTTTTCCAAAGACCATAAACCAAAAATATACTTCAAAACAGCATCTTTTTTGTCAAATTTGAGCAGCTGGATAGATGTTGTTAATAATTCTAAACTGAAAGGCCCTCTTTCTGGGTTCAGTTGGCCATTTGAGATCATTACAGTGCACTTTGGCTATCATTAACTAGTACGTTTGAATAGTGTTGATCATTTTAAAGAAAGAGGGAGGGCTTCACACAGTTGAATTCTCTAAGACAGGGGTGTCAGGAGTTTAATTAAACGCATGCATCTGATCCAGCTAATCAGGTCTTTCAGGTTTAATTGTAAACTGCATGGTTTGTGTGTTGTGCTGTGGCCCTCCAGGAGCTGACTTTAACAGGGAACATTATATATCAAATGTGTCCATGAATGAGTTATATTGATTCAAGTGACCAGCTTCATCTATCAAATCAACAACATATAAAACATGTTTTTCATATAGCACTCTTACACTCTTCCTATTTATTGCAATAATAGTAATGAGGTACAGTATATAATGATACAATAATAAACTTTTAATAAATTAATTGACATTCCAAGTAAACACAAACGTCATTAATTTGCAAAAATACACCTAATATAATGTAAGATCTTACACTTGATAAACGTAATAATATTAATAATGCATCATTGCATAATAACATACGAAAAATAATGTATAGCGTAAAATAATAATACATTAAAATAAGATATACCTAATATTTCATTAGATGATCTGTTAATATTAACTTACTACTACTAAAATCATCATCATACAAAAAAATGACACGAATAATAATACAAACATATTGCAAAGTTCTCATAATAAGCGAAATATTTGGAGATTTAACACTTCTGTAGAGTAAGCTAAGCTAGCAGGCTAATCGGGCACTAAAAAAGGAGAAATGCTTGATTTCATAACCTGTAGCTTCAGTTATATACCAGTATATGAATCATGTGATTTAAAAGACATTAATGTCATTATAACGCACTTTTGCAGGAAAACAATATTCTAGCAGTTAAAAGTCCTCCGGATGTGACGTCACTCACTGCCGCGACGTCTTAAAGTGCTCCGTTTTGTACTTTTAATACACTAAAAAATATTCTTTAGTACTTCTTAAGATAATCGCTACTGTACATTACTAATATATTTTAAATAAATCAACTTAGGATAACTATATAAAAGTATACTAGCATTGAACTCATTTTTAAATAATTCAAAGCACACTTTTAAGAAATACACTAATAAAAGTCATTTTTGTGATTGTATACTTTATTTAAAAAATGTACTTAAAATTAAATTAAATACCAGTGGTATTTAGTATACTTTTGCAATCACACTGAAGTAGAAATATACTTTTAATTAGTGTATAACTTTAGGGATATATTACGTTACAAATGTTGTGGTTTTAAAGTTGTTCCTGAAATCCACCCTTCTGCTGGATAATCCAGTTTTTTGATCAAAAGTATCTTACTAAAATATTTTGAATGACACAAACTGAGGATTTAATCCAGATCAAAACCAAGATTGGATTTTGTGATCTAATCCAAATTCAGAATCCTTTTTTGTTTCTTTTGAATAACCCGTTTTCAAGATTTGATCCGACGGGCAGAATCCGATCAGATTACTTTTGAACAACTGGCCCCTGCGGATCTGCGTTAATTAGACAAACTGTGAATCAAAGCTCCACAACTTTTAATTAGTGTTCAAATGTTCACTGTATTAAAATCACATCAAGACTTCACACACAAAATAGAGATTGTACATTTAGAAAAATACAAAAACAAAGTACAAGGAGTAAACAGAGACGAGCTGTAGAACCACAAAACACCCTGAACATCAGCTCCATTATCACTCAGAGAGTCACAAATACAGACGAATCCAGAGCAAAAACCAATCAAAGCTCCAGTGACGGAACAAAGCAAACGTCCAGAACGCCAGCTCAGTGATTCAATCCCTAACCCAGCTCACAAACACTCAACACACTCCATGAACTTATGAACATATTATTGCTGATTCTGTTCAAAACATGCAGCTTTTTAAGGTTTTTGTTTCATTCCATTTGATTATTTTGAGAATGTTACTTTTGATTGTTCTCGGAATGTTCTGAAACAAATAGAAACATTTAAAAACGTCATGAATGTCCAACGAAAGTGTTTCAGGAAAACGTTCCATGAAAGCTGTATAAAGCATGTTTTTGAATGAACGTTTTGAGAACTGTATTACAGGCCGGCTGAATATGAACGATGTTACTGAAGAACGATGGATTTGTGAGACTGCAGCTCAGAATGAACAGAGCATGATCGTCTGCTGGTGTGGATGTTAATATAAACACAGTGTGAACTGATTTAAGAGCCTGGAGCTCACGCTGGGCTCTGATGCTGGATTTGGCTGAAATGCTTGAAGGCACAGTCAGACTCCAGGAGCATCACTGAGATCCCTGTGTGTTACTGAGCCACGGTTTGAAGGAGAAAGTGTGTACTATGCAGACAGCAACACAAAACAGAAAACACCAATGTCTGTGAACGGGGCACACAGACAGCGAATGTTAAATAGACCGAAATCAACCAAAAGTGATGCAACTGACCTTCATCACAGTCCATTTATTATGATTAACCTGCTGTTCAATCATTGCACTCAATCACACAGGATATGACTTGTATACAATGATCAATCTATTTGTTATAATCGTCTATGGGCTGGAAATATTCGTTTATTTGAACAACTTTAATTTGACGTAATTATTGAGGATTGCATCATAAAGTGAGTGCATGAAAAATTGTTAAACACAATAAGCTTCCATCAAACTTCTTTGATCTGGTCTTTAGTCATAATTATTATTTTAAACTTTGGCTAATTGAAATAAGCACCTCAGTCGTGGTATTGAGGGTGGAGAGAGCGCTGGACATTCACTCCCCCCACCTACAATCCCTGCCGGACCGAGACTCGAACCCACAACCTTTGGATTACGAGTCCGACTCTCTAACCATTAGGCCACGTATTTGTATTGTTTTCTGTAATAAAATAAGGTGGTCAGACTCATACACATACAGCATGGCTTGCGTGCTCCATTTTAAGTGACAAAATAATATCATAAAACCATCTTCCTTGGTTTCACAATACTGAATTAATGACTGAGTTTGGTGTCTTTAGAAGACGTATCTGTCTTTTTTTGCATAAATAAATCACAACAATCCCGTGCTCTGGGCACAGCCATTGATACAGGCTGCAGCCGACGTTTTATTACGCTACTATTTGAAACTTTCTCTTTTTGAACGTGGAAGTGTGATAAAGGCTTATAGGATATGAAAGCACAACTCAAATAGAAATCACATCATGATGCCGCTCTGTGTTTGTGACTGAACACAATCACACCGTGCCAGAAAACTCTGGAAAATGTTGTGTGAGTGAAGTGAGCTTCCGTGGCGTTCACAGACAGCTGCCATTCATTTATTCTACAAGAGACTGACAGACTAGAGTTTATTACTGATGTGACTGGACATGATTTGAGCTTCATCTGATTGGCTGCTGGACTCTGTTCCCTTACTTCATCCACAGAGACTCCTTATTCACCATTAAAAACATATATAAATATAGATTTCGTAGCAAGTCAATTACAGAAATAGTAAATCTGTGCCAGACAAGAACTGAAGTCTGCTGAAGAGTGATCACAGTCGCCTGGAGGTCTGAAGATGTCGTCGCCGCTAGTGTGTGTGTGTGTGTGTGTGTGTGTTACTGAACGCTGCACGTCTCTGCACTGTGCTGACTGCCCGCTTCTTCATGGCTTTGGTCCTGAGGGTTTGTGTCCTGCTCTTCTGGAGGAAATAAACTCTGTCTGAAGCCCATCAGCAGATCTCGGCCGTCACTGGCCGGAAGGTTCCCTAGATAGTACAGAGGCGCCAGCTCCACCAACCTGCGACACACACACACGCTTGTTTTATCTTAGTGAGGACATTGCATAGACTTCCATTGATTTTCTATCCATTTAATGATATTTTTCTATCTCCTAAACCTACCCCATCACAGAAACATGTGCAGAACACTAGATCTTTTGGCTGATTTGGTGATTCGGGGGTGGTGATGGCGCAGTGGATAAGACACATGCCTTTGGTGTGAGAGACCCGGGTTCGAATCCACTGTGAGACACCAATGTGTCCCTGAGCAAGACACTTAACCCCTAGTTGCTCCAGAGGCGTGCGACCTCTGACATATATAGCAATTGTAAGTCGCTTTGGATAAAAGCGTCAGCTAAATGAATAAATGTAAATGTAAATGTGATTTATAAGCCTTTCTAACTCGTGAGAACCAGTCAAATGTCTCACTAGTGGGTTGTCATGATCTTTCACAATATAAGAGAACATTTCATAGATAAACCAGTACACTCACACACACACACACACGCATGCACGCACACACACACATTACACTCCACACACAAACACACACGCAAGTTAAGACGTAGTTCAAGATGGACATTCACTCCCCTCCACCTACAATCCCTGCCGGAACTGAGACTCAAACCCACAACCTTTGGGTTCTGAGTCCAACTCTCTAACATATTTATATTTAGGCCACGACTGCCCACATATTTATTGAGCTCTTATGAAGCGAAACGATCGTTCTGTGCAAGAAACTGAACATTATTTACAACATTATCACCTGTAATCCAGAGCCTCAGGCAAAGGTCTGGAGTGATGTCTGGTTCACAAACGAATCATTCTTTTGAACCGATTCTTTTTGGTGAACTAGTTCACTTCAAGTTACTCGATTAAAACTCACTTTCAGACGCCTAACAGTCACTCTGACTGGAAATAACATCATTGCGTGATTAATGAAACAAACTGTCTGAAAGAACCAGTTCACAGAAAAGAATCGTATTTCCCCGTTTGCCTGAGGCTCTAGATTACAGGTAATAATGCTGTTAATAATGTTCAGTTTCAATTGTTTTGCTTCATCAGATCTCAATATATCATCAGGAGCCACTGGGATTCATTTTGTGTTGCCCGATATTGCTTATTTTGACTCTCAAAGTGACGGTACCCATTGACTTGCATTATATGAATCATCTATTTCAGCTAAAAATCTTCTTTACTGTGCTACTGAAGAAATAAAGTCACCTACATCCCCAAGGATGGCCTTAGGGAGAGTAAATCAACAGCAAATGTTTATTAAGGCTGATGTTTGAGCAGGGTTTGACTGGAGGGTCACTCACATCTGCGGGTGGATCTCAGACACGATGCAGATGCAGTTGTCGTGACAGATGGTGAAGTCGTGGTAAAGCACCCAGCTGGGAGGGTTTGGCTGCGGTCGGCGGCAGTTATATGAAGAGAACGGGTGGAGGTGAGCCACGTGACGGTGTGTGAGCAGAAGATAGTTCCCTGAGCCATCAACATCATGAGCAACCTGAGGATCACACACAGAACAAGAAGAGACACACACCAACAAATAACTTATCGAGTGCTTTTAACAATACAGAGTGTGTCAAAGCAGCTTTATAGTATTAAATAGGAAAATAGTGTGTCGATAATGCAAAAGGCAACTCAATTGTCAGTTAAAGGCATTGTGATTTCAGTATATATCAAAACTTCATTATTGATTAGTAATATGCATTGCTAAGAACTTCATTTGAACAACTTTAAAGGTGATTTTCTCAATATTTAGATTTTTTTGCTCCCTCAGATTCCAGATTTTCTAATAGTTGTATCTCAGACAAATATTGTCCTATCATAACAAACCATACATCAATGGAAAGATTATTTATTCAGCTGGCAAAATGTATAAATGCTGGTAAAATGAGTTGGAATGAGCAAATTTCCAAAAATGAGCTCTTTTTATTTCCACGTTCTTCATTAAAATACCTTCAAAATGACGTATGACTTGTTGGAATCGGACACAAAATGCGGTTTGAAGGCGATGGAGTCAGCAGAGTTGATTTAGAGAAAAATCAAGTTTAACTTTCCAAAGAAAAACAATCACCAAGCAACATTGCATATTTTCCTACAGTTCTTTTCTTAATAATTACTATATTATTAATCACAATATAGTTATTTTTTATTTTATATTTATGATTAAAAACACAAACAAAGATGGAAATAAGCAGTAGTTTAGTCAAGAGTGATTCCGTCTTTTCTTTTAAGGTTTGATTAATATTGAGACAGATCTATATTAAGACCTATTGTAATGCATAGATCTAATATAATAATGATACATCAGATTTTTCCCTAACCATTCTTGTAAGGCATAACAGATTATGCCTGTGTGAATCTCGCCAAGACATATTTCAGAATAATGTACTTTACCGGGAGATCTTGGAAAGGCACGTTATACTGTATGCACACGCTCTGCAAATGTCAATTTGCAATTACTATATGCATTAATTACTATATGTTTAATTACTCTATGGAGCATTGGGATTGCTAGAAGAGGCCTTAATGAACTCGTTTTTGTGAAAACCTCAAATTTGACCAAAACCTCTTTTGCCTGTAGCTCAAAATCAGGCCGTGCACATTCAACTCATTTTCCCAGCACGGGTCACATTTGTTAATTATTGTTGTTGATCACTGAAGAGTTGCCACAGATACAAAAATAATTTCCGATCTAAACTATACTATATTTCCACTATCATTTCCAATCAACTGTTCCAGACCGCTTTACACAAAAACAAAACTGCTCATGCCATGATTAACGTCTCATGCACTGAATTGTACAGAAATGTCAAATAGGGCTGCATGATTAATCAAAATAAAACAGAAACTGTGATATGGTTTAGTGTGATTATCAAATGGCAAAGGCTGTGATTTAATTGAATATTATAATTTAACCCTCCTTAACGAAACACGCCAACATATTCTCAAAACTGTGATGAGAAGCGCTTCTAAACCAGCTGTTGTCAACAAAAGAGACGCTTTAAGGCTCCTGCAGATTTCAAGAGAAATGATTGGATGTTTTAATGTTTACAAATTAAATTAAGGCAGCCATAAACATTAGTATTGTAATTTTAAATATGTACTGTAGCAAGGGCGTAGGCTTGCTTTGGAGATTGGTGGGGACATATTGGGTGCAATACCTGTGAATTGTACCTGTGAGCGCTGTGCTTCTCGTCCGGTGTGTGACTATACATGTATTAAATGCACGTCCTTGAGAACACGCAGATTTCTAACGTATTTACTTTAACTTGTTAGGTAATATCAATGATATGACATTTCAGATGCGTCTGAAATGACAAAAATAAATGCATATATTTAATTATTTGATCAAAATTATTGCTAGGGACAGTTTGGAAGTGGCTGGATATTAGTAGGGACACGTCCCTAGCGCCCCCCACCCTCCCTAATTCTATGCCCCTGTGCTGTAGCAAAAATTTTTATTGTGTTCTTACTGGAATTAAAAAAAAATAAAAATGCAATCCTAAAAATAAAGAGTTCCAGGTTTGCTGTTCTTGTTTGTAGGGCTACACAATTTATAATATATTACTATTATTTTTATTATTATTGTTATTATTATTATTATTATTGGCCAAATTGTGCAACCCTACAAAAATGAACAGCACATCTGGAGCATTTTTTGTATTTTAAATGTCATTTGAAATTGAAACTGCAATTATTATTATTTTTATTTATTTATTTTTGAAGAGAAAAAAAACAAAGCATGCAAACATTTCAGTATAATCCAGATATCAACTACATTTAGCTGTATGTCATAAATAAAAAACACTAAAATCAACCAGCCATAGTAAAGCTTTGTAAACAAATCCCTGTAGTTAATGTTAGCTAGTTAACAAGCAAATTCAATACATTATGGAATTTTGACAGTAATAATAATAATAATAATAATAGAGAAATTACATTGGGTTTATGTTGATTTACTTTACTATGGTTTTCACTGTAATGCAAATTCAATACATTATGGAATTTTAAAAAGATTTAAGGTTTAAGACTTAAAAAAAAAAAATTGTTGCAATTATTTTAGTTCTTTTTCTTTGTTACCCGATCAGCGCTTTCATTTAACGAAGACACTTTAATGATAGTGCACCTTATTTAAATTTTTTTTGTTCTTTCTTTCAGTTTCAGACCCCTTAATTTACTGATGTAGAAACAAAACAACTTGCAAGGAGGGAGTGAAATTACAAATATCGGTTCTGCGTATTGGTTATCGGTCACATAAACATGCAAACAATGGGGTCGGTTCTAAAAAATCAATATAAGCCGATCTCTAGTTAAGCCATACCAGTGACGAGCCAATCAGAACACAGCATTCTGGAGCGCAGTGGTTTAGTTTATAGTGTGCGTTTACCTTCAGGAAGAAGCCTGATATCAGAGCTCTCTTTATATTGGTGCTGTTGTCCTGGTAACCGAAGGCGGGAGGAGAGACGGGCAGCTCGATTCGCTGCATCACCTCCAGTAGCTCCGCCCTGATCACCACAGCCAATCGTAAGGCAGAGGCGTTGAGGAAGTTTGTCCTGCACCAGACCTCGTCTTCGTTATCTGAGGACACACACTCAGTCAGTATTCCTACATGATACAGTATTCCTACATGAGACGCATCAGTATCCGTCTGACGCGGTCACTCACGCTGAAGATACGCGTTGTAGACGTTGATGAGGGTCATGTGATCTCCGTCCGGATGCAGCAGGGGTCGTCTGTGGGTCGCAGCCGCCTCCTCTTTATTAGCCGGAGGTGTAACGAAGCACGGCGGAGCTGCAAGGCAAACACACACTTACTCAAGACGTCTGTGTGTGTGTGTGTGTGTGTGTGTGTAAACAGTGTTGGGAAGGTTGCTTTGGAAATGTAATCAGTTACAAATTACAAGTTACTCAATCTAAAATGTAAGTGTAGTGTAACCATTTTAATTACTTTATTAAAGTAGTGTAACCGATTACATTTGATTACTTTTCTATATCTCTAAACGAATGTTTTCAACTGTTAATCGTGTTGAAGCATGTAAAGCAGGTTAACCTTACAGTAGAACTCAACACTGATTTCTGTCAGACTTTTAAAATCCTTCATCACTTGAATTAAGATTATAATAATCTAATTTTAAAGCACAGCCACCACAGAATCAGACTTTAGCAGCTCTTTTCACTTTGAGATCATCCAGGTTAAACACAGATTTAAAATCATAACAAGATATAGTTTAATAGTTCTGATACTGTTTATGAAATCAAATCTTTGAATAGCTATGACAGCAAACAATGCTTTGGAAAAAAACAGTTAATCTTAAAAAATAAAGCATATACATAAACCCAAATAGGAAATAAAACAGTTATTGAATAAGCATGTGTCCTAAAAACATTGCTGTCTCATATTTTAAAGCAGTCATTGCAATTTATGAAAGAAGTCAATAAAAATCTCTGTGTGTGAAAAATTCATATGTAACCCTTTTGTAATTGTTAACATTTTCTTAAGTAATTTAATTACACATTTTTTCTCAGTAACTGTAAGAGACTAGTTAAATTTATTGGTTACACTTTATTTTAAGGTGTCCTTGTTACAGTGTAATTATACATTTAACTACAGAGTAATATTAATTAACTACATGTACTTACTATATGGTTATGGTTAGGATCAGTGGAACTTGCATGTAATTATGCATGATTTATTGTTATTATAATAGTAAGTACATGTAACAAGGACACCTTAAAATAAAGTGTAACCCATTTTTTTGTAACTGAATCACGTAATTCGGTTACATGTAACTAGTTACTCCCCAACACCGTGTGTAAATGAGTGTGATCACAGGCATGAGAGCAGTCAGTACCGGTCAGCATGGCAGCGATGGTCAGCAGCTCGTTAACGCAGTCGAACTCGCAGGACGCGATCAGAGCTTTGGCTAACGGCGGCTCTAGAGGAAGTTCAGACATGATGATTCCCACCTCTGAGAGATTCCCATCGTCATCCAGAGCCGCCAGATAATCCAGATCCTCCAGAGCCTGCATCAGCGCCGCCGGAGCTGCACACACACACACACACACACACACACACGAGTTTCTCTAATCTGACCAGCTGGTTCAGGGCAGTTCACAGAAATCATGGTGCAACAGGGTTGCTGGGAAACATCAGGTATGATGTAATAAAAGCCTCCATTGTAAGAGCTCTAGATTTACCAGTTCACCTAAAGCCAAACACACACATATGGAGCCATTTTAGTCTCAATAATAATTCATGCTAAAGACACAATGCACACAGCCGAAACCAAATTCTAATGCATGAAACCTAATTCACGTGCACAAAAAAATATATATACACTCACAAAAACCAATTTACATGCACAAAAAAAAAAAATATTTTCATAAATTACGTTTCACAAACGCAAAACACAATTCACAGATGTACAAATGTGCACAAAAAGTTTTTAATGTTTAAAATTGACAAATTCATGGACTGTGAATATGCAAATCGTCATTCATGTGTGAATCGCCTTGGATTTGGAAATTTTAAACATTAAAAACTTTTTGTGCACATTTGTACGTGCATGTGAATTTGGTTACGCATGTGTCTTTTGCGTGAATTATTATTGAGACTAAAACGGCTCACACTCACAGACACTCACAGACACTCACACACACACTCACACATACACTCACAGACACACACACACACACACACACACACACACTCACAGACACTCACAGACACTCACACACACACTCACACATACACTCACAGACACACACACACACACACACACACACACTCACAGACACTCACAGACACTCACACACACACTCACACATACACTCACAGACACACACTCACACTCACACACACTCACAGACACTCACAGACACTCACAGACACTCACAGACACACACTCACACACACTCACACACAGACACTCACAGACACTCACAGACACACACACAGACACTCACAGACACACACTCACACACACTCACAGACACACACACAGACACTCACAGACACACACTCACACACACACACACACTCACAGACACACACAGACACTCACACACACACTCACAGACACTCACAGACACACAAACACTCACAGACACTCACACACACACACTCACAGACACACACTCACACACACACACTCACAGACACACACTCTCACTCACAGACACACACAGACACACACTCACACACACACACACACACACACACACACACACTCACAGACACTCACACACACACACACACACACACACACACACAGACACACACACACACAGACACACACAGACACAGACAGACACACACAGACACACACTCACACACACACACACACACACACACTCACAGACAGACACAGACACAGACACACACACACACACACACACACAGACACACACACACACAGACACACACACACACACACACACACACACACAGACACACACACACACACAGACACAGACACAGACACACACACACAGACACTCACACACACACACTCACAGACACACACTCACACACACACACTCACAGACACACACTCTCACTCACAGACACACACAGACACACACTCACACACACACACACACACTCACAGACACTCACAGACACACACACACACACACACACACACACACAGACACACACACACACACACACACACACAGACACACACAGACACAGACAGACACACACAGACACACACTCACACACACACACACACACACACACACACTCACAGACAGACACAGACACAGACACAGACACACACACACACACACACACACACACAGACACACACACACACACACACACAGACACACACACACACACACACACACACACACACACACACAGACACATACACACACACAGACACAGACACAGACACACACACACAGACACACACACACACACAGACCTCCTGTATGTCAATGAGTTTGTGCAAACACTACACAACGGATGAGCAGATTACAAGATCCTAAAACTAAACTATTAAAATAATTTATGTTACTTGAAATAAAGTTAAAATAAACAAACAAAAAACTATTAATGAAAATTTGAAATGTTGTCTTGGCAATAAAAAAGTTTAAGCACTAAAATTACTCAAAAAAAGAATAAAAATAAAAATAAAAAGAAAGGTAAATATAAATATTCAAAAGAAAAAGTCACCAAAAAAGATAAAAGAATGAAATAAAATGCCTAACATTTAAACTTAATATTAAGTTATTAAGTCCAAAAACAGGACTAGAAAATTATTTGCTTCAGAAAACTTTTCATATAATACGTTAAATATCAAACGTGTGTTTGTCTGAACTGACCCGGCCGGTCCAGGAACTTGCACTGGCCCATGTCTGCGATGTCCAGCCTCTTGAGGAGCAGCACCAGATGACTGAGGTTTGCTTCGGTCACCGCCGGACAGCGAGACACGGGCATCTCGTCATGCATCTGCTGAGAGTAGAGCCGGAAACACACGCCTGCGGCACGCACACACACACACGCACACGCACACGCACACGCACACACACACATTACTACTAATGAATGAACAGACCGTTTCATTCACTTATTGAGATGTTAATAAATTGTATTGGATTTTATTTTTATATTTTCTGGTTTCATGTTCATGTGAGTTAATGTTAGATTTTGTCATTTTCAAAAACATATATACAGTTTTTATTCATTTATTTCCTTTATAAAATGTTATTTCAGTTTTAATTATTTTTGTACAACAAGTTAAATAAAAAGAAAATGAGAAATGATGCCTTGGAAACTAGCTGAAATAAGTTTAAGTTTTTATATTTTATTTCAGTTAACATTTACTTTATTCCAAATAATAATTTTTTTAAGGTTCTAGTTTTAGTTGACTATAATTATAACCTTGAACTGATTGAATGCAATGCAAGTCACTTCAGATAAATGCATGAACATACTAAATCTGTTTTACGCACCTGGACGTGTGCTGTTGACCCTGCGGGCGCGTGTGTCGGCCTGCTGTTTGCTGATGGGCTGCTGAAGCTGTGAATCCGCTCGGATCTGAGGGTTGTAGATCTGTGGAGGAACAGAAGGATGAAGACCAAGCCTCATACGACAGAACCGACACACACTCTGAGCTCTGACTCACGGTCTTCAGCTGGACGCCGCTGTCGATGACGTATCGGATGTTCCTGAGCGAGAACGAAGCCTCTCCTAAGACATCGGTGAGGATGACCCTGCGTCTCTGGGCTGGAGACTCCTGAGCGTCCAGCGGCTCGTTCTGTTGTTTGTCCTCGGCGCTCTCTGTATCGTAAAGCTGCTGCGATGATCCTGCGACGCCGGCGTGAAGCTCGATCACACGCAGAGACAGCAGATGAGCGCTGAGAGACACACACTCCTTCTCCAGAGCCGCACGACACTCCTGGATCTCCTGACACACACAAACACACAATAGAAGTACTAATAAACAGCCAATATGTTAATAATAGACATGCAAATAAGCAACAAGTTAATAGTGAGAATTGGTTCCTTTACTAAAGTGCCACCTTTTTTTTTTGTTCTTTTTAGTCTTTTTTGGAGCTTGACTTTATAAATCTACCTTCTCTTTTCTTGTATTTTGCAAAAAAAATCCATGCAAAATCTCATATTATTTTGAATAACCTGAGGGTGAGTGCGTTCATTGTTGAAGCGTGTGAATGATAAAGGATCAGATCCTCTCACTGACTCACACACACACACACACCCAGACCACCACACACATCCCTGCTGAGGCTCTCTGTGTGTTCACTTCAATATAAATAAATAGATACATCAATAAATAAACATGTACAGTAGATTCCAGTAGATCTCAATCTGACTGTGTTGTTATTGTTAAAACTAATAGCATAAAAAGTCATTACTTCAAATAATTACTAACTTAGTAAATTCTAAAAAACAAAAAAAACTATCAAATCTTAGTAAAAAACAAAAACTATAAACTTAACTATTAATCTATAACCTATCGTTAATTAAAAATTGTTGATGTTGCATGAATTGAAAATTAAATGTTTGATGAAAATGTTAAAATGTTGCTACTAAATTGCTATAATATTTTTTTTAAATGTAGCTACTAATGAAATAAAATGACTAAAACTAAAATTGAAATTAAAATCAATTAAAGCTAAACAAGTAAACATATATTACAAAAATAACACAATAACCAAAAAGTAAAATAAGAAGCTAATTAACACCATATTGGTAAATACAGTGCCTCATAAATAAAGCTACAGTCCTAGAATAAACTCACAGCAACAGGAGAAATGATTCGTTACAAATGTGAGCATTTGTGGGTTTAATGTGACATTATATGTTCTCCGGCTAGTGACAGCACATAAATGAGTTGGTCTTGAGTGATTCTGCTAGAGACACGTGTGGCTTTGCATTATTTACATATGAGAGAGAAAAGATCAGGACGAGTCTTAAACACGTAAGGAATATATTTTGTGAGTTATGTGTTATGTATATAATATGCAACTCAAAGAAGAAATATATACTCTATTAGGGCTGCGTATTTCATGATTTGATTTTGATTAGGTAAAATACATGTCAATTTATTTTCAAGGAAAAAATCTCTCGAATAATACTGAATTATACATAAGCACCGTCGGTACATTGCTATATTAAAGTGATTTATAAGCAGGCGTTATTTATAATAACAGTTTTCAAACTTTTTAAATTATATAATTTAGTTTCTACTCCAGTTTGTCGTTGAAATATAAATATTTTAACAGTGGATGTCATAACTTGTTTTCATGACAGGTTCAGTAAAAGTATCATGAATATGTAATATAGTGCATATATTTATCCAAATGCTCCTCTATAGAGTTACTGTTTCTAGCTGACTCTCAAGTTTATGGCCACTGAATGTCTTTTCTGAGGTAAATGTGATGTTAGGTGACATAGCTGATCTTTCTGCGGTTGAATCACTGATTGATTATTTAATTCATGATTGATTTCAGTAAGTTATTTTGTTTCTTCTGATGTTCATTCATGTTTATTTGCTGCTGTAACTAGTAGTAAAGAGGAAGACATGATCGGTTCATTACAGCCATCTCTCAATTTGGAAAATCGACAATTTAAAGCGGAGATGGTTTCACATAAAAAGTAACGAAGCACAAAGTTTATTGTGATTTATTGGATGTGAGGGACTACAAATAATATTATATTAAGTTTTGTTTACACATCAACTGAAAACAACATAGATCAAGTCTTGGGATTACAGAATCATTATCAAAACGAGAATCAATTAAAACAGAGAAATTGATGTTTTCAACCCAGCCCTAAACTGCATAGACAAAAATGTACCGAATGAGACTAAAACAGCAGAAGATTTCTTGGTCATACTTTATTTTAAGGTCCAACGCTCACTATTAAAAAAACATTAACTATGACTTTTTCCTCAATAAACTCCTCATTTGCTGCTTGGTAATATCCTAATGATTTCTGGCATAAAAGAAAAATCGATAATATATACAATGTATTATTGGCTATTGCTACAAATAACCTTGCGACTTATGACTTATGTTGCCCCCCTCAAATTGAAAAAGATTAGAGAAAAACGTACTGCGCCATGGTACAACAGTTATACCCATTCTCTCAAGAAAGAAACTCGTAATCTTGAGCGCAAATGGAGAAAAACTAACTAGGAAGTGTTTAGAATTGCGTGGAAAAACAGTATGTCCAGCTATAGACAGGCTGTAAAAGCTGCCAGGGCAGAGCATATCCACAAACTCATAGATAATAACCAAAACAATCCAAGGTTCTTATTTAGCTCAGTGGCTAGATTAACAAATAAACAGACACCGCCCGATCTAAATATTCCCTCACAGTTTAAAGGGAAAGGGAAGTGTTGTGTGGCCAAGTCTGGTGACCCATACTCAGAATTTGTGCTCTGCATTTAACCCATCCAAGTGTACACTCAGTAGTGAACACACACCTGGAGCAGTGGGCAGCCATTTATGCTGTGGCACCTGGGGACAATAGTAATGACTTTACGAATTTCTTTACTGATAAAATAGATACCATCAGAAATACAATATCAAATGTAGATTCTACTGCGTCTAGTATTTCAGCTTCATTCATCGCACCCAAAGAAAAACTGCAGTGCTTTCCAACTATAGGACAGAAAGAGCTAAACAAACTTATCAGTGCATCTAAACCAACAACATGTTTATTAGATCCTGTACCCACTAAACTACTGAAAGAGTTGTTACCTGTAGCAGAAGAACCGCTTCTCAATATTATTAATAGAGATGCACCGATACTGAATTTCTCTGCCGATACCGATAGCCGATTATTCAAAATGATATCGGCCGATAGTTATGTGTGAGTTAAGAGCAGAGCCTGGTTAATATTCGCCGCATCAGCATGAGCGGCAAAAATGACGCGAATACTGAGGAAACGATGGCGAACGGGGTGGAGGAATTGGTTTTCAAGCGAAAGAAAAATAAAAGTGCTTCTTAAACCAGAGAAGGTGAACATGTTGGTTTTGTCTTTTCTGTTTATCTCACGTTATGCTATGGAGGCTTTCTTTAAATGTTCTTTATTTATTTGATTCTTCAGTGTTGGATAAAAACCAGTGGCGCAGCGTCTGGGCATGCAGGTGCATATGGGCCCGGGCAGATTGGGGGCCCGCCGAGTCGAGGGGTAACTTTTAATTGAAACAAGGGAACGAATATAGAGCCTTGCATGGGCCCGGCCCTTGTCCTTCTCTCTCTCTCTCTTCCCCTTTACACAGCTGCTGTTGCAGCCATTAAAAAAAGTTACGTTTTGGTTCTTAATGGCAAAGTGGTTATATTTAGTTTCGTTTCTTTATTAAGTTAATTTAGAAACATGATTGTAACATTTTATGTTTGTTAAATTCAAGTTGTAGTTATTTTTTTAAATACCAAAAGGTCAGCACATATGTTTGATCAGTTTAGCCACGATTTGAGACATAAACTTAATGCATTTCACAATATAAATGTAAAAACTTAAGATAAATGTGTGATAAATATCAAATCGTTTGTGCTAAAAGTGGAAGCTGAAGCGCCCTTTGAAGACGATCACTTGCATTTGTTTTTTCTTAATGAGTGGAAAATGAAAATACACCATAATTTTTCCTCATAAAGGTAAGAGTATACATCATTCAAAGCAGTAAACTGTTTTATTTGTGTACACTCACAATATCAACAAAATGTTTTGCTTTTTTAAAAAAAACAAACAGGGTGTCTTGATCTTGAGCAGGAACACTTCACAAAAACTGAACCGAAATTCAGCAAATACTTGCCTCACTGACATGATAAAGATATTTATAGAATGCTATAAAATACTACTTTACAACGAAATAATTCAAATCAAAAATTAAAAACTCTTTCATTAGCCTGTCTAATCCGTAAAGATGCATTTCTCTCTAAAGGCACGTCCAATGAGGAGATATGGGGATGGGGAGTCAGGATCGTCAAACTTAATACTATTTTATTATTCTTTAGCTTGGGTTGAACAAATCATTTTTGCTTAGATGGAACAGCAGCTACACTAATTATGTCTCTATTTGTTTCTCTGTTGATTAACATCCCGTGGTAACTAGGAATGACAGAAGCTTCAGTCTGGATCCAACCCTTAAATGATCTGAGATGACCGAACACCTGAGAAAAGATAATGCCAACCCCTCAGAGGACCTCAGAGGATGCCAACGCTCAGACAACATACACAATTACCAAATTTTGCCATAAGTTAAATATATTAAGGTTCTGCAATATATAAATATATTGTGGAAACTTCATTTCCCGTAGAGCTGCTTTGCAACGATTTGTATCGTAAAAAGTGCTATACAAATAATTTAAAGTTTTAAAGAGTTTATGACTGGTTTTGTGCTCCAGGGTCACATATGAGATTTTGCATGGAACGTAAAAGAAGATGCTACCTTACCTTAACTATTACATAAAGATCATATTCCATGAAGATATTTTAATATGCATTGCTAAGAACTTAATTTGGACAACTTTAAAGGCGATTTTCTCAATATTTAGATTTTTTTGCACCCTCAGATTCCAGATTTTCAAATAGTTGTATCCAAATATTGTCCTATCATAACAAACCATATATCAATGAAAACCTTATGTATTCGGCTTTCAGATGATGTATATATCTCAATTTAAAAAAAATTACTCTTATGACTGGTTTTGTTGTCCAGGGTCACATATTACTTTGAGTAACCTGAGGGTGAGTACGTTCATTGTTGAAGCGTGTGAGTGATCCTCAGTAGATAAAGGATCAGATCTTCTTGCTGACTCAAAGCGCTTGACGGTCATCATAGGAGATGTCACACTGCAGGAAAGTGTCTGAAATCTTCTGACACTGCCAGAATTTAATCGGAGGAAAAAATTGATTGCAACGGCCATTAATCGGCTGTCGGTGAACATGTCAAACCAGCGATCTAGACAACCGATTTTAGCCTAGGATTATAGGAATCTTTTAGGATTTAAAAAATTTGTCTCAGACGACCAAATCGTGGCCAAAATCGCACAGTGTGAGCCGGGCTTAAAAGTAATGGCTAAAAGTTGACAAAAATGCAATGACTTTTCGTCGACTAAAACTATGAAAGACTCAAATGACTAAAATGTGACTAAGACTATTAAGCTTTTACGTCTCAAGATACAGACTGACTAAATCAAAAATGCCTGCCAAAATGAACACTGACTCATAGAGACCCATACCTGCACACTGGGGAGGAAAACCAGTATGTCTCCTTCCTCTCCCCTGCGGTGCAGTTCCAGGATCATGTGACAGGAAGCCATGGCCAGGTCGCGTCCTGTGGGCAGCTCTCGATACAGTATTTCGGCGGTGTTGTTTAGCGAGGGAACGCTGAGGTGAGGAACACTCTCTCCCAGGAAGCTGGCAAAGGTGTGCGCAACGGCAGGCTCGGTGAGCAGTACCACCCTGAGCTCGGAGCGCTGGCGGCACACGTCGCGCAGCAGCCCCAGCAGAGCATCCGTGGCCACCGTGCGCTCCTGAGCCTCGTCGATGACCAGAACCCCGTACTGCCGCAGCAGAGGGTCCGACATCATCTCCTCCAGCAGGAGAGAGTCTGTGACAAACCTGCAGAGAGCAAACGTTACTACAGCGTTAAAGTGGCACAGAGCAGCGGTGGAGAGCAGCGAGCGAGGCCTCGTACCGCAGTATGGTTTCCGGCGTGCAGCCGTCCTCGTGAGGGACCCTGTAGCCCACCTCCAGCCCCAGACTCAAGTCCATCTCATCGGCCACTCTGATCGCCAGACCGCAGGCCGCCGCCACATACGGCTGACAGCAGCACACCAGACCCTGAGAGAACTCGTGAGACAGAGCGAACTCCACACACCACTGAGGAACCTGTCACAACAGAGCAGAGAGACATGTCAGAGAGTGGGAAAGAGCAGAGGAAAATATTAGAATAGAATAGAATAGAATAGAATAGAATAGAATAGAATAGAATAGAATAGAATAGAATAGAATAGAATAGAATATGACACAGCAGACCAGAATAGAATAGGACAGCGCAGAATAGAATAGAATAGAATAGAATATGACACAGCAGACCAGAATAGAATAGGACAGTGCAGAATAGAATAGAATAGAATAGAATAAGACAGGACCAGCAGAATAGAACAGAATACAATGTAGAAGAATAGAACAGAAAAGAAAAGAATAGAACAGAATGGTATGCAGCAGAAGAGAATAGAACAGAATAGGATAGGAATGTGGCAGAATAGAATAGAATAGAATGTAGCAGAATAGAACAGAGCAGAATAGAGCAAAGCAGAATAGAATAGGACAAGGCAGAATAGAATATAATGTAGTAGTATAGAATAGAGTAGAATAGAACAGAACAGGGCAAAGCAGAATAGAACATAATAGGACAAAGCAGAACAGAATAGAAGTATAGGGCAGAGCAGAATTTAATAGGACAAATTAAAATAGAATAGAACACAACAGGACTAAGCAGAATAGAATAGAATGTAGATGCAGATAAATTAAGACTGCATGACTCAAGAGTGCAAGAAGTGAGTGATTAATGAGGAAGAATAAAATACAATACAATACAATGGAATACAATGGAATACAATGGAATAGAATAGAATAATGCAACAGAACTGAACTGAATACAATAGAACAGAACGAAAAAAGGATTGGAATTAAATAATACATTATTATTTAATGCATTAAACTACCTACATTTCACTGCTGGTTATACCCTGTATAATTGTGTATGTGACAAATAAAAATCTTGAATCTTGAAATAACAGAACAGAATAAAAGAGAATGGAACAGAATATAATAGAATAGAACAGAACAGAAAAGTAGAACAGAACACAAAGAAAAAGAATGGAAAGACATTCAACAATCCAGAATAGAATACAACATAACAGAACAGAATAGCATATAATGGAATAGAATTAAATATAATAGAATATAACTGAATAGAATAGAATAGAATAAAATGGAATAGTTCAAATTATATAAAAAAATGCACAGAAAAGAATGTAATATAATAGAACAGGATTAAATTGAATAGAATGGAATGAGACAAGACAGAACGGAATGGAACAGCTTTGAACAGAATAGAATAGAACTCAATTGCTCCTTTGCAGGAATTGAACATGCAGCCTTCTGGTTTCAAGCCCTGATCCTAAAGGAATGTTTTGGGTGTAATACTGTACATGTTAAGCTCTTCTGACAGCATCTGTGGCATACTGTCCATCACCACAGAAGATCATCTGAGTCATGCTGACAGTAAACAATCACACTGGATTCCTGCGGGTCAACCGTACTGGAGGGTTCATTAGCAGAAACATGCTTATGCCTGTGTTAAATAGCTTGATAATTCTAAAAAAAACTTTATTTAAAGTTTATTTTTCTGAAAGAAGTCTCTTCTGCTCACCAAGGCTGCATTTAACCACAAACACAGTAAAAACTGAAATATTGTAAATTATTATTACAATTTCAAAGCAAACAAGAAGGTAGCTAGCCGCACACTGACTACAGACTAAAAAGGTTTCGATTTTTTTATTTTATTTTATAAATTGCATTTATAATAAAATAACTGTTTTCTATTGTAATTCTACATAATTTATTTCTGCAATGCCAATGTGAATTTTTAGCAGCCATTAATCATGTCTTTAGTGTCACATGATCCTTCATATTTATTACATAGTAGCTGTGTTATAAAAGCAATAAAACAGTCACTGCTCTGTGTGTTGTGCCTGACAGCAACCTTTAGCCGTGACTACAGGCTTCAAGAGCTTTATTGCAAAATTGTGTCACTTTCTTTGCTTTTACAGACTGAGGGACGAGTTATTTTTCAGCGGTGATCAACAGCACGAGACAGATGCCGTCCACAGAGCTGGTCTTTTCATTGACTAATTGTTGGTTCATTAACAGTTACCCTAGATAGGTGTATCTTTATCAATAGTGTAATTTGATAATAATAACTTTATTATTGTAACGCTGAAGTAAAACACTGCAACTATCATACTAAGAGGTCGTTGCAAATGCATGTTGAACTTCAAGGGATAGTTCACCCAAAAATACTATGGAAGTCAATGACTAACGGCAACTGTTTGTTTGCCAACATTTTTCAAAATATCTTCTTTTGTGTTCAACAGAAGAAAGAAACTCAAGTTGTTGGTAGGCTAAATGATGAGTAAACGATAAGAACTATTGCTTTCATGTTACACTTCCGAGAAACTGGACACGAACAGAACTATCAACAGATCAGAAGTGTGAAGCAGTCAGTGTTTGTGATGTACATAAGGACCTGCGTGCTCTTCCCCGTTCCTCCATCTGCACTCAGGACGATCATGCTGTGTGACTCCATGTGCTCCAGCAGACTGAGCTTCAGACTCCACACGGGCAGCTGCTTCCGCTCCTCCAGAAGGTTGTAGTAACGTGAGGAATACGGCAGCCCATCGTAGGGGTTCACCTCCAGATCGGCCAGATCCTCGTCTTCTCTCTCACCATCCTCCTCCAGGTCTCCAGATAGAAGAGATGATATGGAGAGATTGTCCAGGCTTGAGAGCGCAGGAGAAGGTTTGGGGACGGCTGGGGAGGACATGTTGAATGCGGACGGGCCGCTGACGGAGCCCTGAGGAACACCGCAAATGAAAACTACCTGTGCAGAAGAAATCATTCAGCCAAATATTTAGGATTTGAAGGGACTAAAATATAATAATATTAAAAACAATATAACCTATTAAACAGTTCATTCATTATAATAATAATAATGTACAACTATTCATTAATGACATACAGCTGGGTAAAACAGTAATGCCTTGTTCAAACTAAATAAGCTCTTTATATCCAACATTATTTGAGACTAACTTTTTCCTTAAAATTTTGAGTTTTTTTCTTCTCACAATTCAGTTTATATCACAGAGATTTTGTCACAATTCAGTATTTTCTCTTAATTCTGAGTTTATATCTAACAAATCAGTTTTTTTTTCTTGCAATTCTGAGTTTATATCTCACAATTTATATCTCACATTCTCGTAATCCTCGTAAGTTTCCTTTTCAGAGTTTTTTTCTCGTAATTCTCGTAAAAGTTTGTCACAATTCTTTTCTTGCAATTTTCAGTTTGTATCTAAAAATATGTATTTTCTTGCATTTCTGAGTTTACTTCTCAATTCGGAGTTTGTATGTTGCAATTATAAATTTATATGCAACAAATGTTTTTTTTTTTTCTTTTTCATAATTCTGAGTTTTTTCCATGCAATTTAAAGTTTAGGTCTATATCTTCCATGCCATTTGTGTAAGACTAAGGAACAGCTGAACTGCTCTTTTCTAGCGATTGAAGCCAGTGAAGAACAGCAGCTGAAGCTCTCAGTAATTCTACACGTCAGGAATCCAGCACATGTCTTCCAGCAAATGCACTGCAACACACCGCCTTCACTGCATTGTAAAGGACACTACAATGCACAACACTATCCCATTGCCCTCAGAGTGTTGCATAAATGAGCCACTATCACATTGTTCACACTATCGTAACCGCCACTAACTCAATATGCAAGCGTCTCCTGGGTCAAGTTAGCCAGACGGTGTCTGATAACACACAGTAGAATGATAATATAAATTAAATTAAGTTAAACTACTACAACACAAGATACAGGAGAACATAGGTAACGAAAGGGACTCGTCAGCATTACCGGTGATGTTTAAACAAGGCACTGATGCATTTGGTTACTCTAACACGTGTGTTTGGGAGGGACTGATCAGATGACACACCGCAAACAAAACACCTGCAACACTGCTTCAAGTGAAGGAGAGATTCAGGAGGCTCCTGACCGTCCATCACACAAACACAACAGTTTCTCATATTTTGAATTCATTTTTATGTTTTCTCTTTTCATTTTAATTGTAGTTTAATTTTTAGTATTTTTGGTGGAGTTTTAATTTTACATTTTTATTAGTTTTTTTATATATCTCTATAGTTTTTATTCTTTTTTTTTGTTTGTTTATTAATACATTGTTAACCCTGAAATGCATCTATGAAGCAGCTGTGCTCTCAGTCTCTATTGTGCCAAGATATGACTGATGTGTTCATAAAATCAGGAATATTTAGTAAATAAGTGCATGTGTAGCAGGCTAGGAGAATAAGAGTGCAGTGTGTGTCAGTGATACTGAGGTCAGATTAGAGCTCAACAACAAAATATCACAAACAACAGAGCAAAGCATGCTAACTAATCCCAAACATATCAGTACTTTATAATTTTTACACAAACATCAACACACTCTGAACATGACCTTATTTGTATTTATTCAATAAGAATGGCAGAATGCATGTTTTTGATTCGTAAACAACCAAAATATAACACTAGGATTAATCTATGGAATGTTTTATAATAGTACAGTGTGATTATTTTAATGAAATGATGTAATGTTTTGTGTTCGGACGCGTTTCCTTTAAATCTGCATAATGAGCGAGTATCAGCTGACTGTCAGAGATCAGACAACACGCAGAATAAACACGAGAACAAGGACAGAAACACGAGAACGACAGGAAAACGACATTTACCTGAAACACATTTTCACCACAAACCAGCTGATGTAAATGAGAGAGAGTTAATGTACATCCAGCGACTCTCGCGATGACACGAAATATAACCCTTCACAGAATAATGAGCCTGAAAGCGAACTGCTTTAAAATCGATCTGAAGCCGTTTTAGTGCGATATTCTGAGCTCATTCGTGACTGTTGACGGTATTTCATCGCCAGAGAGCGAAACTCCGCCGCCATGATGAACCTCACCTCACGGCCGCGTCTCAAATCCCGCTCCGCTCCCTACATAGACAGCACTACATCACTCACGCGCATTCCATGTTGTGCACTAGGCAGGGCACTCCAGAGGAGTGGAGCCACAGCCTCGCGCGCAGAGCAGGTGGAGCTGAAACCTGAAGCAGGTAATAAAGAAGAGAAGGGTGGAGACCGACAAACACTCAATAAATTAATCAATGTCAAATAAAACACAACATACTAACAATGTATGATTATGAATTAAGAGCAATAAGTAGTGTGACTGTTTCAATTAGGCTACTTTATTAAAGTAATGAATACTTTTCTAATGAATGTTTTAATCATTTTGAAGCATGTAAAGCAGGCAGGGTTACTCTTACAGTAGAACTCAACACTGATTACTGTCAGATTTACAGAAAAAAATGTTAATCTTAAAAATGAAGCAAATAAGATATACAACAGTTGTCAAATAAGCATGTGTGCTATAACTCATGAAACTGTGTCTCATATTTTAGAGCAGTCAGTGCAATTTGGGAAAGAAATCAATCAAATCTGTATGTTTGTGAAAATATTCAAATGTAACCCTATTTGTAATTGTTAATATTTTCATTACTAACTGTAATTTAACAACACATTTTTGTCTCAGTAACTGTGACTGATTACAGTTACATTTATGTTGTAATTAAATTGCGTAATTCTGTTACATGTAACTAGTTAGTCCCCAACACTGATTAAGAGTCATAAAGAAACACAGCTTTTCATAAAGCGTCACCAGTCCAGACCTGATCAAAAATATTGATTATTTCTAAAACGATTATCCCTGGTTCACTCCTGGTTGCGTCAGAATTTGATGTGTTGGACTCTAAGGGTCAGACTTCCAACGAGGAATATACTCAACTCTATCCTCAATTTTCTTATTTTGTTTAGTAAATTGTCATAAACATCCAAATATTATTATTTTAAAAACTATATTTTAATATATATATATATATATATATAGTTTTTTAAATTTATTTATTTTCCCTATGTTTCTGCTTTTCGTGTATGCTTTCCTCTTGTTTGCACGTGAAACTTTCTGTTGTTGCTCTTTAATGTTCTCCTAAAGATGTTTGTGTGAGATAATTTGTGTTTTATTTAATTTTAAAAATGTAGATATTGCTGGTAGCTACTGTAATTACACCATGTGTCTAATCAGTCCATCAGTGTTGACACTGTCCTTTTCCTGCAGATCCAGAGAGATCAGTCCTGCATTTACAGCTGATTGCAACATAAAGAACATAAAAACTGATGAGTGCAAAAGGAAAATTAGTTGTGCATGAGAAAAAGTATACAATTTTATGACTACAACAGATTTATTTTTTGCTATGCAACGATTAATTCATCCATTAATTCTGATTATAAAATTTTGCTGCAAGAATTGACTTAAAAGAAAACACACATTGGTGCCTTTTCAATTTACAGAGACAAAATGACAGCTGTTTAACCCTGAAACAACAGTCAGTCAGTTATTTATTAATACATCTAAATAGTGTTAAGTACTTTTGTATTAAAACTGTTTGTTCTTATTTTAAAGAAATATGTTCAGCTGCTATATTTCCTCCATTCAAATGAACCAATAATTATGTAACTGGTTCAGTGTGGTAAAAGCAGCATGTGACTTTCAATCAGCGGCTGCCTATGTTGACCCAGGGTAATAATTCTATAATTAGATTAAATCAAAGGGATATGTGACCTATTAAAGGCTAATCAGAGATGAATGAATAAAAAGCAGGGAGGACGTGTTCATTGAGACAATTCTGTTATTAGCATGTGACTCGACAGGCTAATCACTTCAGCATTCATTATTCCCTGGAGTCCAGCGGCTCATTAGTCTGCCACGAGTTACATCTAAACACATCAGAACATGTTACGTATTCAAGAACATGGCAGTTGATTTATTTTCTAATTTGGTATTTATTGTCATTCGTCTGATATAATAGACACATTGCAGAACATATAACAGAATATGCATGTCAGAGGTTTAATATGCAGAAGTCTCAACAATCATCAGTCACCTTGATGACATGGTTGTTTAGATGCTTGGTGACACAGTCAAGGGTGTTTTGCATGAATAGCAGAGGGCCCTGGACCGAGCCCTGGGGGACACCTGTGTCCGATATGAGACAGTATGAGCTTCGATGGTGGAATCTAACAACTGTTGACCAATTAGTCAACAAGTCAAAGATACAAAGCATATGTGTCTTGAAAAGGAGTGGTTTCATTCAACTAGAAAACATAGCAAGACTAATAGTTTGGGGGTTAAACTGATTAACGTACTTTAACATTAAGCTTAATATAATTGGAACTCAGCAATGACTATTGTTTTTGCACTCTGTTTTAGGTTAAAAAGTGAGAAATAACTGTTTTTTGCATGTAGTCAAAAACCAACATTGTTAAAAATAAACGTTATTTATTGGCATCAATGGTTCCGTGAAGAAAATCCATGGAAACTTTCCATTGGACAAAGGTTCTTTAGACTTCTTTAGATTATTAAAATGTTCTCCACAATAAGAAAACATGGTTATTTAAGAGTTGTTCACTGAAAGGTTGTTTGGGAACCCAAATGGTTCTTTTATGGCATCACTGTGAAAACCCTAGTTTCAGAAACTTTATTTTTTAGGAGTGAAATCTCAGAAAGCTCTACAATGAATAGTCCTGTGTTAATTCACCTGTCTGATGTTATGCCACATCACGGGCCGTTAATGACGCACATCCCTGTTACTGGACAATGTAGTGACCAGTTCACTGACCTAATCAGGTCACATCATTATCATTTAGATGGCTAAGACTCCTTGATTGTAGCTAACAGGTAATAACGTGATAAGATCACGCAGCAAATAGGTATAAAAAGAGTCTCCTCACAGCATACAAATGAACATCGCTGCTTAAAAGCTGAATCGCTTCATTATAGCTCTCAATTTCAGCCTCGGTAAAGTAAGTACAGCATCTTTATTAAGAGTAGTGTATTATTTAGAGTCTGTTGTGTTATTTTCGTGTCTCTGGCACAGATATGTCTGGAGGTCTGCTCTCAGTGGTCGGTCTGCTGTGTCTGCTGTCCATTTGCTCGGCCTGTTACATCTCTAACTGCCCCATCGGAGGCAAACGAGCCGTACAGGATTGGCCATCTCGACAGGTGCGTTTATACACTTCCTGACCTTAAATTGAACAACTGAGCTTTAATTTCCTTGTTCTCTGTAGTGCATGTCATGTGGTCCTGGCGATCGTGGCCGGTGTTTTGGTCCCAGTATCTGCTGTGGTGAAGGCATCGGCTGCTTGATTGGCTCTCCAGAAACACTCCGCTGTCTGGAGGAAGATTTTCTTCCTTCTCCATGTGAAGCGTCTGGAAAAGCGTGCGGTTATGAGGGACGCTGCGCTGCTCCCGGGGTCTGCTGTGACTCAGGTCAGCTTTACCCATTTCATATCTTATATAAAAGTAATTTTACTTGATGACTGTACTAAAGTATTATTTTGAGGGATTTGTATTTTACTCAAGTAGAATTTAAACTGCATTACTATTTGTGACCTTGGAGCACAAAATCAGTCATAAGGGTCAGTTAATAAATGAATAAATAATCTTTCCATTGATGTATGGTTTGTTAGGATAGGACAATATTTGTCTGAGATACAACTATTTGAAAATCTGGAATCTGAGGGAGCAAAAAAATCTAAATATTGAGAAAATCTCCTTTAAAGTTGTTCAAATGAAGTTCTTAGCAATGAATATTACTAATCAAAAATTAAGTTTTGATATATTTATGGTAGGAAATTTACAAAATATCTTTCTTAAGAGGTTCTGTGAAGGTTCAAATATTATACTTGACTACTTTTCCGAGGAAAAAACAGTACTTTTTACCTCTTACAATTTTGTTTACATTTTTTAACTAATATTTGCAGATTTGTTTTTCAGTCTTAAGTACAAATATCAAATACAAATATATGAAATATGGTAAATGAAAGTTCAAACATGCATGCTTTATGTGTGAGAAACGATGTTTGTTTCTGTATGTCAAGCATGCACTTTCATCATGGAAATTTCAATGATAATCAAATTTGAAGAAGCATATTAAACACTAAAAGGTGAATAAAAAGAAAACCTCTGGTGAAAATAAAATGAGATTTTGCACGTTATCTTAATAATTCATGGGAAATTATTCAATGATTTACCTGGTAAGTTTGCAAAAGTAAATCTGTTGAGAAAATGAATGGGATTTTCACTTCTATGTGTAACTGTAACTGATGGTTTGTACGTAACTCAGAGGGCTGCAGTATGGATCAGTCGTGTGTGGATGGAGACGCCGATGGTCCAGCCGCCGCTTCATCTGCCAGCAGCCAAGATCTTCTGCTAAAGCTGCTGCACCTGTCAAACCACGCCCACCCCTACAGACTCCACCAATGAAACACTCACAGAAGAGTGACATCATCTCAGGAGGAGCCGCCCACCAACAACAATGACTCATCACCTACTTTTTGTAAACCAAGTTTGTATAGCCGCTAGATATTTGTATGGCTAATACATAGAAGCAGGTATTAGTAGTGCTGTATTGATGATAGCTTGACTGTACCTTTGTGCAGCTATTAAACTCTGAGAGAAATCCTCTGTTTAAGTGCTTTTCATTACAGAGACAAATCTATTCTGTACATTTTCTGCATTTTATCTCATCTGCTTCATTGCTCTGTCCAACTACAAACTACTTGAGACCTTTACTCATGTATTTTCTCCATTTGGACAAACTCGCTTGATGCCCATCATTGCAATGCCCACAAGGCTTCAAACTCAAACCTGAGATTTTGAATGCGCACACACACACACACACACACACACACACACTATGCACAAGTTTTAGGCCGGTATGCAGATCGTTTGCTTTGACCTGAAGGATCTTGTTTGTACGGTCAAAGAAGAGGAGAATCTTATGAACCATCAAAGCAATGAACTTGAAATCTATTTCCCCACCATCAAATCCAACTGATGGTTGAAACAGTATATGGCACTTCTCTGTTCAGTTTATCCCCTAGAATCTTTTGCAAAACTTCCTCTTTCCTGAGATCACGCTGGTTTTCATCATGTAATTAATCACGGACTCCTCTCCCATGGTGTCAAAAGCATCCAATGAACCTCTAAAAGGAAGCATGTTTGAAACAAAAAACTATGCAGAATTTCTGTCTAGCTGTCCCATATTAACTGGAGTTGAGGTCCAAAAACTGAGTTTGATTGGAGGTTTGGGGGCATATGGTAAACTACAGGTAAATGATAACAGAATGATAATAGAATTTTAATAATTAGGTGAACTTTCCCTTTAAATTTCGAGCACAGACCAGCCATAGGCATGATATACAAAGCTGGCAACACTTGAGTTTTTTGTCAAAAACAGGACATATGCAAATATTTTTATTTTAATAAGCTAAATGACTGTCCTAACCAACCTATAAACACACATCGGAGACAAATGTTTTACAATGTTCTGGTGAAGATCTGCGGATAATTAAATTTACTGCAAGGCTATAAGAAAAGTGGATAACTGTACTTAAATCCTTGTATATATAATGCATTAGAAAGGGTTATTAACGAGTATAATGCATTATAATTATTCATAATGTGAATTGTAATACATTATATCTTGTTGTAAATAATTATAACCAAATTACAATACATAGTATACATAGTATAACAATGGATATATATATAGCATATCAAGATGCTGATTAGACAGCATGATTATTGCACAGGTGTGCCTTAGGCTGGCCACAATAAAAGGCCACTCTAAAATGTGCAGTTTTATCACACAGCACAATGCCACAGATGTCGCAAGTTTTGAGGGAGCGTGCAATTGGCATGCGGACTGCAGGAATGTCCACCAGAGCTGTTGCCTGTGAATTGAATGATCATTTTTCTACCAAAAGCCATCTCCAAAGGCGTTTCAGAGAATTTGGCAGTACATCCAACTGGCCTCACAACCACAGACCACGTGTAACCACACCAGCCCAGGACCTCCACATCCAGCATCTTCACCTCCAAGATCGTCTGAGACCAGCCACCCGGACAGCTGCTGCAACAATCGGTTTGCATAACCAAAGAATTTCTGCACAAACTGTCAGAAACCGTCTCAGGGAAGCTCATCTGCATGCTCGTCGTCCTCATCAGGGTCTCGACCTGACTGCAGTTCGTCGTCTAACTGACTTGAGTGGGCAAATGCTCACATTCGATGGCGTCTGGTACTTTGGAGAGGTGTTCTCTTCACGGATGAATCCCGGTTTTCACTTTACAGGGCAGATGGCAGACACGTTGTGGATCGAGTGGCCCATGATAGCGGTGGGGTTATGGTATGGGCAGGTGTATGTTATGGACAACGAACACAGGTGCATTTTATTGATGGCATTTTGAATGCACAGATATACCGTAATGAGATCCTGAGGCCCATTGTTGTGCCATTCATCCACGACCATCACCTCATGTTGCAGCATGATAATGCACGGCCCCGTGTTGCAAGGATCTGTACACAATTCCTGGAAGCTGCAAACATCCCAGTTCTTTCATGGCCAGCATACTCACCGGACACGTCACCCATTGAGCATGTTTGGGATGCTCTGGATCGGCGTATACGACAGCGTGTTCCAGCTCCTGCCAATATCCAGCAACTTCACACAGCCATTGAAGAGGAATGGACCAACATTACACAATCAACAACCTGATCAACTCTATGAGAAAGAGATGTATACTGCGTGAGGCAAATGGTGGTCACACCAGATACTGACTGGTTTTCGGACCCCCCCCCCCCCCAATACAGTAAAACTGCACATTTTAGTGTGGCCTTTTATTGTGGCCAGCCTAAGGCACACCTGTGCAATAATCATGTTGTCTAATCAGCATCTTATGTCACACCTGTGAGGTGGATGGATTATCTCGGCAAAGGAGAAGTACTCACTAACACAGATTTAGACAGATTTGTGAACAATATTTGAGAGAAATTGGCCTTTTGTGTACATACTGTAGAAAAAGTCTTTATAACGAGCATTACAATGCATTATACATAAAGGCGTGTAACCGAAATGGGTTGATTAAATGAATTCATAATATGCACACACTCATTCTTAATCTTCCTTAATATGCTGAAAACGGCTGCGTTACAGTAGGTCCTTATTACTTTATGACATTATTACACAAATCCCCTTTTCCAAATGTTGACTCCCTGTTGTCAGGTGAAGCAACGCAAGGCCATCATAGTGCGCATGTGTCGACGGCAAAAGTTTATGGCCTGAACACTCGGGCAGGAGATCATAACCAACATAATCACCTTAATAACCAAAGTCCAAGTGCTCACTTATGCTATAAAACCTTCTCAAGCTAAACAATCTTTCATCAAACACACACGTCTGGTCAGCTATCCTTGTAGGGAGTCTCCATAGGTGTCATGGTGTTTATACTGTACAAACTGTATTTTCTATTGCCCTACACCAACCCTACCCCTTGCAGGAAACTTTCTGCATTTTTCTCAAAAAAACTTGATTTTTTACTTGATTTATAAGCTTTTGTACCCATGGGGTACACGAGTCTCCATGAGTCTGTGTGTATTCAGGTTTAACTCCCCACCAGGATATATAAGCCTGTATGTACACACACACACACACACACACACACACACACACACACACTCTCGCTCTCTCACACACACATGCACACACACACACACACACACACACACACACACTCTCTCTCACACACACATGCACACACACACACACACACACACACACACTCTCTCTCACACACACACACACACACATGTTGGGTTTCCATGTTTTATGGGGACTCTCCATAGGCGTAATGGTTTTTATACTGTACAATCTGTATGTGCTATTGCCCTACACCAACCCTACACCTAAACTTAGCCCTCACAGGAAACATGCTGCATTTTTAGATTTTCAAAAAACTTTATGCTGTATGATTTATAAGCTTGTTTCCTCATGGGGACCAAAAAATGTCCCCACAAGATTAAGATTTACTGGTATTACTATCCTTGTGGGGACATTTGGTCCCCAGGACGTGATGAATACCAGGTGCACACACACACACACACACACACACACTCTCTCTCTCTCTCTCTCTCACACACACACACACACACACACACACTCTCTCTCTCACACACACACACACACACACACACTCTCACACACACATGCACACACACACACACACACACACACACACACACACACACACTCTCTCTCTCTCTCTCTCTCTCTCACACACACACACACACACACACACACACTCTCTCTCACACACACACACACACACACACACACACTCTCTCTCACTCACACACACACACACACACACACACACACACACTCTCTCACACACACACATGCACACACACACACACACACCTCTGACAGCTGCACTTGTAGAGAAACAAGCATTTCTAAGAAGAGATTCACAGTGAGATTCCGTTGTTTATTCAGATCAATTAAAATACAGACAGACTTATAGGCAAAGGCATTATGGATATTCAAACCAAAGAGGTACATTTGATTTTGAGCCAAATGGATTTTAAAAGCAAATTCCAATAGACAATAAAATAAATATTTGACGAGTTCAGATGCAAAAGCCTCTAAGTGTAGGTTCAGTAATTTCACTTTAATTACTTTTCATTGCCATTAAAGTGAAATAACTGAACATAAACACAGGAGCCTGAGAAAAATGCTCATTTTAAATGAAAATTTCAAACGGCACTTAGAGGCTTTTGCTTCTGAACTCTTCATTTTTACATTCGATAATTAAGTTCCACGATTATTGTAGGAATAAAATGAACAGTGCCACAAAATTGTCACCATTTTAAAGACAAAATATCATCCAGCCCTTATGATTCTACAGAAACGAGGAGTTGGAAGTGGTTTGGGGAATCCATCCAAAATTTACACAACACAACCGAAGAGTTATTTAATGAGATGTGTATTATATATTCATTTAAATGTCAGTTTTTTGTCCGTGTAGGCAGGGACGGATCATGCCGCAGAGGGGCCCTGGGCACGGACTGATTATAGGCCCTTCTCAGTTGAAATCGCTGTAATTTCTCTTAGGTTCAAATAGCAATGGATTCTATTTAAGTTAAATAGCAGGATTTTCTGCTATTTATACTACTTGTTTGCAAAATAGTGTCAATTATCTGCACTTCAGTATTGTATTACATTATAAAACAGTATGCAATAACGTATTGTTTAAATTATAATATTCATTCAGATTATTAAATGGATGCCACCTTATTGATAATAAAGCTCTCCCTAACCCTAACCCTAACCGATACTTTATTTTCAACTTTTTGGTTATTGCTTGCAATGCTGATGCTTTTAATTCATGTGTTTCTACAGAAGACTCAATCGATGCAGGATTTATTATATTCTTAATCAGCGTTGGGCAGTAACTAGTTACTATATTTCAGTAATAATTTTAGTTACTATCCATGAAACAGCTGGTTACTTAGTGACTTTTGATGCCTCAAACCCTACTGATTTACAGTCCAACAATCCAATAATTCCTAGATTTTCATAATTTCCACAACTTGCACAGGCGCATGAAGTCACCAGTGCAGCAGGCATATGGAATATAAAAAAAACTTGTGGATGGAAATATTGCTATTACATTGATTTTGTGAGAAAAGATGATCTGAACACTGATGTGTAAGTTGCAGCATTACTTTACCTCTGATCCCAATATAAATTGTATAAAATCTTTAGAGAACGAAACATTTTCTGATGAACTTATGATTTCTTTTGATAAAATACATCATGAAATATAATCGTATATGGATAACAGAGAAATTATAGTTACAATTAGCTTCAAGCTGCACATGACAATTAATGAGATTAATTGTTACGGGGCTGACGAGACATGAGACGTGCGGATCCATATGCAAAGCTTTATTATAAAACATGGTCAGAAACAGGCAGGGTCAGACAGTGGCAAACAGGTGTGGCAAGGGCAAGACAAAGCAATCCGTGGAACAAGCGTGGGTCGACGATCAGCGAACAGTATCCAAAGGGCAAGGCAGAGAGATAATCCAAAAGCGAGAGCAAAAGTCCAAACGGGGAGCGAACAGAGTCCAAACGGCAGAGGCTAAGGGTAAATCCAGTAAACACGGGCAGGGTCAAACACGGCAGGAAAACAAGGCAAGACTAAGACTATGACTTACGACAAAGACAATGACTCTGTAAATTTGCAATCGCTAGGAGAATGATAAATGCAAATAATACTCGGCCTTGAGCAAGAGCAAGTCCCAGACTTAAATAGTGAGTGAGTGATTGTGAAATGATAATCAGGTGTGTGTGATGTGTGAATGGTGACAGCTGTGATCTGTGCAATGGATTGTGGGAACTGTAGTCCAGTGTGCTGTGTAGTGTAAGAGTCAATGTGGTGAGTGAGTGACATCTGGTGGCGAGTTAACGGAAGAGCATGGCCAGGATTCGTTACCAGATGGAAGCAAAGTGAATAGACGGTTACCAGGGTGATTAGAGTCCTTGATGATTTTAACAGCTCTATTTTTGCAGCGTTTGAGGTAGATGTCCAGCAGAGAGGGGAGAGCAGACCCTGAGATGCGCTCAGCTAAGCGCACAACTCTCTGTAGTGCTTTGCAGTCCTGATTGGAGCTGTTTCCATACCACACTGAGATGCACTGAGTCAATACACTTTCTATGGTCCCTGAATAGAAAGTTTTCAGGATTGCTGGTGAGACCCTGAATTTCCTCAGCTGTCGCAGGTGGTACAGTCTTTGCCTGGCTTTCTTAACCTGTGTTTGGATGTGTGTAGTCCAAGTCAGGTTCTCAGAGATGTTTACACCGAGATACTTGAAGCTACTCACCCTCTCCACAGGGGTCCCACTTATCATAAGAGGAGTGTAGGGCTGCTGCTGTCTCTTCCTAAAGTCCATGATCAGCTCTTTAGTTTTGCTCACATTCAGAGAGAGACAGTTGTCCTGGCACCATGATGTGAGTCTCTCTACCTCATCCAAGTATGCGGTCTGATTGTTGTTGGAGATGAGGCCCAGAACCACAGTATCATCAGCGAATTTGATAATAGATGTGGAGCTGTGAGAGGATGCGCAGTCATGCGTGTAGAGAGAGTAGAGCAGGGGACTCAGGACACAGCCCTGTGGGGCTCCTATGTTCAGAGTGATGGAGTTTGAGGGGAACTGGCCAACTTTCACCACTTGAGGTCTGCCGGTGAGGAAGTCTTGAATCCAGTCACAGAGTGAGGAGTTTAGGCCGAGGTCTGTGAGTTTAGAAGCCAGCTTGATGGGGACTATAGTGTTGAAAGCTGAGCTATAGTCAATGAATAGCAGCCTTACATAATTCCCATTGTTGCTGTCCATGTGTGTGAGGGAAGAGTGGAGGACGTGAGAGATGGCATCATCCGTAGATCTATTTGGGCGATAGGCAAACTGAAGAGGGTCCAAAGTATCAGGGATGGAGGAGCAGATGTGGCTCTTTACAAGTCTCTCAAAAACCTTCATGACTATAGATGTGAGGGCAACTGGGCGATAGTCATTCAGGCAAGAGGGTTTATGGTTCTTTGGCACAGGGATAATGATGGATTTTTTGAATGAGGTGGGAACCACGGTGGTAGCAAGGGACTCATTAAAGATGGAAGTGAACAAACCAGCGAGCTGATCGGCGCAGGACCTCAGAACACGGCCGGTTATCCCATCAGGTCCGGCTGCTTTCCTGACGTTCACTTTCTTTAGCGCCCTTCGAACCTCATCCTCCGACACGGTGATTACAGGATCATCGCTGCTCTGCCCGCTGCTTCCTGACGCGCTGGACGGCAGAGTCGCGCCGCCGCCGTTGCCATCGAAGCGGCCGTAGAAGGTGTTTAACTCCCGGCCACATCCGTCGAGAGTCATTGAGCTGGAAATTAGACTCAATTCTCTCTCTGTATCTGTGTTTAGCAGCTCTTACTGCACGACGGAGAGCATAGCATGATGCTTTGTACTCACTCATATTCCCGGTCAGAAGAGCCTCATTGTAAGCGGCAGTGCGTGTGTTAACCGCAGCACGGATTGTTCTGTCCACCCACGGTTTCTGATTGGAGAATGTCCGTATAGTTATTGTTTCTGTAGCTTGTTCGGTTAGTGTGTTTACAAAGCTCAATGCTACATCCGTGAACTCGCTGACGTCAGAAGAACTCGCCCGGAACATGTCCCAGTCGACGTCATCAAGAGCCGCCTGCAGCATAGCCTCTGAGTGGGAGGACCAGCGCGTCACTACTCTCTGCACCGGAGGATCCTGAACGAGCCTTTGTTTATATTCCGGTGTGAGGAAAATGGCGGCATGGTCCGACTTGCCAAAAGCCGGTAGCGAGCGGGCTTTGTAGGCATTCTTGAACTGAGTGTAGCAATGATCCAGTGTATTTGGTCCTCTAGTTGGACAGGATACATGTTGATGAAAGTTCAGCATGACCTGCTTGAGGTTGGCTTTGTTAAAGTCTCCCGCGATGATGAAGGCAGCATCAGGATGTTTGTTAATGTGGCCGTTGAGCACATCGTGAAGTTTAGACAAAGCCAAGCCGTTGTCTGCCTGTGGTGGAATGTATACAGCAGTAACAATGATTGATTAAAACTCCCGGGGCAGATAAAATGGGCGGCAAATAATGGAAAGATGTTCCAGATGAGGTGAGCAGGAACGCGACAGAATGGAGATATTCCTGGGGTCACACCATTTCTTGTTAATCATGAAACACACTCCTCCGCCCCTGTATTTACCGGCCTCTGCTGTTCTGTCTGTCTGAAAAACAGAAGTTATCACTTGGCATTACAGCAGTGTCCGGGACCGAGGACGAAAGCCACGTTTCTGACAAACAAAGGATGTTACAGTCCCTTATGTCCCGTTGGAAACTAATCCTGGCTCTAAGATCGTCCATCTTATTCTCCAAGGATTGGACATTTGCGAGCAGAATGCTCGGGAGAGGAGGACTGTGAGCCCTTTTCCTGAGTCTATCTCGAATCCCAGCGCGTTTCCCGCGGTGTTTCTTGATCCGTCGCCTCGGGGGGTTATTGTTCATCTCCGCGTTCCGAAGAATCTCCAGAGGCCATGATGGATTCCTGGATAAAGTGTCCTGGAACAGGTTAGTGTAGCGTTTTCCAATGAAATGTGTAAAAAGAGAAAGTAAAAGTAAGTAAAAAAGTAAGTTAAAGCAAAATCTCAGCGGAGCGGCCTGAACGGCGTCCGAACACAGCGGCGCCTTTTTGTTTTGAATATGATCATTAATAATTATCCCAGATCAGCAGCATATGAACAAGAAATTCAGCCTTTTAAACCAATATCGAGATCTGATTTGCAATTAATATGAAATAATTACATTTATTACAATTTTTTTGTAACTGCTTACACAAACAAATCTTTCCTTGTCACAGTTTCTGAAAGCTGTCACTGAAACAGCAGAAGCACACACCACATCTGTAAAACTCTGCCTTTGACTCAGTTTTCAGTTTCATAAAACACTTTTTGCAAAACACAATACACAATTCTCTCTGTAACACACACAAATCTATCATTTTAATATTATGGCAAAGGTGTTTGCAAATGTTTGCTTTTGAGATGTGTTTGTGATATTTTGAATGCAGTGCTTCATTTAGCAAGAGATGTGAGTCATTTTGCATTTTGTGTGCAATTCTTGGATTTGTGTGTAAAGTTTGGAAAAAAGAAGCAAATTTGTGAAAATGTGTGTGAGCAGCTGAAAAAAGTGTTTCAAAACAGACACGGCCTCTAGCGGCCGAAGCGCGTCATTACCGCGGATTCTCCAGCGCTGCTGTAATCCCTGATCACATGACCACACACACACACACACACACACACACACGCTACTGTATGAGCCATGCGTGAACAATGCGCGCTCAGACCGGAGTGTTTCAGCAGAGCTGCGTGTTTGTGTTGATGATGATTGATGATCTCTATAATGTGTGTCTGGATTGTGTTCCTGTTTGCGTGTCGTTGTTTTGTCATGGTCTCTCAGAGGAAGGAGGAAGATGTGTTCACTGCTCACTTAAATCTGTGAGGAGGAAATCTGGAGGATTTTAATGCTCTGTTTCAGTGTGTGCGTGTGTGTGATTAAAGTGAAAGCTGCGTGTGATCATGTGCGTGTGTGACATCTGACCGATTCTTCATCTCACTTCAACTTCACCAGCATCGGTCTGTGTTCGGAGTCGTGCTGTGGATTATATGATTTATGGACGCTTCATCTGTCATGGATTAAAAACACCGAGACTGAAGATGATTCGGATTTATTCCCATGAGAAACTATAAAGCAGAAGATTCGCATACGCACATGTTTATTTGATCTCCCGATGTTCCGCAGGGATTCTGCGATTAATTGTGATGATCGGCTGTAATCGGGATGTTCGGCTCTGATCGGCTTTAATCGGGATGTTCGGCTCTGGATCCGGATGAGTATGACTACAGCAGCAAACTTTGTGGCGAACGGAGCGAGTTTAGAAGACTGTCACTCCAACCTCTTCTCTCTGGTACAGAGCCCTGAGCTCATTCATTTCTCTAAAATGTTTAATATGTGTCTTTACTACATTTATCTGCTCCTGAGGTCAGGGGTCAGTGTTTATAGTTTAAATGTCACTCTTTGTCATTCTTTAACAGTGTTACTCGTGCAACTCAAGACTTACAGGCAATCATATATACATACACCTTTCACCTTTATTTATAGCGCTTTAACAATACAGATTGTGTCAAAGCAGCTTTACAGTATTAAACAGGAAAATAGTGTGTCATTAATGCAGAAGGACAACAGTAAACACTCAATTTTCTGCTAAAGTCATTTAATCATTGATTCAGTGATGCATCATCCAGCTTAATTAGTATCTGTGCAACATGGAAATGACAAATTTTCCTTCTTATTGATTCTTTTCAGGAAACTTTAAAATGTAAACGTTTAGAGATAATGATCATTCAGTACAGCTTTAGTTGCCTTACAGACCTATTGAACATTTCATCTCGTTTTAGTCTGCTAGTCTGATGATTGATTACTTTCAAATGAAGGCAGGAACCGTTATCTAAACAAAACAAAAAGTTTTGGATGAAAATAGAAGTGCTGTGATTGGCTCATGGCTGTGTGTTTGTGTTGTGTTCAGTCATCTGCTGCCTGGTGAATTGTGCTGTTGGAGTCAATATTGAAACCAGTGCACACATTCCCACAAACACACTTTCACAGAAGACTGACATAAAACAGCACGCATGGAAACTCTTGCCAGCGATAGGAAAACAAGACAGCAATGCCTAAAAACGTGTTTGAGCTCCAAAACATGCCCAGCTGCAGAGAGAGAGCAGAGGAATCTGTTTTCATTTTGGCAAAGTATTGTGTGTTTGTGTGTTTGTGTGTGTTTCAAGTTTCAGCCCAGTTTCTGCTTCACTCACTGCAGTCGCCACTAAGAGGAACAGACACTCCTCCTTTAGCACGCACACACACACACACACACACACACACACTCACTCTGTTGCAGGACAGCAGATGTGATTTTGCGGGACACGTGAGAGATATATATTTCTGCTATTAGATTTGATTTACATCAGTCCTACATCATATTTGCAGTCATGCTGAATGATAACATTTCATGTAAGCTATTAGACTAGACAAACATTAATGGTATATTTATGAAAATTAAAATTATGCTGTTGATTTATTCATCCTCAGCCCATCCAAGATGTATGTGACTTTATATCCTCAGTAGAACAGGGAAAAAGATCCTTGATCCTTGGTGTTTTATATAATGCAAGTTAATGGGTACCGTCACTTTGAGAGTCAAAATAAGCAAATCAGGCAGCACAAAATGAATCCCCATGGCTCCTGACGATATATTGAGGTCTTATGAAGCAAACAATCGAAACTGAATTATATTTACAGTATTATATTACCTGTAATCCAGAGCCTCAGGCTAGCAGTCCGGAGTAATGTCTGGTTCACAAACGAATCGTTCTTTAGACCAACAAATCTTTATTTTTGCTGAACTATCCTTTAAATGCATTTCAGTACATCTTAAACGTGTATTTTTGTTATATACGGCAGCTTTGAGCAGGGCATTTTCATCCAGTATGTGTCTAGATGAAGTCCTATGCTGGATCCACAAAAGGATTTCTAAACACCAATCACATTTATTGTGTTTTTATTGTGGCATTATAATTTCGGGGAGGAAAAAACTGCAGTGTTTGAGGAGCATCTGTGGATGTGTCGTGCTCCTGCTACAGTGTGTTTTTCATCTGTTTTCTGAGGATCATTCATAAACACTCAACCGACCCGATGATCGAGGATGCAGTGCATCACTAGCACTATAATGAACATTAGCACTAATTAAGTGAATGACCTCCTAATGTGAGAAGCAGCTCTAGACGTTAATGTCTGCGGATGATCGGTTTCTTTGAGCTTCACTGCGTCTGCGGCTGATATTCGCGAGCACTGGTGGTTTGAGTGTATAATATGTGAGCCCTGCAGTGCCAGCTGTGTGCTATTCTTAGCCTCTGGTGTTCCTGTGCTGAGACACACGAGGGAACAGCGCAGAAAAATGGGCAGAATCGCAGGCCGATGTGAAGGATGGCGTCTGCTCCGCTTCAAGCTTATACTGATGTTATGACTGTAGTGACTTCATCTAGGGGTCATTCCACGAAATCGGTGCCTTTTGCATCCCTAAGAAGTAATCAGAATCAGAATGAGCTTTATTGGGTATGTTTACACATACGAGGAATTAGTTGTAGTGACAGAAGCTCCACAGTTTAACAGAAAGACAGTAACAGGACAGGACACAGATAATAAAAGAATAATATCCAAATATCCGAATAGGCAATGTACAAAGCAGCAAAAACACAATATATAATATAGACAAGTATGTGTGTACAGGGCTGATATGTGCAAATTTGAAATGAAAACTGAAGTATGTGTGGTGAATAAATAATGTATAATAGTTGTGTGTTCCACGTTTATTGTTGAGTGTTCATGAGATGGATTGCCTGAGGGAAGAAACTGTTCCTGTGTCTGGTCGTTCTGGTGCTCAGAGCTCTGTAGCGTCGACCAGACGGTAACAGTTCAAAGAGGGAGTGTGCTGGATGTGAGGGGTCCAGAGTGATTTTACCAGCCCTTTTGCTCACTCTGGATAAGTACAGTTCTTGGAGAGTGGGGAGGGTTGTACCAATGATTCGCTCAGCAGTCCGGACTACCCTCCGTAGTCTTCTGAGGTCAGATTTGGTAGCTGAGCTGAACCAGACAGTTATTGAAGTGCAGAGGATGGATTCAATGATGGCGGAGTAGAACTGTTTCAGTAAGTCCTGTGGCAGGTTGAACCTCCTCAGCTGGCGAAGAAAGTACAGCCTCTGCTGGGCCTTCCTGACAATGGAGTCAATGTGAATATCCCACTTCAGGTCCTGAGAGATGGTGGTGCCCAGGAATCTGAATGACTCCACTGCAGTCACAGTGCTGTTCATGATGGTGAGTGGGGGGAGAGCAGGGGGGTTTCTCCTGAAGTCCACTATCATCTCCACAGTTTTGAGCGTGTTCAGCTCCAGGTTGTTGAGACTGCACCAGACAGCCAGCTCCTTAACCTCCTGTCTGTAAGCAGACTCGTCACCGTCCTGGATGAGGCCGATCAGTGTGGTGTCGTCTGCAAACTTCAGGAGCTTGACAGAGGGGTCTTTAGATGTGCAGTCGTTGGTGTAGAGGGAGAAGAGCAGTGGGGAGAGAACGCAGCCCTGAGGAGCTCCAGTGCTGATGGTTCGAGTGCTGGATGTGAATTTACCAAGCTTTGCTAACTGCTGTCTGTCTGTCAGGAAGCTGGTGATCCACTGATAGACGGAGGTGGGGACGGAGAGCTGAGTTAGTTTATTCTGAAGGGTTTCTGTGATGATGGTTAAAAGTGGAGCTGAAGTCTACAAACAAATCTACAGAAGTCTTACTTTTCATTAGTGGCCTACAGAACATTCTCAAAACAACCTAAGAGGTAGTTGAAAAGGGCTTATTAAAAATAATATATATATATATATATATATATATATATATATAATTTTTTTTTTTACTCCAAATGGTACCATAGTATAACTGGGTATCTGCAGGATTTTTAAAATAAAATTTAAGACCTTAACTTAACATTTCAGTCTTTAAACATTTTTTTAAGAAAAGGAAAGAGTCAAAAGTATTTAAACAATTATTATTATCAATCAATCAATTATTATATTAAATTACATTTAACTTAGTGTCTTAATTGTTTATATTTTTATAATGCATTAGCTTCTTGTCGATCCACTGGTTTGCATTTAAAAATATGTATCAAAAATAGCAGATGGGCTAATTGAAAAAGCAAATTCATTCTCTGCCAGCAGGTTTCACTTTCTGAACGGCAGAATATAGAGGATTCCCCGGTAAACACAAAGCCACAGCGCCTGATTTTGAAACTGCAGCGCTCATATTTATTCAGTGAAATCACAGCATTTTGAAGTTTAATCGACATATTAATCTACATAGCAATTCTTGTCTTTCCATCCCCAAATTTAAGACCTCTTAAAATTAATACTTTTCGTACCATTTAAGAGTTTTCATGGCCTTAAATTTAAACAATTAAACCCGCAGAAACCCTAAGAACAGGAACCCCCTAAGAACCCATAGTTCAGTGCAAACATGTCTGTCATGCATTTGGCAAAAAGCGTTTGTTTACTATGCATTTTACCTTTGAAACTTGATGCTAGTGCAACTCTGGCGTCCCCGTTGTTTGTGCGCAGGGATGTGATGACGACTTAAATAAAAATAAAGATTTCCAAACATATAGATATCCCCTTGAACTTGGTAAAAAGATAATCTGTTTACCATCTTGACTGGAAAATAGTTTTCATGGCCAGTTTTTCATTTTTTATTTGCTAATGTTAGTAAATGTTTACGTTAGAGTGGACATCCTACTGCGCTGTTATTAATAGGTGAGCGGTTGAAAATAGCGACCTCTCCTGTTTGGAGACAGTATTAACATCATAAACTGAAAGCAATCTTTACATGACTGACTTTTCAAATGTTTTAAAATTGATCATCCGAGTCTAATATAATACGGGCCATATACGGCCCACGGGCCGCCAGTTGCCCATCCCTGGTCCAGATGCTGCAGGGTGAATTGCAGTCCCATGTTGACTGCATCATCCACAGACCTGTTTGCTCTGTAGGCAAACTGCAGGGGGTCCTGTGATGTTCTTCAGATAAGCCAAAACCAGTCTTTCAAATGATTTCCAGTGTGTATTTGGCCTGTTTATACAAGACTTTATCCCGTTTTCTGTGAGCATCTTCTTTGGCCTGACGGAGCTGTCTGAGTTTTGCAGTGAACCATGGTTTGTCGTTGTTGTAGATTAGACGAGTCCTGGTAGGAATGCACATATCCTCACAGAAACTGATATAAGATGTTACAGTCTCGTCCAGATCGATGGCAGCAGCTTCAAAAACAGTCCTGCTCTGTTTCATTAGTCCATCTTTTAACAGATCTTAATACAGGCTTTGCAGATTTAAGTTTCTGCCTGTAGGTCGGAATAAGATGAACCAAACAGTGATCAGAGAGTCCTAAAGCTGCTCGTGGAACCGAGTGATATGCGTCCTTTATTGTTGTGTAACAGTGATCCAGTATATTACTGTCTCTGGTGGGACATGTGATGTGCTGTCTGTATTTTGGCAGTTCACGGGAGAGATTTGGTTTATTAAAATCCCAGAGAATGATTAAAACAGAGTCTGGGTGTTGTTGTTCTGTGTCTGTGCTTAGATCAGTGAGTTTCTGTAAAGCTGATCTCGCGTTCGCTTGCGGTGTAATGTAGACACTCACGAGAATGAACGAGCAAATCTCCTGCGGCGAATAGAACGGCTTGCAGTTAATGAAGAGCGTTTCTAGATCTGAATTATTTTAACACAGTTACATCTGTACACCACCTCTCATTGATGTAAAAGCACGTCCTGCTGCCGTGCGATTTCCCCGTCGATTAAAGCGTTTGACATAATCAAACATAGATTTAATATAACAACAAATAAATGTGCAATTTAAAAACATAACAATACTATGCACGCTTTCATCAATATTGCATAAAAAAGTCAATTAAATATTATTTAAAATAATTCCTCCTCAGCTAGGGGCATCACGATTCTTTGTCATGTTGGTTTTTCTATTTTGCTGTTTGAGCATTACAGCCAAACTAATTCCCCTATTATAAAGACAAACCCTTTCAAGGTAATACAATATAAAAAAGTATGGCAGATATTTAGGCCAAAGTGTGTGAAGCTAAAAATCTTTGTCATTATTTTATCTTTGTTATTAAAAAAAATGAGAACAAAGATACACATTACAAATACACAAATAAAATAAACAGTGTTTTATTTTCAGGTACAATAGGTGTATTTAGCTGGAGCATTCAAGAAACTGAATGAACAAATATAAAATAAAACACTATATAGATTGATTTTTATTAAAGAAACTGTATTAAAGTTTTTCAGTCAAGAATAGTGAGTGATTTTTCATTAGATTTTTCATTTCAGTGTTTTATTAACATTAAAGGAATAATTCACCCAATAATTAAAACAGGCTAGTTTTTTTAATTTTATACCTTCATTTACTCAAAAGTTGTTTTAAACCTGAGTTTCCTTGTTCTGCTAAACATAAACGCTATTTTGAAGAAGCTGGTAACCAAACATTTGCTGGTCCACAGTGACTTCCATAGTATTTTTTTTCACCTGTGGACCAGCAATTGATTGGTTACCAGCATTCTTCAAAATATCTTCTTACTGATATGAATGTATGTGGCACTGTACAGTATATTGATACTGCAGCGCCAGAACTGCAGCTGATAGAAGCTGTAGCAAGATACAACAATATTTCTTCAAAAGCAGATCATGACATTTTTATCAGGGCCGCTGCTGGCCAAATGGGTGCCCTGAGCAGGGCTTTATTGTTGTGCCCCCTCCCTCAAATATTATGGAAGTAAAAAAACCCACCTATCATAAGATCTATCTACAAAAATAGAACTTTAATACAATATAAAAGTAAATAAATTGTAATTAAATTGTATTATTTACAAATTACAATTGTAGCTCTAGAGAGTAACCTATGGCAGTAATACAGTTGTCTGATTGATTTTATGGTCTCAAGCATTCAGAAATCACGCAAAAGAAAATTAAGCAGTTTTACTACGAAAACCATGGTTAATTTTTGTAAGGGTCGTGATGTCTACATGTTTTTTGTTGAAGAAATTACAGAGGCTGTGTTATCTATAACAAGGTGGCCAAAAATGAAAGATTAAGTGGATATTTGAATTAAATGTTTGGTCAATAGCCTATTAAACAAGGGTATGATCGGCCTTTGGCTTCCTTTGCAGGCATTTTAATATCACGTAATGTTGAAAAAAACTATTTTTGTAATGTTTTGTCACACAATTTGTAATGGTTTTACTGGTTATAATGGGACTTGTATTGGTTTTAATGGGAACTGTAATGCACCCTGTTGGTCTCTACTGGTAATTGGTCACCTTCTATTGGTGGCTTGTTAAAACCAATAAATCCTAATGGAATATGTCCCAAAACACACTACAGAAAAACATTTTTTTAATGGATTTAATGGTTAAAAGTTGATGGTTTGTAATGGAATTTGTGATTCATTTGTGATGGTGTTAGAATTTTCTGTGATGGTCTATATTGTTTTGTTTTTTCAGCAGGGTTGCCTCTTTGTTTTTATATAATACATTTTTAGTAATTTTAAAGGCTGTTGTTGGCTTAGGCCTGTTTATAACCACAAAAAAAAAGTATATATATTATCTTAATACTTTTTTGATTATGAATGTAGTCCACCTGAAAGTGACGTGCGGGCTTCGTTTTCATCTTTTTTTTTCCTTCTTTTTTTTCTTTGCGCCAGATTGCTGATGTCTTTTCACAGGCATAGTTGTCCATCAATTATGATAATCTGAATTCAGCCGCAAACATGAGGTGTGAGCGGTTGCGGATGCGGGAATGGTGGAGATGGTCCTCACTGCAGAACACAAGATCCAGGGGGCGTGGTTGGATCTAGATCCAACTCCTCTCACCTTACATAGACCTAAACCTACCCGTCTCCACCCCCTGATCCCTAAACCCACCCATCTCCACCCCTAAACTTACCATCTCCACCCCCTGGATGTGGATCCAACCCCACCCCCTGGATCATTGTTCTGCAGTAAGTGGCTACTGGAATGGTGCATCATGTTTTTGTTTTTTTTCTTTTTTTTGAGCAACTGGGTGGTGTCCCCCCCGGGAGTTGGTGCCCTACGCAAACTGCGTACTCTGCATATAGGGAGCTGCGGTACAGATTTTAACGTCCATGAAATCTTTCATATCGCACAGGCCGGACCGCAAGGCAGGGCTGGCGCCAGGGGGGCATTCGCGTGCCCCCCCAAATGAGTTACTGTGCCCCCCACTTTCCATCCTCCTTCCAACTGCACGCGATCAGAGATTGCACGCTTCCCACCTGACCCCCCCCCCCCACACACACACATAACGTGATTTGTGCCCCCCCTAGAAATTCAAATGCCCCCCTGATGGAGGTGCCCTGGCGGTACCGCAAGGACACTTTAGCATCGGACCTCAAAGGGGCAGGGGCTCGAGCCCCCCCACCCCCCACCCCCCTGTGCACGACACTGCTTGTGTTGGTAACAGGATTGACAAAAATACCAAAACATGAGAGAGAAAAATAGTCATAAAATTATAAATTACATAGCCTGAGATGGCGCAATACAATTTCTTGTTATTTTAAGGTGTTTTCATTTCATGACATTTAAAAAAATATTGATTAAACTTATTTTATTTTTTAATTTTTCCAAGTGGAAAAGGCACTGATTTTGTGGAATGAACCCTAGAGGATCGGCACGAGCTCAGCCAATCAAAGCACGTCTTTATGTAGGTGTCCAAAGCTGAAGCTGTTAGGGATGAGGACTTGATATGAAGATTATGCTCGTTGCATTGACTGAAAGTGCAGCTGTAGCTTATGTTGGATGTGTGTTTAAATCAGGTTGTACTTTATGAATCAATGCCGCACCCATTGGCAAGCAAATAAGTGCTAGAAGGGAAAAGGCGATCTGTGGTGGCAGGTTGTGGCCTGTTCAGGGTGCAGCGCTCACCACTGTTCGTTTTGAGAGTTTGTTTGTGTCACTATCCAGTAACTTTCTGAACAATAGATGAGCTTCCAGAGCTTCTCTTACGCTGACTAGGGCTGGGAGAACAAAGCAGAAATAAAGGCGACAGCAGCAGTCATTGCATGTCTCTAATAAGTCTGCATATGCTGCATGTCTCTGTGTGAATGACGTGGTTTCATCTGATATACAAACTCAAACTCACGTGATGCTCGTCTCAATATATGAGGACACGACGCACAAACTTCATCTCCAGAGCTGCTCTCAGAGTCACTTCAGCAAATTTACAGCATTTGCTTTGAGAAATAAAATCAGGTTTAACTTGAAGAAATTGCGACAGAAATATATTACTGTTATATACTAAAATATAATTCTCAAAGTAATAATAATAATAATAATAATAAAAGATTTTAAAAGATTTATTCAATTGTTAAAATTGTATCAATTCATTTAATTAGGCAACATTTTTTATAATAAATTTCTATTGAATCATTAAACACAGAATCCAGAAAAAATGTAATGGAAAACAGAATTTAGGGGAAAATAAAGCAGATTTCATGTGGCCCTAAATTAAAAGGTAGTTTAGTTACTCTGTGGAGTTGAACTGTGAACAAACTAATTATCTTTACTGTCATTCCCAAGGTCTAACGAACACACGGAAAGCATTTCTGTCCCCATTCATGGTAAACGAATATCATGATAAATAATATTGTGAAAAGTATAGTGATAATATTTGGCCTAATGCTGACGGCAGATGATTTCTTCAGTGTGGGTGTGCAGTGCAGTATAAATCACTTCGGATAAAAGTGTCGGACAAATGTAAAGAGTACAAAGCCACACGTTTTGTTTTTTAATTTTAAGTATCGATATACAGGGTGGGCCATTTATATGGATACACCGTAATAACATGAGAATGGTTGGTAATATTAAGATATTAAGTCCTGTTTGTGGCACATTAGTATATGTGAGGGGGCAAACTCCTCAAGATGGGTGGTGGCCATTTAGAAGTCGGCCATCTTGGATACAACTTTTGTTTTTTCAATAGGAAGAGGGCCATGTGACACATCAAACTTATTGGTAATGTCACAAGAAAAACAATGGTGTGCTTGGTTTCAACGTAACTTTATTCGTTCATGAGTTATTTACAAGTTTCTGGCCACTTATAAAATGTGTTCAATGTGCTGCCCATTGTGTTGGATTGTCAATGCAACCCTCTTCTCCCACTCTTCACACACTGATAGCAACACCGCAGGAGAAATGACAGCACAGGCATCCAGTATCCGTAGTTTCAGGTGCTGCACATCTCGTATATTCACACCATAGACAATTGCCTTCAGATGACCCCAAAGATAAAAGTCTAAGGGGGTCAGATCGGGAGACCTTGGGGGCCATTCAACTGGCCCACGACGACCAATCCACTTTCCAGGAAACTGTTAATCTAGGAATGCTCGGACCTGGCACCCATAATGTGGTGGTGCACCATCTTGCTGGAAAAACTCAGGCAACGTGCCAGCTTCAGTGCATAAAGAGGGAAACACATCATCATGTAGCAATTTCAAATATCCAGTGGCCTTGAGGTTTCCATTGATGGTGCACCACCACATTATGGGTGCCAGGTCCGAGCATTCCTAGATGAACAGTTTCCTGGAAAGTGGATTGGTCGTTGTGGGCCAGTTGAATGACCCCCAAGGTCTCCCGATCTGACCCCCTTAGAAGAGTGGGAGAAGAGGGTTGCATTGACAATCCAACACAATGGGCAGCACATTGAACACATTTTATAAGTGGTCAGAAACGTGTAAATAACTCATGAACGAATAAAGTTACGTTGAAACCAAGCACACCATTGTTTTTCTTGTGACATTACCAATAAGTTTGATGTGTCACATGGCCCTCTTCCTATTGAGAAAACAAAAGTTGTATCCAAGATGGCCGACTTCTAAATGGCCACCATGGTCACCACCCATCTTGAGGAGTTTGCCCCCTCACATATACTAATGTGCCACAAACAGGACTTTAATATCACCAACCATTCCCATGTTATTACGGTGTATCCATATAAATGGCCCACCCTGTATATGTATAAAGAGCGGTGGATTTTGATTTCACAGTGACTGACCAGACCGTCTGCCAAACAAGGCTCTGATCTTCGGTCTGTTTGGGCAGATGGGTAGTTGTGAGTAGATAAAGGAGTGTATTAGCTTCACCTTGAGCGAGACTCCGAAGGCCAGGCTGATCCAGCGGGACAAATCGAGATTCCGTTCAGGTTTCTGAGTGAAGATACGCCTGCGGAGTGTGCAAAACCCTGGGCCAGTGTGAATTACATCACTTTTGTTGAGCGCAGTCGATAGAAAAGCCTGTAACCCTGGAGACAGAATCCTGAGGAGTTGCTGAAGTCCTACAGATGTTGTATGTTGCCTAGCAACTGTTTTGACTTGCCTCTCGTTCCCGCTCCCGTCTCTCCGTGCCTGTCAGAGTTAAAGAAGTCACACAGGAGACGAGCTGCTAAAAGAGGCTTTGGTTTATTTATCTGCCAGTTAACTGCCTCGTGGCCTTTGTTTGCTTCGCTCAGCTTTGTTCATTGTTCATAACATCATTTGGGTGCGTTTCCTTGACAGGTGAGAAGCTCTCGTCTGATTGGCAGGTCCGTCCGTCACTCGGCTCTAATTAACTAATTAAACAGCACGTGTGTGTACGGACTCTGGGATCTGTAGGGCCTTATGAAATCCATTTGATTTTTTCCCAAATTCCGTTTTCTTTTTTCCCAAATTCTGTTTTTTTTCCCGTTTTAATTTTTCTGGATTTATTTTTAATGGTTAAATTGAATTTTATTAATCAAAAAGCATACCTGACTAATTAAAATCATGAAACTTACAAAATTTCACATCAATTTATTAAAAGTTGAACAAAAATGACATATTTAGGGCTCTATTTTAGTTTTTCTCGCTATGTTTTATTGTTACCAAATTCTGTTTTAGCATGTCTAATTATTTGAATGCATAAAAACTATTTAATTTATTCACATTTATTCTTACAGTAGATTACAAAATGATTTTATTTTCCTCAGAAATTCTCTATTTAAATTTTACTGGATATCTAATGAAGACATATAACAATTTAATTTATTTATCTTTTAATTATTGAAAATTATATAAAAAAATTTTTTTGGCAAACATTAAAATTAAAACATGGAAGAGATGTATGATTATTTCTTAAAAATAAAGTTTTAATAATTTTATTATTATTATTATTATTATTATTAGTAGGTAGTAGTAGTAGTAGAAGTAGTATATACATTCAAATAGAAATGTATTTCTGGCTCAATGTCTTCAAGTGAAACCAAACTTTTATTTTGACAGGTTGCCATGAAAACCCTTAAAGGGGTCATCAGATGCAAAATTCACTTTACAAGTTGTTTGAACATAAATGTGTTGGAAGCGTGTGTACACATCCATCCTATAATGATGGAAATCCACCCAGTGTTTTTTTTTAAATCCCTATTTTAAAATCCTCTTTCTCCAATCAGGCTGTTCTGAGATTCCTGTCAGAATGACATAGTTCTGGTCAGGACCACGATAGTTGATTTACAGGACCGTCTTCCCTTAGACCCTCCCTGAGTGAGCTGAGAGCTGTCCTCCGGTGCAGGGGAGGACAAGATGTCTCAGATTAACGATTGAGGTGTTTTATTGTTGGATGTAATAATGAATAAAGCAGTCATCATTTACTCCCGACATCTGAGCCGCTGAAGACACAGAGGATTAATGTTACTTTCATTTCTGAAGGGAATGCGCCGATCCCTGATCTACATAAATGCATCTATGTTCGCGCGAATCATTCGTGATCCAGCTTCATCTACAGAAGAAGTGAGTATAAGTATGTTGTTGCTCTTTCGTTGGTTTTGATTGCTTCTGTTGTCCTCATTTGTAAGTCACCTCTGGATCGTCTGCTAAATGACAAAATGTAAGTTTTAATTTTGTGTTTTCCATTTTAATTTTAGTTAAAGTTTAACAGTTCTGTTGTGATTTTGTCATTTTTATTATTGTTTTTATTATTTTAATTAAACTAAATAAAACTGAGAAATGTTTATTTTGGTTAGTTAGCTTTTTTCATTTTAGTTGTAGTTAACTAACCTAGCCGTGGCGCACATATCTCAGAATAAACCAGCAGTCCTGCTCCTGATAATCTGCTTTACTCATGAGCTCTTGCTCTGAATATCTTTCAGAGATCTGATAACCTGGAAAGGTTTTGTCAAATCCAGGGACTAGTGGATTAGTGGAAATGCTCTGTTATTGTCCTCTTGCATTATTGACAGACTATTTTCCCCGTTTGACACACTAAAGCTGCTTGACACGATCAGTATTGTATGAAGCGCTATGCTCTAATACATCCTGGGTTGTTTTTTTAACCCAAATGCTGGGTTGAGCATTTTGGGTCATTTCTTTGGGTTATTTTTTCAATGTTTGGGTAGTTTTGTAGTGTTACTCAGATCCTGGGTTATTTATTTATTTATTTGCGTTGTCTTCTGGAGAGAGCAGTTCTAAGCGCCATCGAATTGAAGCATTTCTTCGGTAAATACAGGTTTGTGTGCATTTTATTTTATTGATTAAATCGTTACTGTGCTGTATATCGTTCAATTTTATGCAGAGCAACATATAGGCGCGCGGTGTGAATAACTAACGCAACGCCTCTCGTTTCCTTTGAATGGAGTGACGTCAAGCGTTGCCGAACTGAATTGTGGGTCCAGATTAACACTTTGTTGCACCCTGGGCAACAATATTCAAGGGCCGCATCATCACGACCCCAGGATCACCATAATATGGTCATATATAGAATATATTACTGTAATATACAGTAAATATACTCAATACTTCAAATCCTAACTGTCATCATATTTTGATTTACAAATATTTGAATGCTCATAGAACTACAAATGCACTCCTATGTCCCCTATCAAAGACATTCACTCACATATGATGCTATGAAAACAAAACACATCAGCATCTGTATAATCTGGTACAATTGACCCACTACATTGAGAGGGAGGGAAGTATCCTCCAAATTCACAAAAAATGAAGGCATCGGCTATTTGCACTAAGTGTAAATAGCATATTTTTTTAGTGACAGATGCTATTTACACCAAGTGAAAATAGCAGTATTTTTTAACGATATGCTATTTACACTAAGTGCAAATAGCTATAGATTCTATTTACACTGTTAAAATAGTAATATTTTCTGCTATTTATACTACTTATTGCAAATAGTGGCAATTATCTGCACCTCAGTATTGTAGTACATTATAAAACAGTACGCAATAATAACGTACTGAGTGTAAATTATAATTTTAATTCAAATTTATTAAATGGATGCCACCTTATTGGGACAATAAAGCCCTCCCTACACCTACCCAAACCCTACCCAATACTTTATTTTCAACTTTTTGATTATTTCCTTAATTTTTATTGAAAATAAATGCCTTTCTGATGAGATATGAGATTTGAAAAGGGAGAAAAAAATGTTTGGCAAAAGGTGGGATCGAACTCGGGTCGCTCACGTCAAAAAGCATGAGCCTTACCATCTACTCCACTGAAACTGATGTTAAACTAACTTCTTTTTTTAATGTTGACTAACCCAATCACACGTTAGTGGGCGGAGTTAGTGTAAATAGCCTTTGCCAATGGATGGGCTATTTGCACTTAGTGTAAATAGACACTCCGAAAAAGGAATAGATAAGCAACCACTTTCAAACCATAGTTTATTTAACAACACTTATTCCCAATAGAAATGTATGGAATTGATAGAGCTATCACAGAAGACAAGGCAATCAAGTTATTAGTTATTATCCGGCTGTAAACGTAAGCTACCGCAGGCGGTGTAGAAAAGTCCTGGCTAGCCGAGTTATCCTCGTCGTTGACGGAAGCTGACTTAACAGAACTGTCGGCAACATTAACAGGTGTGAAGAAATTACCTATTTTAGGTATACACTTTAAATTTTCAGCGTTTCTGATGTCCTTTTCCTTTTTTAATTTTCGCTTCGCGCTCCCACTTAGCTTCGCCATTGTGTCTGATTTTTTTTTTTTCTGTTGTAGCAACGCCTGACGTCACGTAACGCGCTCTGCGTAACCTTTGACCCACCTCATGCGGATTGACCAATGAGGAGAGGGTCTTTCACTTGAGGCCCTCTCTTCATTGGTCAGTCCGCATGAGACTGACTCTCAACCGCTCTCAACTCATGTTTAAAGTCATAGGCAGCGCAGCATATCTCTGTGCAGCGCAAAAGCCCGGGTGGACAGTTTGTTAAATATAAAGCGGGAGATTACAGATACAGTATTTTGCTCGTGCCCTTGCTGTCCTGGGCCCTTTAGATGTCGTGGGCCCCTGGGCAATTGCCCAGTTGCCCGTATGGTTAATCCGGGCTTGGGTCCGTTGCGTCGCTTCACTGGCGTTGCTCGCCGCAGAAGTTGAAAACTTTTTAACTTTTCAAGCGCCAACGCAGGCGTCAGCCAATCAGATCGCCTTATGCAAATACCCTAGCGCAGACGCTAGCCAATCCCGTTCATGCAGCACCAGAAAAGTATGTGATTGGCTGTTGTCACTATGACGGCGCGTCAGCACCAAGCTTCAGACACGCCCTCCGTCTAGCGTTGACGCCGACGCCCCGTGTTAACGTCGCTCGCGTCGGTCTTATTGCCTGGTGAACAGTCATGCTTTGCATAAAATAAACTGTTATATTTATAAAGATACCGAATACAAATACTTTGGATGTTAAAATATGTCCTCAGAGCTGTTTACTGTTTGTTTTTGGGCAGGTTATGAAGGTAATTGCAGTACATTTCGGCTACGAGTGAAACGCAAGGTGGCGGTGTTATCCGTGAGCAGTCCCCGCCGAACACGACTCCAGCTCGGGCGCGAGAGCCAGCAGCGGCACGGTGGAAACGTTACAAAGAATGCTCGATTTACTCGTGAATTACTTCTGTTTAATGTTTACTTCTAATGTTTGTTAAACGAGATTAAATAGGCAATATGTAGGCTATAGCTTACATAGAAACGAGATAATGCTGTAAATGAGAAAGAAAGGAAAATAAAGGAAGTTATCATGTAAACCAGTGGTTGTGGAGTATTTTACAAAAGTTTAGAGGATTTAAGTTAATCTGTAAACATTATTTCATGAATAAAGTAAAAAAAAAAAAGCTAGAATTATAATAAAAATGAATCAACCCATTAGCTGGGTTAAATCAACCCTTTGTGATGGGTTAAATAATCAACCCAGTTTGCTGGTTAAAATGAACCCCAAATGTGTTCTGTCCTATATTGACCCAGCCCTTGGGTTGTTTTTAACCCAGTGGTTTTAGAGTGTATATAAATAAAGGAGACTTGACTAGTTCTTCCTCAGGATCAGGGAGGTTCCTTGAAAATGCACCTTCGTTTCCGAGTGAACTGATAAAAATAAACTTTTATTACGTCTTGGAAGTTACATAATACCAGTCAAACAGATTAGATCATTCTGAATGAAGAAAGTTTCATCAGATGCTGAGTGAAGGGACTGTGGGGCGTCTGAGATGAATAAATCACACATCATCATCTAACAAATATAACCCATGAGCCCTCCTTTTCTAGAGATGTTTAGAGTCAGTCCTACACATTGTGGATTTGCTGTGGAAACTCAGTCTTTGTTATCCAGTCTCATGGGAATTTGCTTTTGGCTCCCGCAGATGGAATAACGCACACTTACAGCTTATGCATAGCACATAATACACATCAGCAATTGTTCAGTAAAACAGCTGACAGTGTACGGAAGGATGACAGAGTGTTTTTCATTGGTTTATGTGGTGTAAAGCAGGATTTACTCCACTGACAGTGATGTGTTTATGAATGGAGTGATTATAATGCATTATCATGACTATTTGGCCGATGTTCCTCAGTAAATGTCAGCGCACATGAGCTGTTTCAGACAGTGATGTTAGCAGTGAACATCTGACCCAGTTATGACCCAAAATCAAGATACCGTGACTATTAATCTCCAGAGATAAAGACTGTAAAAACAGGAGAATGACACAGATAATGCAGCGTTATCAGATTCACACAGAGCTGCCCTTTATTGTGTATCATTTACTTATCAAGCGCTGCTCATTACAGTGATATGTGAACCTGGAACATAAAACCAGTCATCCAGATTTATGCATCATCTGAGAGCTGAATAAATAAATAAGCTTTCCATTGATGTATGGTTTGTTATGATCGGACAATATTTGTCTGAGATGCAACTATTTGAAAATCTGGAATCTGAGGGAGCAAAAAAATCTAAATATTGAGAAAATCTCCTTTAAAGTTGTTCATATGAAGCAATGCATATTACTAATCAAAAATTAAGTTTTGATATATTTACAGAATATCTTCATGGAACATGATCTTAATATCCTGATGATTTTTGTCATAAAAGAGAAATGTATAATTATGATCCATACAATGTATTGTTGGCTATGCTACAAATATACCTGTGTTACTCATGACTGCTTCTGTGCTGCAGGGACACATATTATGTTATAAATGGCACCTGACATGTGCAGGCGTTGTGAATGAAGTGTTAGATCACATTTCCAGATGAAGGAGGTTGATTGTTTGATGAGATGACTCCAGTGCGGGTGATTGCTGATGGTCAAATGTTGTGTTCTGCGTAGGCCGAGCTGACGGGCATCAAATGGCGCTGCTACAGCTCCGGCGGTCTGCCCAACGGGCCACTGATCTCCACTCCGGCGCAGGACGACCCGGTTCTGCACAGCTTCATGCAGTGCCTGCAAGCAAACCTGCTGTGTGTGTGGAGACGCAAGAGCAAACCCCACGCCAAAGAGCTCTGGATCTTCTGGTGGGGAGAAGAACCGAACCTGAGGGACATCATCCACCACGAGCTGGAGGGTGAGACCGCAACACCAGCAACCACATAGCAACAGCTGCCATGTAACACCCTTAGCTGTGGCATACTTTTAAACAGAGTACTTATTATGCAACTTATGCTGCATTCACGTGCTATTGGAATTATCTTAAATACGAACTTCCAAGTCAGAAATTGGACATGAACGGCCTTAGAGAGGCCTTATTGGCCATTTTCCGACTAGGAAAACTCGTATTTAAGGTAATTCCAATAGCACGTGAATGAAGCATAATACACTGTAAATACTGCAGTATATTAAAAAGTACTATAATACAAAGCACTACACTGCAAAAATAATTTTCTTACTTAGTATTTTTATCTTGTTTTCTAGTATTAATATCCAAACATTTTTTAATCAAGATGCATTCACATGACAAGTAAAATGACTTGTGACTTGTTTTCTAAAAAAAAATTATCAAAATTTTGTTAGTTTTTGCTTAAAACAAGCACAAATATGGGGTTAGAAAAATTTTCTTAAAGGCTAAACAAGAATATTTTTCTTTCCCCACTGGAAGATATTTTTTCTTGTTTTAAGCGAAAACTAACAACATTTTGATAATTTTGTTTTACAAGAACTCTTCTACATAACATACAGTGAACTCTTCTACATAACATACAGTGGTGTGAAAGGTTTTGCCCCTTTCCTGTTTTGTATTTTTTGCATATATGTCACACTTGAATGATTCAGATCATCAAACAAATTTTAATATTACACAAATATAGCCAGAGTAAATACAAAATGCAGTTTTGAAATAATGATTTCATTTATTAAGGGAAAAAAGCTGTCCAAACCTGCCTGGCACTACATGAAAAAGTAATTGCCCCCTAAATCTAATAACTGGTTGTGACACCCTTTACAGCAACAACTGCAATCAAGCGTTTGCTATGACTGGCAATGAGTCTTTCACAGCGCTGTGGAGGAATTCTGGCCCACTCTTCTTTGCAGAATTGTTGTAATTCAGCCACACTGGAGGGTTTTCGAGCATGAAAGGACTGTTTAAGGTCATGCCACAGCATCTCAATCAGATGTAAGTCCGGACTTTGACTTGGCCACTCCAAAACCTTAATTTTGTTTTTCTTGAGCCATTCAGAGGTGGATTGCTGGTGTGTTTAGGATCATTGTCCTGCTGCATAACCCAAGTGCGCTTGAGCTTGAGGTCACAAACTGACCGACCGGACATTCTCCTTCAGGATTTTCTGATCGAGTGCAGAATTCATGGTTCCATCAGTTATGGAAGTCATCCAGGTCCTGAATCTGCACAGCAGCCCCAGACCATCACACTACCACCACCATGTTTGACTGTTGGTATGATCTTCTTTTTATGAAATGCTATGTTGGTTTTATGCCAGATGTAATGGGACACACACCTTCCAGAAAGTTCAACTTTTGTCTCATCAGTCCACAGAATATTTGCCCAAAAGTCTTGGGGATAATCAATATATTTTTTTTGGCAAATGTGAGACAAGCCTTTGTGTACTTTATGGTCAGCAATGGCTTTTTGCCTTGGAACTCTCCCATGGATGCCTTTTTACCCAGTCTCTTTCGTTTTGTTGAATCATGAACACTGACCTTAATTGAGGCAAGTGAGGCCTGCAGGTGTTTAGATGTTGTTCTGGGTAATTTTATGACCTCCTGGATGAGTCGTCGTTGTGCTCTTGGAGTAATTTTGGTAGGCCGGCCACTCCTGGGAAGGTTCACCACTGTTCCAAGCAGGGGCGTCATGCACTCATTATTTTTGAGGGGGCACGAGTGGGGGGGTCTGTTTTTTTTTTTTCATTAATAAGTGAAATCATAATTTAAAAACTGCATTTTGTATTTACTTGCATTATCTTTGTGTAATCTTAAAATTAGTTTGATCTGAAGGGGGCAGAAACCTTTTCACAGCACTGTATGTATATATATATATATATATATATATGTATGTATATTATAGGAGCCATGTAAACATTTATGTGTGATGTCATGTGATCATGGGAAAATTTGGGAGTGCCACTAATTATGTGAGAATTAAAGCAGCTGTTGTGAGGAGAGGAAGGGAGGAAGAGAAGGGGGTGAGTGTGGGAGCACACATTTTTTGTTGACCGTAAATTCATCAAACTTCCTTGATTCAAAAATGATCGTCAAATGCCTCAAGAAGTCTTTCATTGTACATTTTTGGTGGATCAAAATAAACCTCAAGATGCAATGGGAAAAGATGATTGACGCGTCACAAGTTATTCCGCACTCAGCTCCTGCGGCTTTGGTTGGCTTTTATGCCGCTATATATATATATATATATATATATATATATATGTATGTATGTATTCATGTGTGTGTATTTATATATACATAACAAATATACACAGCACATACTCATATATTGTGTAAATAAAAACTTTTATTTTGGATGCAATAAATCACAATTAATCATTTGACAGCAATACCTCAAAGTAAAATTTAATAATTGTGTTAATAAACATGAAAATGTCTCTTTTTAAGTACACTTAATTTACCTTTTACTTCATTAATGTTATATCATCTGTAAGTAATATTATATTATCAGTAAGTTTTTATATATATTTTTAAAATTTGAAGTACGTGAAAAGTGCGTGTTTGATATATTAAGCACACTTATTTTTAAGAGTGTGTTTGTGTCAGAGATCTCATGGCTTGAGTTTTTTCCTGATCAATCAGGGATGATGTTGTTTTAAAGCAGACAGCGGTGTGTGTGTGTGTTTATGTTACAGTTGTGTTTTATGCATGCAGTGTCGAATCGTTTGATGGTTATTATCTCACTGAATGTTATGATGCATTCACATAGTGTCAGCATTAACGCTTCTGGTTTAGTTTGAAGGGTGTCGTGATGCGCTGCTGAGCTGGATTGTGAATGCCGTGTAGGAGCGGTTGTGTTGAGATCTGAACGCACCACTGTGACACACAAACTCCTCTGTGTCTGTTGTTTTCTCATCTTTTGCGTTACTCTTTCACATCTGAGCCATTCCCAAATATCATCTACTATTTTCACTTTTTCTTCTCAGCAGAATCCGCTCTGAAATGATTGTTTCAGCAGAATCATAAATCATCCTGTGCTGATGATTGATGGAGAAATTCTCTGGCTTTTATTACGCTGTGTTTCATATTAAAGATCCGCGAGCGAGTGCTGCTGTGAGATCTGGGCGGTTTGAGAGCCACACCTGTCAGAAAATGCTTGTCACAGATTTTATTGGAGTTATTATGTGACTGGAGCCGCAGTAGATGATGGGTTTTCACCCATAATCAGTCATATAGCAGAATCATATGCATCATTTACACACACAGGAATATTGCGTCACTCGCTGAGATGTTTTGAACTGTCAAGGAGAATCTGACGTCTGCTGGTAACTGTTCACAGGACTTCCTGGTTTTTCTGGGCATGACCGCAGTCCTTTCCTGTTTATGCTTCAGTGCATCTGAATGGAAGGAATGAATGAGTTGAGAGTTAAAGCGTCATTGTCTGAGTCATGAATGAGAAAGCACGGTAACACTGTTTGCTGGAGTGATTTCTCTGCACAGAAAAGCGTTATTTCCTCAAACAGCAGAAACACTCACAGACGTGAGCGGTTCCTTCTCTGCTCATATGCTATTATACAAATGACCTCTGATAGACAATGGACTTGGATATTAGTAAAAAGCATCTTAATGTTAGATTTGTTTCAGCTTTTGTCTTCTCCAGATGTTAACTGATGGACTGGAGTGGTGTGCATTACTTGTGATGTTTTTATCAGCTGTTTGGACTCTTAGAGGAAAGTTGTGTTTGCTTCTCTTCTACATCGAGTCAACACACCCTTGTAAGACACTGCCTGGACTGTTTTGGCATAAACAAATTTAACAACCAAACATTTCTACACAAATAAACAAACACCAGTGCATTCTGACACAGAACTTAAAAACACCATGAATGATGTCAGCGACAGACATTTCTAAACAAGCTATATGATTGATCTTATGTCCCTATAATACAGTGCTTCATAACCTTTTTGATTTCAAAGCTCTCTACTATTCACAACAGTATTCAACTGATTAATTATCAGGAAAATAAACCTGCAAATAATTTGAAGGATTAAAAATTATATATGGCTTACTCACAAGTTTTATCTAAGGAAGCAAAAATGTATATTCATTATAAAATGTCCATGGCATTTTTACAAATTACTGTGGATTATTAGTATCATGTAAACAACACAAGAGCCTATGAACATAGTGAGACCTGGGGCCAGTTGCATAAACTAAAATAGCCTCTTTGTTAAGACAGTGTCTTAAGTACGAGTTTCACCCACTAGTACTTAGCCAAAGGGAAATCAGCCTTATTTTTGGATTAAATTTAGACTAATCTAAAAATATGAACAGTTTTAAAGAAAAATAGGATGACTAACTTGTAAGACTAGTCTAAATCTTTTATGCAGCCGGCCCCTGGAGCAGGAGTCATTCATATGCATGTTGTCATTGAGTCGATGTAGCGCCGCTCTCAGCGCTGCAGCTTTTCATGACTTCAGTGAGGAGAACACAGGCTTCATGATGGGAACAGATTCTTCTTTCTGTAAATCAAAGGAGACGCCTGAATGAAGAGCTGCTGCTGATCAGTGCGGTTTGACTCCTGATGCGTCCGTCTCTTCTGTTCACCGCTCTTCATCAGCCAGCAAGCATTTCTGACAGCGCAGTCCAGTCATGATCCAGTGATCCAATGTGTGTGATTGTGAGGTTTTCCTGAGAGGATCTGATGCGGATGTATCGTGATGTTGAGCAGAGAGAGAGTGAGGGAGTTTCTGGGGATTCCTACAGTTTGGCCCACACTTTCCAAAAAATGACTCGTGCATGCAAAAATCAAACAACAGCTTGAGACGTGTGAATGAGTTCTGTGAAAGCTGGAGGTGTGTGATCATCATCAGAAAGTCAACACTTCAGACGTGATTTTATTGATGAATGTGCTGTCAGACTGAATTCATGTGATCATACAAAGCAGTTATGATTCTTTCACTGAATTACACAAACCAGCCCGCATGAGCAAACATTTACATGATCTTTTATGGCATTTTATTGTACCCTTTGTGATACTGCTGTCAGTGGCACATTAGTAGTGATGATAGGCAGACAAACAGACAGACAGAGAGATGGACAAACAGACAGACAGATAGACACAGACAGACGGACAGACAGACAGACAGACAAACAGACAAACGGACAGACAGACGGACAGACAGATGCATGGACGGACAGATAGACAAACAAACAGACGGACGGAGAGACGAACAGATGCATGGACAGATAGACGGACAGACAGATGCATGGACAGATAGACGGACAGACAGACAGAGAGATGGACAAACAGACGGACGGAGAGACGGACAGACAGACAGATGCATGGACGGACAGACAGACAGACAGACAAACAGACAGACAGAGAGATGGACAGACAGACGGACGGAGAGAAGGACAGACTGACAGATGCATGGACAGATAGACGGACAGACAGACAGATGCATGGACGGACAGACAGACAGACAGACAAACAGACGGACGGAGAGAAGGACAGACTGACAGATGCATGGACCGATAGACGGACAGACAGACAGATGCATGGACAGATAGACGGACAGACAGACAGATGCATGGACAGATAGACGGACAGACAGACAGATGCATGGACAGATAGACGGACAGACAGACAGACAGACAGAGAGATGGACAAACAGACGGACGGAGAGACGGACAGACAGACAGATGCATGGACGGACAGACAGACAGACAGACAAACAGACAGACAGAGAGATGGACAGACAGACAGATGCATGGACGGACATACAGATGAGCAGATGGACAAACAGGCCGATGTAAATATAGATGGACAGACAGAAAAACAGATGGACGGACAGATAGACACAGACAGACAGACAAACAGACAGACAGCGAGATGGACAAACAGACGGACGGAGAGAAGGGCAGACTGACAGATGCATGGACAGATAGACGGACAGACAGACAGATGCATGGACGGACAGACAGACAGACAGACAGACAGATGCATGGACGGACATACAGATGAGCAGATGGACAAACAGGCCGATGTAAATATAGATGGACAGACAGAAAAACAGATGGACGGACAGATAGAGAGAGACAGACTGACTGCTTCACGAACACAAACGAAACACAGCGGTTAGTAAAAACCTGATGTTTTGCTCAAAAATAGTGTTTAGTAAATGGGTTAAACTGTTGGCATCAAGTTTCTTGTTCTCAGCTGCAAGACATCAAAATGTTGCTATGGTTACCACTGTGGAATCATAAATTTTACGAGTGGCGTTTGAAGCACACACACACTTGATCAGTGAGGTATTCAGACGCTGTGAGTGTGTGGTGTGTGTGGTCTCTGCTGCTCAGTGTATTGATCAGACAGACTGGAGACTTGCTGGCATCGGCTGCAGGAGTCAATAGCAGCTTTGTGTGCAGCGGCGCCACCAGTGGCCAGACTGAGGCGACCCAGTTCAGTCACTGCTCATTTGTGTTGAGCGGAGAGAGAGACGTGTGAACTCACTCAGGATCTGAAGCGTGCAAGATCATTCGTCAGTGGAAGGAATAACAGCTTGAATGATTGCTGCAGGTTCCAAACAAGCTTTGTAGTTCAGGCCTAAAGTCTCTTACAGCACTAAATAAACTAATCGGAGCCCTCGTGCGCTTACAGTATCACGCTTTCAGTGAATGTACAGCGATCCAGAAACCACCAATCACTTACTGATCTTGTCTGTGTGGAGTTACTGTATTTTGTGTCATGCTCATGTAAAGACACTGTGACGAGTGGGGCGGGGCCTCGCTCCGTTCCCACGGCTCTCGGCCCCGCCCACTTATCACAGACACATAGTGATGCACCAACTCAAAAAATTATTGGCTGGATAAAAAAGGTTTTAACTGAAATGGTTTTGTAGGGCTGAAATCATTGATCAAAAATGATGCAAGAACAGCAATATGTAAAACTTCTTTGACTGAAATGTTGAGTGCAAAAAATCATCAGGTGAGAATACAACACCCTGAACAACATGTTGGGTTCACTTAACCTCTAATGTAATTAGCTAAATTACTACCAAAATTGGTTTCCAACTAAATAAAACAGTGTTTCTGTAAAATATGAATGCCAGTGCATGGTGTCAGACGGCAGAAAGAGAGCAGATGCACACAGAGGCGTAGCATTTTGAAGAGGCCCCTGAGGGCTGATCATTTAAATAATCAGAAATGTTAATATTAGTTTCTTTTTACACTGAGTGCGAATAGCCCATCTTGTTGGCAGAGACTATTTATAGTAACTCCGGCCACCAGTGTCTGATGGGATAGACAGCATTACATAAGACACACGATTCGCAGTAGAAACAGAGGCACAAGACGCAAGGCGATCAGTCGTAACTTTTGACGCGATCGACCTGAGTTTGAATCCACCTTTTGCCAAACTTGTTCTTCTCCCTTTTCCCATCACATATCGGATCATAAAGATTTTATTTTCAATAAAAATTATATATATATTCAAAAAGTGTAAATTAAGTGCCTTACAGGCAGGTTTAGGGTTAGGTGTAGGGAGGCAGTGCTTTATTGTCCCATTAAGACAGCATCCATTTATTGCATACTGTTTTATAATGTACTACAGTACTAAAGTGCAGATATCTGCCACTATTTGCACTATTTACACTATTGCATATCTAACTAGCTACTATTTACACTTATTGCAAAGAAAATACATAGTGTTTCTACATAGTGTAAATACAATCTATTGTATCACATGATCCACATGTAGCGTGTAGATCTCATCACGTGCATGTGTGTGTGTGTGTGTGTGTGTGTGAGCTACAGGTACAGACTGTCAGATCTTCATTCAATACTGCTCGTCCGTCTGTCTGTCTCCATTCAAACCAGTACAGAGTGACAGACTGTGTGTGTACGCGAGTGTGTGAGTGTGTTCTTCGGCTGTGTTGCCATGGTTACGAGAAAATTCTGGCGAGTAAGGAAATTTCATTCAGTCTGCTGTGAAGCATCAGCAGCGCAGGAGATGATGGAGAGCCGCTGGCGTCTGTTCTCCTGTCATTGAGCGTCTGCTGGATAGAGATTCTCCAAACCTCAGCTCAGTGCTTTATGCATCTATCAGCTTCTAACTTTCGCTTAGAATGGCCTACACAAACAAACTCCTTTTTATTCTCTGATGCTTTGCCTCATGGTGAGTTGAAGTTGGGGGCTTCACTTCCACTTGATTAGATCAGTTTATCAAAAATAATCTTATTTCTCAGAGCTTCACCAGCATGTATTAAAAGCTTTTTGATATTTTTCACAGTGGCTGTATGTTTGCAGTGATATGATTGACTGATATTCAGGTGTGTGACAGCGTCACCTACTGGTCAGTCCGTCGCCTGTGGTCAGTGCTGCTTTCAGATAAACTGCTCTAAACATTCATGTCTCAAGCTCCACCGTGTTCCTTTCCACTGATTTGAAAGCTTTCACATACTGTTGTTTAGCTTTTTTCTTGCTCTTCCTTTGTTCCAGTTTGTCTCGTCTTCACACATGAGCAGATGCTTTTCAACACATTTCTCTAGAAATGCTGTAACATGCCAATGAAATTTAATTTAACACCTACTGGTTAAGAGTTAGATGATCAAAATTTTTTACTACAGCCTCAGAAAGTATTTGGACCCTTAAAGTGCCAAATTTAAATGTACATATGTCATTGCATTAAACATCAAAACAAGTGCCATATATTTTTAAAAAATATAGTGCAAGCACGCTTCGGAGAATAAAGTTTTCAAAATATAAAGCAATAGATATATTGAGACCAAAAGTCTTTGAAGAAATGTTTTAAATTATTTCAAAATTTCAGAACAAAATAAAAATGATATTGAAGAATTAACTAACTAACTAACTAAATGGACTGCGACTGAGCTTACAGAACTGGGCTTATACTACTTAACACCCCACTTATAAATGTTGCTGGGAAATACAATTTCATAAAAACATCAATGGCCAATTTGCATAAACAAGGCCTATTTAAAATTCAGAACAAAATAAAATGTTTGGTCTAAAATTAATGAAATATAATGTAAAATTATAGTAAAGTAATGCTTTATAATCATAAGTGCTGAGCTGCTGATTTGTCTGTAATTGTTCAGACACAAAAAGTCCTTAAACATAAAAAAAAAAAACTTTGAACAGCAAAATAGTTTTTTTTTAACATAAAAGTAGTTACCAATTATCCAATGGGCCTTTTTCCATCACAGGGTTAGTAAAATGTATAACTCTTCATATATTTGTGGTCATATCACAAATTTTGTTTAAGGTTGCCTAAAAACGTCCCTGCTCTCCCCTGTATCCACTCAGAATCAGCTCTAGACCAGCTGCTAAAATCATCTCCAGAGCATCTCAGAAAAGTGACATTCATTCATTTATTAGCACAGGGGTCCTCAACTCTGATCAAGGTCCTCAGGATCACTAGAAAGCTGCTGTCAGGTAAGTTTGATCACGGCTGGAGCTGAACTCTGCAGGAATATGGACCTCGAGGGCCAGAGCTGAGAACCCCTGCATTAGCAGATGCTGCTTTGATTAGGTGTTTAGTATCTGATGTTACCGTGTGTTTGGCCCTGTTTGGCTGTCTTTCAGCTGGAAGTTTTCTCTTATTTTGTATGAATATGGGCATCTGACATGCCGTTCAGGGGCCTCATGGGCCCTTCAGAACAGACATTGAGGGCTGCGGCTGCTGATGAGGCATCTAAATGCTCGTGAGATGAGATGCGATGACAGATGAGCAACACACGCTAACACACCCTGTGTGTGCTCTCTGTCATTAGACATTGAGTCTAAGCAGGCATTCAGAGAATGTGACAGGGAGAAGATCAATTATGTTCAACATGAACTGAAGAGGAGTTTAAAACAGGCCAAAGTAGACTATAAAAAGAAAGTCGAAAGGAAGTTGCAGCAAGAAAACATCAAAGAACTGTGGAGAGGCATGAGAAATATCACTGGCTATAAGAAGAACAGCCAGATAAATAGAGGGTTATGTGGACAGGGCCAATGAGTTTAACCTGTTTTACAGCAGGTTTGATGGAGCTGCCGGTGGCTGTCCAGCCTCAAATGGATCTATTACTACTCCTTGTAGTCACTCTCTTTCTACAGCAGCTATAAGCCTCTCTGTTATTCAATCATATACTGCTTATTTACTCTGCGGTTCATCTGCTGCTTGTAATGTTGGGGCAACTTCCTACAAACCTTGCCCACTCTCCTCATCTCCCTCCTCCTCCCCCCTCCATCATCTTTCTACAAACCGGGCTCCCCACCTGCCTCCCCCTCCTCCTGCCATTCTCCAACAACTTTCTACGAGCCTGGCTCCCCCTCTTCTTATTCTTCCCTGACTTTTACAGTAGAAGAGGTGAGGTCAGAGCTTGGAAGGATGCACGCAGGGAAAGCAGTGGGCCCAGATGCCGTGTGTCAGAGAGTACTGAAGGCATGTGCAGCACAATTGGCTTATCCTCTGCAGAGGATTTTCAATCTAAGCCTACGGACAGGGAAGGTGCCAATTTTGTGCAAAATGACATGTATGGTGCCTGTACCTAAATCAACACGCCCAAAAGAAATTAAGGATTTCAGACCGGTTTTGCTCACCACGCATATTATGAAAACCATGGAGCATCTATTTCTACGCTCCTTAAGATCAGTGACTGCATTTGCACAGGATTCCCTTCAGTTCGCTTATCAGGAACGTATTGGAGTGAAGATATGGTCTTGTACATGCTGCATTGGGCCTATTCCTACTCGGAGGAGCGAGAGGCTGTTATGTGAGGATCATGTATTTTGACTTTTCAAGTGCATTTAATACTATCTGGCCATCCATCCTGAAAGATAAACTTGAGTGCATGGGGGTGAATCCTTTGTTTATGAACTGGATATCTGACTATCTGACAGGACGGCCACAATTTGTCGGATTGACGAACTGTGTTTCTGATACAGTGCTGAGCAGTGTTGGGGCACCACAGGGGATTGTTTTAGCCCCATTCTTGTTCACTCTATTTACATCAGATTTTAAATACAACTCGGATTCCTGCCATATACAGAAATATTCTGATGATACAGTAATTGTGGCATGTATAAGGGATATTAGGGAAATGCCTTCAGTGACTGGAGTAATGAGAACTGTCTTCTTCAAGATTTCAAGATTCAAGATTTGTTTTTATTCGTCACATACATAATTATACAGAGTATAACCAGCAGTGAAATGTAAGTGTAAGTTCTTCTGAACACCACGAAGACTAAGGAGTTGGTCTTGAATTTTCGCAGATATAAAATACATCTACAGCCTGTTTGTATACGGGGTGAGGACATTGAGGTGGTACAGTCCTACAAGTATCTGGGTGTGTACCTGGATTATAAATTGGACTGGTCCCTAAATACGGATGCCCTTTACAAAAAAGGGCAAAGCCGCCTCTTCTGCCTTAGGAGGCTCAGGTCCTTTGGTGTCTGCGGTGAAATGCTGATAATGTTCTACCAGTCAACTGTAGCGAGTGTTCTCTTTTATGCTGCAGTCTGTTAGGGAGGCAACATGATGGACAGAAATAACATGCGGTTGGACAAACTGGTTGAAAAAGCCAGCTGTGTGCTTGGCAGGAGCTTGGACTGTGTGGGATGGGTAGTGGAGAGATGTATGAGGAGAAAACCGAAGGCAATACTGGACAACGCTAAACATCCTCTCTACAACATCTTGATTAGTCAGAGGAGCAGGTGCAGTGGACGATTTATCTCACTGCGCGGTAGAACCGAGAGGTTCAGAAGATCCTTTATCCCTATGGTCATCAGACTGTTTAACAGTTCTTGAAATGTTTGTATAAAGTTTAAGAACAATCGTTTTATTTTTATTTAGATATTTATCTAATGTGTATATGTGTGTGTGTGTTTGTGTTTGTGTTCAAGTTTATTTGTTTACGATACAAATCGTTGCAAAGCAGCTCTACAGGAAATGAAGTTTTCACAATAGATTTATATATTGCAGAACCTTAATATATTTAACTTATGGCAACATTTGGTAATTCTATGTTGTCTGAGCGTTGGCATCCTCTGAGGTCCTCTGAGGGGTTGGCATCATCTTTTCTCAGGTGTTTGGTCATCTCAGATCATTTAAGGGTTGGATCCAGACTGAAGCTTCTGTAATTACTAGTTACCACGGGATGTTAATCAACAGAGAAACAAATGGAGACATAATTAGCGTAGCTGCTGTTCCATCTAAGCAAAAATGATTTGTTCAACCCAAGCTAAAGAATAATAATAATGTACATTTGATCAGATATAACTGCAGTACAAGATTATAAGATGCATTATGTGAATGCTTGGCTAAAGAGATGTGTCTTTAATCTAGATTTAAACAGAGAGAGTGTGTCTGAACCCCGAACATTATCAGGAAGGCTATTCCAGAGTTTGGGAGCCAAATGTGAAAAAGCTCTACCTCCTTCAGAGGACTTTGCTGTCCTAGGTACTACCAAAAGTCCAGAGTTTTGCGACCTTAGGGAGTGGGTTGGATTGTAGCGTGGTAGAAGACGAGTTAGGTACGCAGGAGCTAAACCATTTAGGGCCTTATAGGCAAGTAATAATATTTTGTAACTGATGCAGAACTTAATAGGTAGGCAGTGCAGAGACTGTAAATTGGGGTAATATGATCATATTTTCTTGACCTGGTAAGAACTCTAGCCGCTGCATTTTGGACTATCTGTAGCTTGTTTATTGAAGATGCAGGACAACCAGCTAGCAGTGCATTACAATAGTCCAGTCTAGAGGTCATGAATGCATGAACTAGCTTTTCTGCATCAGAAACAGGTAGCATGTTTCGAAGCTTGGCAATGTTTCTAAAGCCCTATTCGCACGGGATTAGTATTATCTGGGGACCATGTGTGATTTTGAAATTACCCCCCCACGTCTGAATTTCGTGTGGTGCATTCGCACGGGATAAGCGAAGCCTGTGATTTTACTGGAAATTACTGATTTATCTCCGGAAACCCGGATGTCAAGACTTTGAGAGTCCCGTTCTATGGTCCAGATGGATAAAAAAAGAAAGAAACTAATATAGTTTTGTGCCCCGTGTCATTTACATTTCACCAGGTTAAAATAATATCTCAAGCTTTATGCTTGATTTATTTGTAACGCATTAAACCTTTTCAGCTTTCTCTTTCTGCAAATTGTATGGTGTAGCGATATGACAGCACCCAAAATACTATCAAACACTCAAACGCAGCTCCATTCTTTGCGAAAAATGGATAAAAAGGCGCACAGGAAACAAAAACCTTGAAAAATTATATACGACCCACCAAATTCTGGCCAAATCACAGAGATGCCGATTCGCACGGGACTAATATTATCACAGGACCTCGGTGTTCGGCGAAATATGGTAGGTCATTTGCGGGGGAATTTTTACTTTACAAATTACAGACATGGCCGATTCGCACAGGATTAAGATCACAGACAACCTCTGCAATTATTACAAATGACTGGAGGTCACCAGATAATACTAATCCCGTGCGAATAGGGCTTTAGATGGAATAATGCTGTTTTTGTAACATGGGAAATATGATTTTCAAAGGACAAGTTGCTGTCTAATATAACACCCAGATTTTTGACTTTAGAGGACGTAACAGTGCATCCATCTAGTTGCAAATTGTAATCCAAGAGATTCTGTTTACTGTTTTTTGGTCCAATAAGTAATATCTCTGTCTTATCTGAATTTAATAGGAGGAAGTTATTGGTCATCCAATCTTACATTTTATACACAATCTATTAGCTTAGTTTAGAAGTTTCATCTGGTCTTGTTGAGATATATAGTTGAGTATCATCAGCATAACAATGAAAACTAATCCCGTATTTTCTAATAATATTACCAAGAGGCAACATGTATATTGAAAATAGCAGAGGACCTAGGACAGATCCTTGTGGTACTCCATACTTTACTGGTGATAATTGAGATGACTCCCCATTTAAATGAACAAAGTGGTAGCGATCGGACAGGTAGGATCTAAACCATCTTAAAGCCTGCCCTTGAATACCAGTATAGTTTTGTAATCGATCTATGAGTATATCATGGTCTATACTGTCGAACGCAGCACTAAGATCAAGTAATACTAGCAATGAGATGCAGCCTTGGTCGTCATTTGTAATTTTAACAAGAGCAGTTTCTGTACTATGGTGAGGCCTGAAACCTGACTGAAATTCTTCATAGAGATATTTTTTTTGCAAGAAGGAGCACAATTGAGCAGACACAACTTTTTCTAAAATTTTAGACACAAACGGAAGATTTGAAATGGGGCTGTAATTTGTCAGTTCATTAGAATGTAGTGGTGATGAACTGCTGTGTTGTGGGATTGTTTTGCAGTGGTGGAGGAGGGATTGTGGGAATGTGGCCTGTCGTATGAGTGCCGGACGCTGCTTTTCAAGGCCATTCACAATCTGCTGGAAAGGTACACGTTCATACTGTACATGCTCATACTGTACACATATACTGTACACACATTCACACTATACACACATTCATACTGTACATGCTCATACTGTACGTTGTCACACTGTACACTTACATTCATATTATACACATATTCCTACTACTACTACTACACACACACACATTATACATAATACTAGCTCCATTAATTTGCTCATAATGTCCATAATTTCTTCATCCTCTTGCTGGTTTTGCTCATAATGAAGCATTTGTGAGGAGATACAGTATTCAGTACAGTATGTGCACACGCGTTTCTGTTGTTTAATTCATTGATGCATTGCTGTTCTTTTTATTTATAAACCTGGAATGACTTGTTTTTAATTTACAGATGTTTGATGGATAAAGATTTTGTCCGCATTGGGAAGTGGTTTGTCAAACCGTACAGGATGGAGGAGAAACCCCTCAGCAGCAGGTGAGCGTCTTCATCAGCAAGCCTTTCTGCACGATTGTGTTGCTGCCGCAGAAAAACTCCAATCATCATTGATTATGAATACCTCACAACAAACTCCTCAGAGGAGACACTTTCACAGCAGCAGACGCCGCGCCAGATGAGTGGTTTAGTACACTTTAGCATACTTACTCCGGGAATAATACATTTTAGAAATAATACATCTTGAAAGTGATTGTCAGACCTCTGTTGTGTGTGTCTTGTGTTTCCACGTGCTCCCTGTGTTTCCATGCCCATATTTGGTTTGTTTCCTCTCCTCATTTGATGTCATTACTAGTTTATTCTGTTCCAGCCGTGTTCGTCTGATTATCCCTGATATTTAAGTCCTGTCTGTGTTGTGATATGTCGTCTGGTCTACTCGTTACCCACGGTGTTTCCTGTTTGTAAGCCTTGCCTTGTCCTGCCATGTCTTGTCTTTAGTCTTCAGTAAAGACTATATTTTGAGTTACATCCTCGTCTGCGTGTTCCTTGTTCCTCCCTGCTGTGTGCACCGTGACAGAAGACCAGACCATACAGTAAGCGTCGTCCCTTCACGTCGTTTTGTTTTGTGCAGTTTTTCTAGTGTTTTGTTGTTTCTGAGTTTTGCTCGCCGTTCGCGGGAGTTACGCCGCGGTCCGTGGGGAAAGCCCACCCACCATCCGCGCCCCCCCCCCCCCAAGTCATGCCGCCGTTCGCGGGAGTCAAGCCCACCGCATCGCCGCTGACTCAATGCCCGCCGGCTCACCGTCCCCGCTGTTCGCGGGAGATCACGCCGCCGTTCGCGGCTCACCGACCCCGCCGTTAGCGGGGTATCATGCGGACGGTGATCTCCCGCGAACGGCGGGGTCAAGTTTGGCCGCCGTATTGACCAGACAGTGACCAAGGTCTTTTTAACATTTTTTCAGTGTGTTTAGCCGGAGGGCTCCTGATACCCCCGAGCTGCCCCTTGGAATTTTTTTTTGGGGGGGTAGAAGGGTTCCGGCTGGAGTGGCCGGACTGAGGAATGAGGCCACGGCCACGAAGACCACCTCGGCCTTCGGCTGTCTGTTCTGCGCTGGAGGCCCCGTCCGGTGTATGTATCTGTGTCTTTCCTGAGGGGCCTCCAGAGCGCCCACCCCCCCTGCCTGATGGAACTGTTTAGGCTCGGGACGAGCCTTTTGAGAGGGGGGAGTTATGTCAGACCTCTGTTGTGTGTGTCTTGTGTTTCCACGTGCTCCCTGTGTTTCCATGCCCATATTTGGTTTGTTTCCTGTCCTCGTTTGATGTCATTAGTAGTTTATTCTGTTCCAGCCGTGTTCGTCTGATTATCCCTGATATTTAAGTCTTGTCTGTGTTGTGGTATGTCGTTTGGTCTACTCGTTACCCACGGTGTTTCCTGTTTGTAAGCCTTGCCTTGTCCTGCCATGTCTTGTCTTTAGTCTTCAGTAAAGACTATATTTTGAGTTACATCCTCGTCTGCGTGTTCCTTGTTCCTCCCTGCTGTGTGCACCGTGACAGTGATGGTTTTGGAACTCTAGCTGCTGCATTTTGAACCAGCTGGAGTTTGTTTATTAAACGTGCAGAGTAACCACCCAATAAAGCATTACAATAATTTAACCTTGAGGTCATGAACGCATGAATTAACGTTTCTGCATTTGCAATTGAGAGCATAGGTAGTAATTTAATTATATTTTTAAGATGGAAAAATGCGGTTTTACAAATGCTAGTAACTTGGCTTTCGAAGGAAAGATTGCTATCAAATAGCACACCTAGGATCCTAACTGATGACGAAGAATTTACAGAGCAGCCATCAAGTATTAGACAGTGATCTAGGTTATTATTTATGTCTGATAATTAACACCTCTGTTTTTCAGAATTTAACAGTAAGAAATTACTTGTCATCCAGTTTTTTTATATCAGTTACGCATTCCGTTAGTTTTGCAAATTGATATGTTTCGTAGGGCCACAAAGAAATATAGAGCTGGGTATCATCAGCATAACAGTGAAAGCTAACCCCGTGTTTCCTGATGATATCTCCCAAGGGTAACATGTAAAGTGTAAAAAGTAAAGGCCCTAGTACTGAACCTTGAGGTACTCCATACTGCACTTGTGATCGATATGATACCTCTTCATTTACTGCCACGAATTGATGGCGGTCAGATAAGTACGATTTGAACCATGCTAATGCTCTTTCTCTAATGCCAACATAATTTTCTAGTCTATTTAAAAGAATGTTGTGGTCGATAGTGTCGAACGCAGCATTAAGATCCAGTAGCACTAATAGAGAGATACAACCACGATCAGATGATAAAAGCAGGTCGTTTGTAACTCTAATGAGAGCAGTCTCAGTACTGTGATATGGTATAAAACCTGACTGGAAATCCTCACATATATCATTTTTCTCTAAGAAGGAATATAATTGTGAGGATACTACCTTTTCTAGTATCTTTGACAGAACAGGGAGATTCGAGATCGGTCTGTAATTAATTAATTATTTTGGTCAAGTTGTTTTTTTTTTTTTTTTAATGAGAGGCTTAATAACAACCAGTTTGAAGGTTTTTGGGACATATCCTAATGACAATGATGAATTAATAATAGCCAAAAGAGGATCTATGACTTCTGGAAGCAGCTCTTTTAGTAGTTTAGATGGAATAGGGTCTAACATACATGTTGGTTTAGATAATTGAACAAGTTTATACAATTCTTCCTCTCCTATAGTAGAGAATGAGTGGAATTGTTCCTCAGGGGATCTATAGTGCACTATCTGATGCAATACTGTAGCTGACGGCTGCATGGTTACAATTTTATCTCTAATAGTTTCGATCTTGGAAGTAAAGTAGTTCATAAAGTCATTACAATTGTGCTGTTGGGAAATCTCTGCACCTGCTGATGTTATATATATATTTTAATTAAGCCACTGTATTGAATAAATACCTGGGGTTATGTTTGTTTTCTTCTAAAAGAGATGAAAAGTAATCAGATCTAGCAGTTTTTAAGGCTTTTCTGTAAGAGAAAGTACTTTCTCGCATGCAACACAAAATACCTCCAGTTTTGTTTTCCTCCATCTGCGCTCCATTTTCCAGGCTGCTCTCTTTACGGCCCGAGTGTGTTCATTATACCACGGTGTTGGACTCTTTTCCTTAATCTTCCTTAAGCGTAAAGGAGCAACCGTATCTAAAGTGCTAGAAAATAGAGAGTCCATAGTTTCTGTTACATCATCAAGTTTTTTTCTGCGCTGTTGGATATGCTGAGGAAGATAAGTCAGGAAGATTTTTTAAAAAGCAGTCTTTTGTGGTAGAAGTGATTGTTGTACCATATTTGTAACAAGGAGTAGAATTTACAGTATTAGCTATATGGAATTTACACAAGACTAGATAATGATCTGAGATATCATCACTTTGCTGCAGAATTCCAACACCATTAACATCAGTTCCATGTGACAGTATTAAATCTAGAGTATGATTTAGACAATGAGTAGGTCCTGACACGTGTTGTCTAACCCTGATAGAGTTCAGAATGTCTTTGAATGCTGATCCCAATACATCTTTTTCATTGTCAAAATGGATACTAAAATCACCAACAATTAAAACTTTATCTGCAGACAGCACTAACTCTGATAGAAAATCAGCAAATTCTTTAATAAAGTCTGTGTGGTGCCCTGGTGGCCTGTAAACAGTAGCCAGTACAAACATCACAGGGGATTAATCAAGTCAAGTCAATATTATTTGTATAGCACTTTTAACAATGCAAATTGTGTCAAAGCAGCTTTACATCGGCTTGATATAAAGCTGGGTGGCTTTATATCAGCTTTACACTTGTTTACACTTGTTTCTTTGCATAATGTTGTATGAAGCACCATTACTTCAAAGGAATTATACTTGAAACCCGACCTCTGAGAAATACTGAAGATATTGCTATAAACTGTAGCAACACCTCCTACGTGGCTCATGTTTATAACAGTAATTTTGGGGGCTAGACTCGTTTATAGTAAACTGTCACCCTCTGCAGGCTGTGATGAACACACGCACATGTGGAGTGACAGTTTCACACGCTTCAGTCTGTTTAACTCTCTCTGTGTGTGTGCAGTGAGCACCTGTCGTGCTGCTTCTCGTTCTTCCTGCATGGCGACAGCAGTGTGTGCACCAGCGTGGAGGTTTCGCAGCATCAGCCGTTGCATCGCGTGACGGAGGAGCACATGTGTCTCGCTCGGAGCCGCTCACTGCAGGGTGCGTCCCATCATCCTCACTGCCTTCACTGTGCACGAACCCCCATCACACATGATGATGAGCATCTGTGTGTGTGTGTGTGTGTGTGTGTACCTGCATTTATCATGTTATGGGGACCAAATGTTGGGGACATTTTTTTGGTCCCCATGAGGAAACAAGCTTACAAATCATACAGAATTAAGTTTTTTGAAAATCTAAAAATACATAAAGGTTCCTGTAAGGGGTAGGTTTAGGTGTAGGGCAACAGAATATACAGTTTGTACAGTATAAAAACCATTACGCCTATGAAGAGTCCCCATAAAACATGGAAACACAACATGTCTGTGTGTGTGTGTGTGTGTGTGTGACATATGGGGACACAAATGTGTATAATGACATGGGTATGGCATAGGTATTACAAGGAGAAGGTGATTTATGAGGACATTTCCTCATGTCCCCATTTTTCAAAAGGCTTATACATCATACAGAATGAGTTTTTTTGATATAGTAAAAATGCAGAAAGTTTTCTGTAAGGGGTAGGTTTAGGTGTAGGGCGATAGATAATATGGTTTGTACAGTATAAACACCATTACACCTATGAAGAGTCCCTACAATTCACAAAAACAAACGTGTGTGTGTGTGTGCAGTGGTCCTGAGTCCGTACGGTCTGTGTGGGACACTGACGGGCCAGGTGTTTAAGATGAGTGACCCTGCAGTGATGAAACTCATGGAGGACTGGAGTCATTTCTACCCCGTGGTGCTGAAACACAGAGAGACGGACTGCGAAGACAGTGACCTGACCGTTGACCCTCACAGTTACGCCGCACTCGAGGTCATCATAGGTCAGCACTTCATAACAACACAAGTGTCGTCATCAAACTCATTGGAAATATGTGTCTCTTAATACATTTCTGCAAAATGTACCAATACATGCGAATCGCTGCAGTTTCCAGTTGAAATAAACACTAGAGGCAGTGAAACTCTTGACAACTTTTATTCCTTTTCACACAAAGTATGATTTGCAGGTCCACAGTTTTGATTAGTAAAGCCTAATGTTCGCACAGTTACTTGAGGAATATCATGTTATGAATTCAAAACAATTTTAACATGTCGCGACATTTGAAAACTGATATCCAGCTTCATATTTATGGGTTTTAATATTCAGTAGGTTTGTTCAGTAGCTCACGCAGTATGGAGTTCGACTTCAGAGGTGAAGAGCTCGGGTACGAATCCCGTGAAACTAAGGTTCCACGAAACAGTTAACACCTGCATACAAGGAAGTTCAAACAGCACGGTTACATCAACAAATCCACTTTTATACCAGTTTTGCTTTTATTAACACTATCGGGTAGGTATAGGGTTGGGTTTGGTGCAGGGCATATTTCCAAAACTATAGAGCATTAACTTTAAACGACACTCCTGGATATTTGAATTATGAACATCACAGGACGTACCTGAAGCAACGTAATAAAAACACAGCAATACGTGCCTATATCAATGTTACAAAAATGTGCCAGGGTCACGTATTGAATGCATGTTTTAGTGCCACTCACCGGACATTTCACTTTGAAACTGCCTCGAAACGAGCAGTAAGGTACATAATAACGGTGTTGCAGAAATGTATTTAGAGGCACATATTTCCATTGAGCCTGGGTTGGTGTGTGTGTGTGTGTGTGTGTGTTCAGGAGGCGTGCGGATGGTTTACCCAGAAGCCTTAGTGCTGGTGGCTCAGAGTGACGCACCTGCGCAGGTGTCGGTCAGAGACTTGCCCTTCACCCCCCCCACCTCACCTGGACAGCCCTGCTCAGGTAACACTCCTGCCGCTGGACACTCTTACAAATACAGCTTCTTTACTGGCATCTGTGGTTCCATCAAGAACCTTTAACATCCATGAAACTTTTGTGGTATATGACAATTAATATTCATTAATGTCATTGATTTTACAGCATCAGATGGGAACAAAATGTCTACTGAATTGAGCCATAAAAATTACACTGTTATCATCTTCTGCTTTATAGCTGAATGGTATTTGTTCATAACCAGCATTGGGGAAAGTTACTTTGAAAAGTAATGCATTACAATATTGCATTACTCAATAAAAAGGCAATTAATTACGTTACTTAGTTACTTTTTATGGAAAGCAATGTGTTATGTTACTTTTGAGTTACTGTTTAAATCTGCGCAGGGTTTAAAAGTTCTTTTACAAATGTAAAGTTCTTTCACACCAAAAGTGAAGTGAATCCGCTTCAGACTGAAGGAGATGTAGATTCAGGTCTGTACAGCAGAGGACGCCGCTCAAACTAATCACATGAAGAATATGACACAGGAGAAAAAAGTTCAACACTATTCAGAAATAGGTCAAATGAAACACAAATGCCATTTTTCTTATTATTATGGTTGAATTGGATCATCGAAGGTCAGCAGCAAAGACATTGGTTAATAAAATGTCTTTAAAATTAAATACATAAATGATATTTGTCTTATTTAGCATATTTAATTATTGCAGGTTTGTATAATATTCTGAGTTTGTATTTGACTGTTTTTATTGATTGTGAGGAACACTGAATGTGTTTTAGTGCAGGTGAGATGAGTAAATACATGTTGATTTTTAGTCTAGAACTACAGTAAGATCATGTTGATATTTAGTATAGAACTACAGTAAGATCATGTTGACATTTAGTCTAGAACTACAGTAAGATCATGTAGATATCAAATACCAAGTAAATCAAATACAGTAAGATCATGTAGATATCAAATACCAAGATCATGTACAGTAAAATCATGTTGATATTTAGTCTAGAACTACAGTAAGATCATGTAGATATTTAGTCTAGAACTACAGTAAGATCATGTAGATATTTAGTCTAGAACTACAGTAAGATCATGTTGATATTTAGTCTAGAACTACAGTAAGATCATGTAGATATTTAGTCTAGAACTACAGTAAGATCATGTAGATATTTAGTCTAGAGCTACAGTAAGATCATGTTGATATTTAGTCTAGAACTACAGTAAGATCATGTAGATATTTAGTCTAGAACTACAGTAAGATCATGTTGATATTTAGTCTAGAACTACAGTAAGATCATGTTGATATTTAGTCTAGAACTACAGTAAGATCATGTTGATATTTAGTCTAGAACTACAGTAAGATCATGTAGATATTTAGTCTAGAGCTACAGTAAGATCATGTTGATATTTAGTCTAGAACTACAGTAAGATCATGTTGATATTTAGTCTAGAACTACAGTAAGATCATGTAGATATTTAGTCTAGAACTACAGTAAGATCATGTTGATATTTAGTCTAGAACTACAGTAAGATCATGTAGATATTTAGTCTAGAACTACAGTAAGATCATGTAGATATTTAGTCTAGAGCTACAGTAAGATCATGTTGATATTTAGTCTAGAACTACAGTAAGATCATGTTGATATTTAGTCTAGAACTACAGTAAGATCATGTTGATATTTAGTCTAGAACTACAGTAAGATCATGTAGATATTTAGTCTAGAACTACAGTAAGATCCTGTAGATATTTAGTCTAGAACTACAGTAAGATCATGTTGATATTTAGTCTAGATCTACAGTAAGATCATGTTGATATTTAGTCTAGAACTACAGTAAGATCATGTAGATATTTAGTCTAGAACTACAGTAAGATCCTGTAGATATTTAGTCTAGATCTACAGTAAGATCATGTAGATATTTAGTCTAGATCTACAGTAAGATCATGTAGATATTTAGTCTAGAACTACAGTAAGATCCTGTAGATATTTAGTCTAGATCTACAGTAAGATCATGTAGATATTTAGTCTAGATCTACAGTAAGATCCTGTAGATATTTAGTCTAGAACTACAGTAAGATCATGTTGATATTTAGTCTAGATCTACAGTAAGATCATGTTGATATTTAGTCTAGAACTACAGTAAGATCATGTAGATATTTAGTCTAGAACTACAGTAAGATCCTGTAGATATTTAGTCTAGAACTACAGTAAGATCCTGTAGATATTTAGTCTAGAACTACAGTAAGATCCTGTAGATATTTAGTCTAGATCTACAGTAAGATCCTGTAGATATTTAGTCTAGAACTACAGTAAGATCATGTAGATATTTAGTCTAGAACTACAGTAAGATCCTGTAGATATTTAGTCTAGAACTACAGTAAGATCATGTAGATATTTAGTCTAGAACTACAGTAAGATCCTGTAGATATTTAGTCTAGAACTACAGTAAGATCCTGTAGATATTTAGTCTAGATCTACAGTAAGATCATGTAGATATTTAGTCTAGAACTACAGTAAGATCATGTAGATATTTAGTCTAGAACTACAGTAAGATCCTGTAGATATTTAGTCTAGAACTACAGTAAGATCATGTTGATATTTAGTCTAGATCTACAGTAAGATCATGTTGATATTTAGTCTAGAACTACAGTAAGATCATGTAGATATTTAGTCTAGAACTACAGTAAGATCATGTTGATATTTAGTCTAGAACTACAGTAAGATCATGTTGATATTTAGTCTAGAACTACAGTAAGATCATGTTGATATTTAGTCTAGAACTACAGTAAGATCATGTTCACACACAACACTCTGCACTTACTCCTGATTTCTCTCAACACCAGAGCTGTCACTCAGTACATCAGAAACACAGCAACTGGAGTTAATTATCTGAAAAAGTAACTCAGACATACATTTACATTTATTCATTTAGCTGACGCTTTTATCCAAAGCGACTTACAATTGCTATATATGTCAGAGGTCGCACGCCTCTGGAGCAACTAGGGGTTAAGTGTCTTGCTCAGGGACACATTGGTGTCTCACAGTGGATTCGAACCCGGGTCTCTCACACCAAAGGCATGTGTCTTATCCACTGCGCCATCACCACCCCCTTTAATTTAGAAGACATGACCTTCTAAATTAAAAAGTAATGCTTATTACTTAATAAGAGTAATCTGATTACGTAACTCACGTTCATAACAGATGTATTTTTGCAACATTGACACTGTTACTGAACTGAACTGAATCAACATTGAACAGACTCAGTCTGAACAACAACTCTGCTGTCTTCTGTAGAGCTGCTTCTCAGCAGAATTTGGGTTTGTATCAAATTTGGTGAAGTTTGCATCATTGATTCTGTTAGTTTCCTCTTTATTTCTGCAAAGCTGCTTTGATCAATCTGTATTTTATAAAGCGCTATAGAAATAAAGGTGACTTGACTTTGCATTGCACAAAAAGTTCTTTATATTGAAAAAGTTTTTCTAGATTATTAAAATGTGCTTCAGTTTTTCTTCTTCAAAAAAATTTTTTTTTTGGGAATTTTTCACTGAAAAGTTCTTTGGGAACCAGAACTGGTTCTTCTACGGCATCGCTGTGAAAACACCCACATCTGCTCCATGTCATGCTCTTCAGATGCCTGTAATTGAAGTGTGTGTGTGATCTGCAGGAGACAGCGGCTATCAGGCAACTGCATCTAACGCTCCAAACGTCAGCCCACAGCCTTCTGGGAGGAAGCTGATGAATCAGATGCTTCATGAGGCCTGGAGGGAATGCTACGTCAGTCCTCTTCAGCTCAGGTGAGCTCTGCTGCTGCTGTGTGTGTGTATATGTGTGTGATGCACTAACCGGTGTGTTGTGTGATCCAGCAGCGGTCGCTCTCAGAGCGTGTGGGGATTCTCCAGCCCGAGTGATCCGGTTCCCTGCGGCTGCTCCAGGTGAGCCTACTCATCCATTCTCCATCTCCATCCCTCAGAAGCCTCTCAAATCACAATAAATCAATGCGGTCAGTAATCATATGACCACCCTTCACTTGCTTGAAAAAATGAATCGGGCTCAATCCCTCAATCGAAGCTTGGTTTTTAATGAAATCGCTTTTTAGTCCAACAAGGAAATTTTGATTTCTGAAACTTGCTGTGAGTTTTTATATTACAGTGAACTCTTATATGTCAAAACATTTGATTCTCAATGTATGAGCCAATTAATTTATCATTCATTTCAATCATAAGCAATCAGGAAAACATCCTGCTTCTTATTCATTCCCAATTCAGGTCCTGTATGAATATGTGACCCTAAAACACAAAACCAGTCATTTTTAAATTAAGATTTATACATCTGAAAACTGAATAAATAATCTTTCCATTGATGTATGGTTTGTTATGATAGGACAATATTTGGCTGAGATACAACTATTAGAAAATCTGGAATCTGAGGGAGCAAAAAAATCTAAATATTGAGAAAATCTCCTTTAAAGTTGTTCAAATGAAGTTCTTAGCAATGCATATTACTAATCAGAAATTAAGTTTTGATATATTTACGGTAAGAAATTTACAAAATATCTTCATGGAACATGATCTTAATATCCTAATGATTTTTGTCATAAAAGAGAAATGTATAATTTTGATCCATACAATGTATTGTTGTCTATTGCTACAAATATACCTGTGTTACTCATGACTGCTTTTGTGCTGCAGGGACACATATGAATATGACCTCATGATTGTGGCCACAGAGGTTTTGTGTGCTTGACCTTTGAGTATCTTTGGGTTCGGTAGAAAGATGAACACTTCAGTCAAATATTTCAACAGAATGTTATTAATATAAAACCCTCCAAATCACCGGCTACTCTCACTTCAGTCCCGAGCCGCAATAAATCTCAGCACATATGAAGAGAATCTCTGAGAACATGAACCTCAAAATCATCAAAACTTTCTTAAACCGTATACTCAAAATGATATTTCAGAGTTGGACTTTTCTTGAACTATATGCAGTGTCCTTCCCAGTGAGCTCGGTTGTGGTTTGAGGTCTGGATCTCTTTCTGTGTGTTTGATGCTGTAGGTTGAAGCAGCAGCAGATGAACGGCATGAGCTCATCCACCGGCTCCATCCCTCCGTCCTCCACCCAGAAACACAAGTCAGTCGAAAAGCCAGATAAACCCGAGAAAGGCCCCAAACGTGCGTCTCTGATCCCGTTCCACCACCGCGAGTGTGACTCCGTGCCTCCGTCTGACTGCAAATACTCCAAACCTCCGAGAAGAGCCCCGGAGTGTCTCCTTCATTCTCCCGGATCACCGCAGCCACCCACGCTGAGCCCCCACCCACTGGTGCCGGGTCCCGAGCCAACCGAGGCCCCTGTGTGTCTGGAGGGGCCGCGGGGCCCCGTGCATGTGGAGACAAGGGAAAGCCTGCAGAACGGGTCGCCTCCGGCCATAAAGGACATCGCTGGAGAGTGGTGGAGAAGATACAAGATTCCCACCGCAGGCAAGATGGAGTTTAAACCTCCGGATCTTTGCTGCGATTCAGACGAGAACCGGCCGGAGAACGAAGGAGCCGCACTCAAGAGGTACAAACACACAACAGGACAGAAACACGCTAAACAATGCCAGTTCAGTTCATCTTTATTTAGTTGCAGCATACAAGCATATCACATAAGACAACACAAAACACAATACAAAAAACACACTCAGTCTCCTTCCTTCAAAAGTTT
>NC_136733.1:41362503-41485003 GCF_936440315.1 Barbus barbus
ATAATGCATTGCTTTCATATTTACAACGAAATATCTGAGTTACTATTTCAAATAAGTAATGCTAGTTACTTTGTTTTCCCATGTATTCACTGTCAGCTCTCCTGTCCCCATGTTCCTTCAGCCTGAGGCTTATTCATTTCACTTTTGGTGTGAAACATATACAGTAGCTTTTGGGTTTTTTGTTTTTAAAAAACAAATAAGTACGCCCAGCCCAGATGACAAAAGTAATGTAATGCATTACTTCCCACAAAAAGTAAATAAGTAATGTAATTAGTTACTTTTTCATGGAGTAACACAATATTGTAATGCGTTAGTAACAAAGATATCTGACCATTCAGCATTTTCATATCTGAAGTCTCCCTGTATATTATAGAGGTTTAGTCATATGAGGTTAATTTAACCACGAAATATAAATACAGCTGTCAGAGTTTGATGTCCTCTGGTGGTTGGGAATACTAATATGGCTGCTAATATGCCTCCTGCTCCTAGTTTAGAACAATCCAGACAATATCAGATGATCGCTCACCCTGAGCTGCATTTCTCAATGTGGAAACTAACGCTTGCTATGATCTATTTAGACTTAGAATGCTTTTGGTAAACACTGACCTGGCCATCTGTACTCTAAAATGTCTCAAATGTGGCATCATGACTCGTGAACATTTCTCTGTGTAACCCAAACCAGAGCACATTTCCGAGCCAGCGGTCAGTTAAGACCGGGTCTGTGGCAGCGGAGGAGCGGATGCTTGGGTTCGAGGGGAGATCTGCAGTGCCGTATCCCTCCAGTAAGTCCAGCAGCACTTGTATCAGCAGAGACCGGAGAAGCTCACCCCTAACAGTGTGTGGATGTGTCTTCTCAGCAGTAGCAGAGCTGCAGCGCATGTTCCCCACGCCTCCGTCTCTCGAGCAGCACGCCGCCTTCTCACCCATCATGACCTACATCCCCAGTCAAGAGCCAGCTGGCCCCCCAGCGGCTCCCGATCATCCCAGCGGCTCTCAGTCCAGCAACCAGATCACCGACTTCAAGATGGGCCTTGAGGAAGACATGAGCGAGGATGTACGTGTGCGTTTTGCTCCATGTGCACCAAGATGAGTTCATTGTGATAAGATAATCAAAATAAAAACTCCTCTGGGCCTCATGATGTGCACCTGAATACTGGCAATGATGAACATCAACAGTAGCTATGTTTCCATTCACCTGTTTTTATTTTGCATTGTGGAATATCGCATCAAAAAAACGCTGGATGGAAACGGAAAGATGTGCATAAATTATAAAAAGGCAAACATGTGCACAATTGAGTAGGATAAACTTTTTATCCAATAAGAAAAAATGTGCATAAACTATAATGGAAACACATTTTGCGAATAAATTCCTCCATGCGCATCAAAAGTCATGTGACTTTGCGCTATGAGATGGGATAACTTGACTAACCAGCGGACCGATCTCGTTCACAGCATCTATGTGTTGTTTTGGTCGTTCTGAAACGCCTGAGCAAAGTCTGTCATCAAAGTATTTCTGTATAATTTTCTTAAACGACTGCGTTCCCAAACAGAAGCATCCGCCTCCGAAAGCATTGACTGCATTCATTGTGTTTCGTCTGCTCGCTCTGAGGCGCAAATCATTTATCATATAGGAAAATTATTATATTCAGTAGCTTCTCCCACTTTTCTTAGTGATATTTATTTCCAGTTTATCAGGAAGTGACGATTTTGTTCTCTTTGACTCGTTAGATGGAAACTGTGTTTTATGCGATTTTCCAGTTTTGTGCATAATTTAAATTTGCATCTTTGTGTGGAAGCATAGCTAATGATTCAGTTGAAAACACATTTAAAAAAGGAGAATAAGAAAGTTCATCATAGCAAACTTTAGTGTTGCCTTGACAAAACCTTGCCTGAAAGTTTAAAATGTTGAAGCCTTGCAGACAGACGTGTAGTATAGAGGGCAGCTTGACCAGTTCTACCCATTTATTTTGTTTCCATGTCTATGATTATTCATTTGTGTTCCGTATGTCTCCTGTCTAGCCACTGATTGGTTGCTCCGTTTACGCCCCACTGCGATCCTTACCCAGCCAGTGTTTGCCTGCTCTTGAAATCCCTGAGCACTGCTACTACAGACCACCATGGACTGATATGACCAAAATGGAGCAGTACTGCCTGACCGCTCAAAATCCCTTCAGCAGAGATGCATACGTGTAAGTCCATGTCCAGTTTTTCAAAAATTGATGAGTGAATCGCATGAAGAAATGTCTGATACTATTTGACCCCACAATCAAATGTGAGAAATATGAATATATTTGACGCGATCGACCCGGGCCGGAATCCGCCTTTTGCCAAACGTTTTTTTTTTTCCTTTTCAAAAGGCATTTATTTTAAATAAAAATAAATGAAATAATAGAAAAGTTGAAAATTAAGTATCGGGTAGGGTTAGGGTAGGTGTATAATAATATATAATAATTTTATATTATATTATAATTATAATTTACACTCAATACATTATTATTGCGTACTGTTTTATAATGTACTACAACACTGAGGTGCAGATAATTGCCACTATTTGCAATAAGTAGAATAAATAGCAGAAAATCCTGCTATTTTAACATAGTGTAAATAGAATATATTGCTATTTTCATTTAGTGTAAATAGCATATGTCGTTAAGAAAATATGCTATTTACACTTAGGGCCAGATTTACTAAACAGGGCAAATTAGTGTTAGACGCTGCGCGATTCCAGAAAAGCACAGATGTGAGGGGAAAATTCTGCGGGCGATTTACTGACAATGGGCACATTAAAGAACACAGATGCAACATCTCATTTCCATAATGATCAGCACAATCTACCAACGAGCAGCGCAAATTACCGCCTGCTTTAAGACATGCTTTTTTTTTCTGGGCCTTAAATAATGCCACAAAAACCAGTGAATTGGCTAGCGCAAATCTTAGTAAATTGCGTTGCGTGATTCATTTAAATACTCTCCTTCCATAAATTTACCAATCGAAAGCGAAACTCCTACAAATGCATACTCAATAAGGTGAGTCGCAAAAATAACTGTCCATACCTTTTCAACGCTAATTTCCCACTATGTGTCTTTAGTATTTTTTTTTATGTAAAATGAGGGTTTGCACTGGCGCAATCGGGCCCTTGGTGTAAATAGCCTCCATCACTATTTACACTTAGGCTGATGATACAAGGGGCGACTTTTTGAGCAATTTTCCAGGCAACTTTTTTTGAGCAGTGTTGCTTGGGCACTTTCCCACTGAGAATGGGTAAGAAATCTGGATACTTTAGATCGGTCGTGGGCCCTGTGTCTCACCTGGTTGCCTGTTGATGGCAACATTAACCAAAGTTGCCCGGCAGCATTGCTGAAAAAGTTGCCCCGTGTATCATCAGCCTTAGTGCAAATAGCTGCTGCCAATAAAAAATAAGGTTCTTGTTGAAAAAAAATGATCTTTTGGCAAAAATTTATTTGACATTCACTTTGACCAGCACAGTGAAAATCTCTCACGTGAATGTTCCCCAGCAGTGATGCTCTTCTGGAGCAGGACTACACTCCCATGACCACGAGCGCTGCAGGAACCGTGCCCTCCCCAGGTGCCTCTCGCTTCTCTGTGCCGACCCCACGCACCCCCAGCGGCAGACTGGACAGCACCGAACTCAGCTCGCCAGCATCAACCCTGTCCACCAGCGTGCCGCTCAGCTCAGTCAAGCCCTCCGCATCGGGGCCGCTGTTGCCCGAGGCGCACAGTCTCTACGTTACACTGCTGCTGTCCGATTCCGTCCTCAATATTTTCAAGGACCGCAACTTCGACAGCTGCTGCATCTGTGCCTGTAACATGAATGTTAAAGGGGCAGATGTTGGTGTCTATATCCCAGACTCCACCTGTGAGGACCAGTATCGCTGCATGTGTGGCTTCAGTGCGATCGTGAACCGAAGGCTGGCGCACGGGGCGGGCCTCTTCCTGGAGGATGAGCTGGACATATTCGGCCGTGGCTCTGAGGCGGGTCAGGCGGCAGAGAGGAGGCTGGCGCTGTGCAGACGAGACCCTCCTGAGGAGCCACAGACGCCTGCCTCGGTGATCGCTCTGCTACAGGAGCAGTGCTCTAAGCCGATCTTGTCCCTGACCTCCCTGACCGGCTGTTCCTACCATGGCCACCAGGGGGTGCTGCTGCACAGCTGGGCAGCAGAGCGGCTATGGACGGACAGCAGCGACGCGTGTGTGGAGTGTTATAACGCTCTGATGCAGGGACTGCAGTATGTGGACAATGCGGCTGGAGGGAAGGTGGAACAGGCTACGGTGAGGAGCAGCGCACTGCACGCCTGGCCACAGACCAGCGGTAAGGCTCACTAAAAAAGCAGGACTCAAGCCATATCCAGCAGTGTTAATTTTGTTAGTGTCAATTTCTGTCAACGACATTTTTTCGCAGACAAACACGAGACGATAACGAAATAAAAACTCTTTTTGAACGCCAAAAACAGTGGCTGCATTCCAGTCCATTTTTTAATGTCCTTCACTTGCAAACTTCCCTCCATCTCGTTTACTTGGATGTACGTCATTGATTCCGTTGCATGAGCGCTCACTACTGGTGGAATCCTGGAACGTCCTAAGCCCTTGATCACTTAGAATCCGCTATGGAGTTGGTTTGTTTACATTTTTTCCCCTTGCGAATTTGTTTGGTGCAGCATTCTGTATGTATATAGGTATGCCTGGGCTGTTATAAATGTTAAAATGTTAACATTTATATATTATAGAGTTGTTTAGGGTGGGGACAAATTAAACGCGATCTGTGATGACTCTATGGAGCGGCCTGAAGTGGGCATATGAAGCAGACTCGCTCCCTTTGTCAAAATCGAGGAGTCTAAGGTCGGTCCATACAAACTTCCCTTGTCCACTTCACGAAGTGGAACGCACTTCAAAATGGCAGTGGGGATTCCCCCCGAGGGGGAAGTGGTTAGGGAAGTTTGCGAGTGCTTGTCTAAAAGTGGAGTGGAACGCAGCCCAAGATGAAAATCTATTGATATTTTCATCAACGAATAAAAACGACAAAATGTTAGGGAGGGACGACTGGACAGAGAGACAGTCAGAACTAGTAGGGTAGATGCGCACATTTTCACGCTCTGATTATAAGTTTGCATACATTTGCTGCACGTCTCATAAACTGTTAACAAATGTCAGCATCTGGGAGTAAGAGAAGAGCAGAGATATGAAAAGCGTGATGACACGAAAGCGCATTTGGTCTGGTTTTCTGAGCGCACACAGAAAAGCGCCTCTCAAACAGCGCTCGACTGCTGAATTCAGTGTTCTTTCACGTCTTAACAAAAAAAACACAAACAAAATTATCTCAAATTGTCCGTTTTGATGAGTATTCATGTAAACAGTGAATTTAAACTCTTGGGAGAACATCCCCAGTATATTGAATCAGTGCAGTCAGTTTTAAAGGGGCAGCAGACTAATTTAGCTATTATTGTCTGTCCTTATTGTTAGGGTTACTCCTCTTGACTGAATCACTTTAGTAGCTCTATAAGGGTTAATCTAAATTTAATTTATATAAATAAATATGTCTGCTTGAAAGAATTTTGGATGTTGAATGCAAGTTGTGATAAAGAATGCACATTATAGGCCCTATAACCACTGGTATTTCATTGAAAAGAGGATCATGTTCTTCTTTCTTTATGACAAGTGGTTTTATTTCATTTTGAGATAAAGACATGTTATGTGTCACAGTTAAATCTGTGTCTATATTGCATGTTCAAACCTGAATATCATTCATATTACTAGGTTACTAGATGTTTTCTCCGGGAACATATGAGTTTGGAATATTTAGAGAAATGCTTCATAAACGCATTACACTGTAACTAAACCCATTAGATTTTAGTCGACTAAATCTACTGTAGATTTAGTCGACTAAAGTCTTATGATATTTATGATAAACAATTCAGATGACTAAAATATGACTAAAACTAAATGGTATTTTAGTCCAAAGACTGACAAAACTAAATCAAAATTTGTTAATTGTCAAAATTAACACTGATATCCAGACACCCAGAATATCATGCAAGACTGATAACCCTCACTTAAGAAGACCTTGGAAAGCCAAATGCATAGCAGTGCATCTAAAAAAACACCCATTGCAACCACAATACCAATACCAACAGCTACCAAGAATACTCTAGCTGTCACAGATCGACCAGGCTCTCAAACTAGCCAATCACAGCGAACACCATCACTGGAATTCTAATGAAGCACACCTGCACACAATCTGAAACTCATCAACCCTCACCATAAAGCCATACACCTCACTGCACTCAAACGCCCGGTCTCGTTTCTACGAAGTGGACTCCTGTATGCTATCTCAGCGACTTACCTGTTACCTACCTGCCTGTGTACTTACCTCTTGTGATCTCTCCAAGCGTTGTGTTTGTCCGTCTCCTGGTTCCTGGTTCTCCAGTCAAGAAAGCTGTCTTCAAACAGTGAGGTGTGTGGTCCTCTCTTCATCCACAAGTTCCTGTCAAGACAAGTCAGTCAAGTTATCCACTCATCTCTTCATTCAAAGTATATCTGCATTCCATACTCACCGTCTCATCATCCGTTTAATTGCTCTGCTATCAATAAACATCACTACTTTGTATTAATCCTTTGTGTGAAGTCTGCTTCCCTAACAGAAGACCGGACCAACACCGAAGGTGCAGCATGAGCAATCCTGATCCCTTTCAGGAACTCGTGGACCACCTCCAACGAGTTCTTGTTCCATCACCACCACCAGCACCCCCGATCACCTCAGTCACCAGTACCACTGTTTCTTCGGCACCAATGATCTCCAGTCCCATGGCCAGACCAGCGCCCTTCTCTGGCGTGGCGGAGGAGTGCAACGGGTTCCTCCTGCAGTGTTCGCTGAACATTGATATGCAACCGCATCTGTATCCCACCGAAAAATCTAAAATAGCCTTCATCGTATCCCTCTTAACTGGTAAAGCACTCCAATGGGCTGAAACTATTTTTTCACAGTCTGGTCCCGTCACTCAATCATATAATAGTTTCACAACCCACTTCCGTGAAGTTTTTAGTCGATTAAATGGTGATCCATCCATCAGCGATCAACTCTACCATCTCCGCCAGGGTACCAGATCACTCTATGAATGTGCCCTCCAGTTTAGGACCCTGGCGGCGGCCAGCGGATGGAATGAGAGTGCCCTTCTCACCACCTTTCAGCAAGGTTTGGAACGCAGATTGCGCTTGCAGCTTGCCAGTTATGATGACTCCTGCGGTTTGGAAAGCTTCATTCAACAAACCATCCGATGCTCTACGCGCATGCAGTCTTGTTTTGCTGAGCAGCCGTCATTAACCCGTTGTTCTCCTCCCGTCCGCCACCCAGAGGCAAGTCTCCCTCCAGAACCTGTCCATGAACCCATGCAAGCTGACAACACTCATCTGTCTGACTCTGAGCGGCAGAGACCACTGAGGAATGGATTGTGCCTGTATTGTGGAAATAGTGGGCATATAAGATCCACATGCCCTGTTCGCCCTCCTCAACTTTTGGTGAGTGTCATTCAACCCATTACTCAAAATATGAAACCGCTCACAACTGTAGTCATGCTTACTACCCCCAACATATCCATTCCAGTCCAGGCCCTCCTTGATTCTGGGTCCGCCGGGAACTTCATATCAGGGAGCCTCTGCCACCAACTCAAGCTCTCGACCATTGCCAACCAGACAGTCTACCAAATCCACTCCATAACCGGAAAGCCCTATTGGACGAAGCACAGTCAGATTCAGCGCCGGTCCCGTTCAATTAAGAATAGGTCAGTTATATGAGGAGAGCATTCACCTACTGGTTCTGGAGGGAGCGCACACCGACATCATTCTTGGGCGTCCATGGTTTGTACAACATGAACCACAGATCAATTGGCGCACCGGAGAAGTCCTGAAGTGGGGCAATCACTGTTTCCCATACTGTTTCCCTGGAATCCCGCAACCACTCAAGCGACCTGTTCAGGCAATCCCAGTGAATTCAACATCCATAGAGAGTCCAGTTGAGAAGCAATCCGTCGACATACCCACCTGTTATGCCCCCTTCAGAGACGTATTCTGCCTGAAGAAGGCGTCTCAATTACCTCCTCATCGGCCATGGGACTGTGCGATCGATCTCATACCAGGTGAGCCAGTGCCCAAGGGTAAAATCTACCCCCTGTCACTTCCAGAACTGAAGGCCATGGAGGAGTATGTCAGTGAGGCTCTTAAGCAAAGCTACATCTGCCCTTCCACCTCCCCTGCTGTTTCGAGTTTTTTCTTTGTGGCCAAGAAGGATGGAGGCTTGCGGCCTTGCATCAATTACCGGGCACTAAACAACATAAGTTAAATTCCGTTACCCTCTTCCTCTCGTCCCAGCTGCCCTAGAACATCTTCGTGGTTCCACCATTTTCACGAAGTTAGACCTCCGCAGCGTGTATAACCTCATCCGGATACGCAAGGGGGACGAGTGGAAGACAGCCTTTGTAACACCCACCGGCCACTATGAATATTTGGTTATGCCGTATGGCCTTGTCAACGCCCCCTCCGTATTCCAGGATTTCATGCACGAGGTGCTCCGGGAGTATCTACACCGGTTCGTCCTAGTGTACATCGATGACATCCTCATTTACTCTCGGAGCTTGGCCGAACATCACCACCACGTTGCGGAGGTCTTACAACGTCTGAAGGAGTTCCATCTGTTCCTCAAAGCCGAGAAATGTTCATTCCATCAACCCTCAGTACAGTTCTTGGAATACATCATCGACAGTGGTGGCATCCAAATGGACGAGGGGAAGGTGGATGCTATCCGGACCTGGCCAGTACCTACCAGTATTAAGGAACTCCAACGATTTCTAGGTTTCGCCAATTTCTATAGAAGATTCATCCAAGGTTACAGTGCCATAACCAGTCCCCTTACCAACCTTCTACGCAATAGGCCCAAGTTTCTGTCCTGGAAACCAGCCGCCACGGGAGCCTTTGAGAAGTTGAAGGAAGCCTTCACCCATGCTCCAATCCTCGTGCATCCAGATCCCCAAAGACCCTTTATTGTAGAGGTCGACGCCTCCACTTCAGGGGTAGGAGCAGTTCTCTCTCAGCAGCAGGGAACTCCAGCCAAACTCCATCCATATGCCTTCTTTTCCAAGAAACTCAGCCAGGCTGAGAGAAATTATGACATCGGCAATCGGGAACTTCTGGCAATCAAGCTAGCCCTCAAAGAATGGAGGCATTGACTGGAAGGTGCACAACACCCCTTTACAGTCCTCACCGACCATAAAAACCTACATTACCTGCGAGATGCCAAACGGCTCAATCCCCGCCAGGCCCGCTGGGCACTCTTTTTTACCCGGTTCAATTTCTCTATCACATATCGCCCAGGGCCCAGAAATGTAATGCTCCTGAGGAAAACGATGAAGAACCAGAGCCTATCATTCCAGAAAGAATCATTGCCTGTCCCATTCAGTGGAATCCTGAGCCAGATACTCCGGCCAATGCCTCCACAGCCACTCCGCCAGGTTGCCCACCTGGTGTGCAGTACGTTCCTAGAACACAACGCACTTCTACCATCCGCTCCGTTCACAATTCTCTGGGCACTGGCCACCCAGGGGCCAACAGCACCCTCTCGCTGCTGAAGGATCGATACTGGTGGCTCAACATGGCCAGGGATATGAGAAGGTTCGTCCTGGGCTCTGCGGAATGCGCCATTTCCAAAAGCCCTCGCCATTTACCAGCAGGCAAACTCCTCCCGCTGCTCATTCCCAACCGTCCATGGTTACACCTAGGGGTAGATTTCATCACCGACCTGCCTGCATCAGACGGTAACACATGTGTATTGGTGATTGTGGACCGATTTTATAAGTCTTGTCGACTTCTTCCCCTCAGAGGTCTACCTACAGCCATGGAGACGGCCAAGTTATTATTCAACTACGTCTTCAGATGCTTCGGCATTCCAGAAGACATCGTGTCTGATCGAGGCCCACAATTCATCTCCAGAGTATGGAGAGGCTTCTTTAAACTCCTAGGTGTGACCGTAAGTCTATCATCAGACTACCATCCGCAGACGAACGGGCAGACGGAGAGGAAGATCCAGGAGATCGGTCGCTTCCTACAAACCTTCTGCCATAGCCACCAGGACTCTTGGAACCAGTTCAATGGCTGGGCTGAGTATGCCCAAAATTCCCTACGACAAGCTTCTACTGGACTCACTCCCTTCCAGTGCGTACTCGGTTACCAGCCACCGCTATTCCCCTGGTCGGGGGGAACCGTCGGAAGTACCTGCGGTCGACTACTGGTTCCGAGAGAGTGAGAGGGTCTGGGACGATGCTCACCATCAACTCCAACGTGCAGTTTGCAGGCGCAAGATGAAAGCAGACCTTCGTAGGTCCGAAGACCCACAGTATCAACCGGGACAGAAGGTCTGGCTGTCAACAAGAGACATCCGAATGCGCCTACCCTGCAAAAAGCTCAGTCCCAGATATGTTGGTCCCTTCACCATCCTGAGACCAATCAACCCGGTCACTTTCCAACTACAATTACCACCACAATACAGAATTCATTCCACCTTTCACGTGTCACTCCTGAAACCTTATCATTCTCCTGTCTCTCCCTCCGAGTGAAGAACCCCCTCTCCCGCTGATACTGGAGGACAGAGCCATTTATAAGGTCCTGGACTCCTGGCGCCGTGGTGGTTGCTTGGAGTATCTCGTCGACTGGGAGGATTATGGTCCAGAGGAGAGGTCATGGGTCCCCAGAGATGACATCTTGGACCCTACACTACTTGAGGAATTCCACTCCACTCACCCAGATCGACCAGCCCTCAGAGGAAGAGGTAGACCACCATGACGTCGGGGTTTTCGGCCCTCTGGAGCGGGCCGTGGAGAGGGGGGTAATGTCACAGATCGACCAGGCTCCCAAACTAGCCAATCACAGTGAACACCATCACCGGAATTCTAATGAAGCACACCAGCACACAATCTGAAAATCATCACCCCTCACCATAAAGCCACACACCTCACTGCACTCAAACGTCTGGTCTCGTTTCTACGAAGTGGACTCCTGTATGCTATCTCAGCGACTTACCTGTTACCTACCTGCCTGTGTACTTACCTCTTGTGATCTCTCCAAGCGTTGTGTTTGTCCATCTCCTGGTTCCTGGTTCTCCAGTCAAGAAAGCTGTCTTCAAACAGTGAGGTGTGTGGTCCTCTCTTCATCCACAAGTTCCTGTCAAGAAAAGTCAGTCAAGTTATCCACTCATCTCTTCATGCGAAGTATATCTGCATTCCATACTCACTGTCTCATCATCCATTGAATTGCTCTGCTGTCAATAAACCTCACTACTTTGTATTAATCCTTTGTGTGAAGTCTGCTTCCCTAATACTAGCAACCACTTAGCATCCAGCCACAGGAACTACATAACAACAGCAATCACCCTTATGTGATAAAAGATTTTATTACCCTCATATCAATGCTCTGGCAAACACCTGGAACACTCTAGCACTGGGATGAGCAACTCCGGCCCTGGATTGCAACTCCACCTGAACACACCTAAACACACCTGAGAAATGCAACCAAAGTCTTCAGGATTGCTTGAACATCATAATCAGAGGTGTGTTTGTATAGGATTGGAGCTGAAGTCTGCAAGACAGTTGCCTTCCAGGACTGGAATCGCCCATCAATGCTACAAGAAATGACTTGGCAGCCCCTCTGAACAGCCCAGCACAGTGTGTTCTTACTGACCCAGCTGTTCTCCTTGCATGTCTTCAGTGTTGGACATCAGCAAGCTGTCCTCTCAAGACGTGGTGCGGATGCTGCTGTCCCTCCAGCCGTTCCTGCAGGATGCAATCCAGAAGAAGAGGACGGGCAGAAGCTGGGAGAACATCCAGCATGTTCAGGGTCCTCTCACATGGCAGCAGTTCCACAAGATGGCTGGACGGGGTTCTTATGGTGAGACTGTACTCATCACGCACGGCACAAGTTTTCTCCATATATGTGACCCTGGACCACAAAACCAGTATAAGGGTAATTTTTATACATCATATACTGAATAAATAAGCTTTCTATTGATCTATAGTTTGTTAGGATAGAAGGACATATTTGGCTGAGATACAACTATTTGAAAATGTGGAATCTGAGGGTGCAAAAAAATCTAAATATTGAGAAAATCTCCTTTAAAGTTGTCCAAATCAAGTTCTTAGCAATGCATATTACTAAAACATTTACAAAATATCTTCATGGAACATGATCTTTACTTAATACCCTAATGATTTTTGGCACAAAAGAAAAATTGATAATTTTGCAAATATACCTGTGCTACTTATGACTGCTTTTGTGCTCCAGAGTCACATTCATAACAAATATTTACTTCACTCAGATCTTGTTGCAACTAAACATTTACTTCCGATGGTCAGGTTCCGAGGAATCCCCAGAGCCGCTGCCGATCCCCAGCGTGCTTCTGGGATACGATCAGGATTTTCTGGCTCTGTCTCCGCTTGCTCTTCCCTTCTGGGAGAAGTTTCTGCTGGAGCCATATGGAGGCCAGCGGGACGTGGCCTTCCTGGTGCTGTGTCCCAATCATGACACCCTGCTCAGCAATGCCAGAACCTTCTTCCAGGAGCTCAATGCCGTCTATGAGGTAAGTCCTCATCACATTGACCTGCTAGACATGCATTGCCCTTATGTAAATGAGTGATTCTTCAATTATAGAGAGACTTTTTGTTTCATCCATGTCAGTGGTGTCCAATCCTGCTCCTGGAGGGCCGGTGTGCTGCAGAGTTTAGCTCCATTTTACCTGCCTGGATATTTCTAATAATCCCAAAGACCTTGATTAGCCGGTTCAGTGTGTTTAATTAGGGTTGGAGCTCAATTCTGCAGGACACTGGCCCTCCAGGAGCAGGATTACAGTTTTTATTGATTGCTAACACACAATTTATTAAACAATTCACCATTTTCTCACAACTATAAACACAATCTCAAAACTACACACCAACTTGTGCAAACTTCAGACTTCTAGGTCAAAATCGAACATTTTAGTCAAAAACAGTCTCTTTTGTCAGACTCAAGCTTTGACCTCAGATGACACACAAACCTGTCAAATACACAGAATACTTCACTGTCTAGAGAACACTAGTAAGATCAATTCAAAACACTGTTACAAAAACCTGCTTTTGGGAAACAGAATCCTTTTGCTAGTCAATGTCTGTTACGGTATGCAGCATAAATAGGGGGGTGCAGATACAGTAAAATTCAGCAATAAACTTTCATTACACTAATGTAAAGTGATCTTACAGTAGATGAAAAGCACTAGAAGAGAACAGTTCAAAGACCAAACAACTGAATACACAGTAAACACACGTCGGAATATATTGTCAGTTACTGTAAATAAATAAATAAATAAATAAATTCAGCCTCATCTGCCAAGTTGCATTATATTTTACCAATACACCTGTGCTCTTGTTCATATCATCCTGAGATTCTGACTGGTGTGTCATCAGTTTTTCTACTTACAGTTTTTTTCAATTGCTAACAAGCGTTTACCAATACTTAAAGTACTTTTTCTAAACTCTTAACACAGCAACACACCTACATCACACAGTTAGCCAAATAGTTAATTTTCTGGCCAAAACCACATTTTGTTAAATAAACACAAACTCTACATTTCAAAATGCTGAATAGCTTTTTCTTCATATACTAACTCTATCAAAACACAGCAAGCCTGATTCAAAATTGAGTCATTCGGTCAAAACATTAGCACTGGTTTTCTATCCAACAGGAACATGTAGTCAATTATAGTGCATAGACTGTCAAAATGCTAACAATTAATGGCATTGCAAAAACTGCATTACTTATAATGTTTCAGTTCGACCCGTATAGAACATACAATATGAGATCCATTAAAAAATAGAACAACAACAGCAACAACAACAATAATAATAATAATTCAGCCAGCAAGTTCATTTTTGTGTGTGTGAGTGGATTTCATCATCAGTACTTTATGGAATGTAAAAGAAAAGTGACAGAATTGCAGCAGTAAAGGCTTTTCTGGCTAAATAAAATTAATGTCAGTGATTAAAAAAACAAACTTTAAATGAATGAACATATGTTATTTACAAGTGTGCAGTTCACAAATGAACAATTTTCGTTTTTGTCTGTATAAATGTGTCAGTTATTATGGACAATGTATTATGAATGTTTTACAATTGTTCAGGCTGAATATGGTATCGCTGACCAGAAGGCAACAGTTCAAAGAGAGTGGGCAGGGTGTGTGGGGTCCAAAGTGATTTTCTTAGCCCTTTTCCTCACTCTGGAGATGTACAAATCTTGGAGGTTGGGCAGGGGGGCACAAATATTCCTCTCAGCAGTCCTGACTGTCTGCTGTAGTCTCTTGATGTCTGATTTGGTAGCTGAACCAAACCAGACAGTCCTGGTCCTTTTCCTCATCCAACTCTCCCTCCTCCAAACATTTTCTTTCTTTTTATGCTTCTCTGTGTTGTTCTGTATTGTTTTGAACAAAACCAATCCAGAGACTGCCTTTTTATTGTGCATGGCCATGTATGGAAAGACTTGGAATTATTCATTAAGATTGGAATCAGCTATTTCTCAATTATAGTATAGTAATTAAAATAATTCTTAGCAGCTCTTTTAAGCTGCTTTTGTAGCAGAAGTAGAGGCTTTACACTATATTTAAAGTTTGGAGCATTAGGTCTTCATTTCTGTCATGCTGTGTTTAAGCATTTGTAAAAAAGATAAGAAAGATCCATGATTTTTGGTATGGGGTAAGCTTGTGTGAAAAGAACATGTAAGCATTTTAGAAATGTGTTAATTGACTGAATATTGTGTGAAAACAACACAAATTGTGTTAATGGTATGGTCACAACAGACGGATGTTGTGTTTAGAGTTTTGACAGTGTGACTACAGATTGGACAAAGGGATGTTAGCAATTGAAAAAAAACTGTAATGCTCACACAGGGATAAATGTGTGCTATTTGTGTTCATTTTGTGATTCTTGAGGTAGTTATATTGTTTGTGTTTTCTGAATGAGAACATGGTTAAACCTGTGCAAAATGATGCCGAACGTCTTGTGTAGTTTTGCAGAAAACACTGAGCAAATTGGAACGTGGAATGTGTGAAAGCAGGTGAAATGTGTTTGTTTTGAGAACTGTATGAATGGTTTGGAAATTTGGGCTAAATGAATCAGTTATAGTGTGTTAGCAATCGAGAAAAACTGTAATGATCCCTAATCTATGTTAAATTATGCAGTCATCACATAAAGCAGGTGCAGAGTACTTTAGATTTGTCCTGAGTTTAAGAGTTGCGGAGACAGAGCTCCTCTTTCACACAGACGTGTCGGCTGGGGAAGCACCGTCCGCTGGCGCAGGTGTCCAGAGATGGGATTGTCCCAGTGGGATCAGTGGAGTGTGAGGAGGAGACTAATGATCAGTGGTCCTCGGGGCTCTGGACTGGACAACATCAGGAGGAAATCCTCAACAAGTTCAAACTCTACCAACACACCTGCAGACACACACTTGGTAGGAAGCCCTCCTGTTATTCTGTTCCTGCTCCAGTGGAGTCAATCACCAATCATTCTGCCGATGCTCCTTGCCATAAAGGTGACCGTGATTTAGCCAAGTAGGATGTGTTCCTGGATCAACTTCTTTTGTTAGTCCTGGAGCAACATTCTTCTCAATCAAACCTAACTCTTTAGGTCTCTGCACACTGAGTCCGACATTCTCGTAAAAAAATAAATACGACCTCACGTTGTGTCAATCACGTTTACACATTGCCTCCGAAACTTTCATCTGTCATAAAAAAATTTGGACCAGGTTAGATTTTTTGCATTTTCGCATCCATAGCAAGCATTTTGATAGGAAAGGATGACGAAAAAAAAAAACTAAAAACGTATACGAAACTTTCGGACTCAGTGTGCAAGGACCTTTACACCGTGTCCTAACTACACGCATCACAAGAAGATTACAGCGACAAGCAATTTGTCTGTCCCCACCAGACGCGACAGAATCAATCAAATATCACAGCCAATCAGAAGCGTGTGTGGGCGGAGCCTCTCTGGAAGCGCACTGCACTCGCAATCAAATGGATAAGTTTATAATCTAATTCATAAATATTAAACCTTTTTAACACTATTAAATATACATACTGAGTGACTGATACCATCTTTGTTCTGGAATATGTTTTTTTTGTTTGCATTGAGTTCACAGTTTTAACGTGCATGTTTGATTTAATTTATTTTCAAGATTTGAGGTAAAATATCTGTTGTTGCTTTCAGTATGGCTATAAGGTCACACAAAATGATATTCAAACTCACATTAAACACGTTTAACTTTTAATAAAGCACATAATCAGTACCTGAGATTATCTACTGTCATATAGTTTGTAAGTTGTTGCTTCAGCCGCGACATCACAGAAATGGAAACTGTTTCTAAAATAGGAATTTCGCTTTGCCGCTGTTGCAGCTGCTTAGGACAAAACCTCTGATTAACATGGAAAAGATACGTTTTATTGCATGTCGTGGCATCGCGTCATGTGTAGTTAGGACACAGTGTTATGTCCACCCAGTCATTAACTACCCTTTAACTCACCGTTCATTTTGCCATCTGCACAGATGCTGAGCAGTTCCATTCACAGCGATTATTGTTCTCTTTTTTGCGTCTTTGTTTGTTTACCGGCTTTCTCTTTCCTTTTCCGCTGGCCAAATAGTCGATTGATAAGTTCTCACTACGACATATATATACACACACAATCTTGTTCACACAGACATACTCCAGCACTGATCCCAGTGATGTTATCAGGATCTGATGCTGTTTGCTCACCTGCAACTGAAAAATCTGTCTACAATACTGCTCCTGGAGAGCCATTGTCTATGAAGGTAAATTTGGTGCAAAACAGCTGAGCGTCCGTGACAGCAGAATCTGTAGTTGTAGAGAATAGCCACACATGTGTATCAGTAAATTTGAAGCCACAGACAAAAGTTGCAAACTTGTAGATGTTTTTCTCTCTCCCACAAACACAACACAATAGTTACACCTTCTCAAATCCTTCATTGCAGAGACACAAATCCTATTCTACGAATCACAAATCCAGAAACTCGTACTCTCACATGTTTTGCTGCTATTGCTGCAGTGAATATGGTGCTAAACACATCCACACACCTGCATCAAAAATGTGAAGTCACGGATGAATTTTGTACATCCACAGATCAGTATCTGAATTCTTGCAATGAGATTTGCACACTTGTACAATGCTTTCTTACATATATGTTTTTTTTTCCTCAGATGCTTTTTCGAGCACAAACACAAGTACACAACGACAACGGCTTGAATCTGCTGCTACGAGTCTTCACGCTGTTTTTCACCTGCAAATGACTAGTTTCGCACTCTCTCCCTTTTGCACCACATATCTGTGTGATAAATGGAGCAAAAGTGATTTGTGCATCTGTAGAGGCAACAGCGAGCACTCTTCAGAGATCAGAGGATTTCAGCCAATCAGAAGAGCTAGTTCGGGCGCCTATCAGCAGGGAGGAAAAAAAAACTTCTGGAGTGGACAGCGGCAAAAAATAAAGGTTTTTTTCTTTCTTTTTCTGAAATCACTCACAGTTATACTGTACAGTATATTTGTTTATAGTTTAAATATTAAATGAGTTTAGCTCCAACCCTGATAAAACTCACCTACCTGTATCCTTCTAGTAGTGCTAATCAGTGTTGGGAACTAGATACTAGTAACTTAGTTACTGTAATAATATTAGTTTTTGCAGTAACTAGTAGTGCAACTAATTACTAATAAGATTTCAGTGATAATATTACAGTTACTATCCATAAAACAGCTTAGTTACTTTTGATGCCTCAACCCCGTTGATTTAAAATCTAACAATCAAATAATTCCTAGATTTATTTTCATAATGTTCACGACTCATGCATGTGATGTCCCCAGTACAGCAGGCAAGCTTGGAATATGGAAAAGCTTACATTCAGCAGATGGAAATATTGCATTATATTGATTTTGTCAGGAAAAAAGATGATCTGAACACTGTTGTTTAAGTTATGGCTGTACTTTAATCTGGCATTAAATCCCACCCACATCCCTCTGATCAGCATGTGCTACATAATATTACTATAATTAAACATCTTTTTGAAAAATCAAACAGTTCCTTACAAGCTTATGTGATTTGATAAAATACATAATGAAATGTATATGTAATGGAGAACTTACAATTAGCTTAAAGCTGCACATGACAGTTACTGAGATAAATACAACAGTAACTGTCTGAGTGTTTGTAATCACTTCTGACTGCGATCCAGTCTGGATTTTGGTCAAATGATGAGGCAGAAATGTTATTAGTAACATTCTAGAATAATTTTGTGTGGAAGATACACAGTTACAACTTCTGTGGGGCTTGAAGAAACAGTAATGTAACTAGTAGTGTAACTAATTACTGTTGCCATAAAGTAACAAGTAAAGTAACAATATTACTTTTGAAAGGAGTAACTAGTAATGAGTAATATATTCCATTCTTTGAGTAACTAGCCCAACACTGGTCCTAATGAAGTTAACTGGTAGAGGTGTGTTTGATCAGGGTTAAAGCTAAACTACAGGACAGTGCCTCCAGAACTCAGTTTGCCCTTCCCTGCTTCAACTCACAAAGAGGCTTCATAAAAGATAAACCCATTAATTACATACTGTAGATAATTGAGTGTCATTTACAAGATGATTAAATATATTTGTTAATATATTTTAAAAGATTATAAACAAATGTACAGTATAACAGCGAGTGATTTCAGAAAAAGAAAGAAAAATGTACCTTTATTGGTATTTGCTGCTATTATTTTACAACCCCATAAAGAGCACAATAACTCATTAGCAGTTGTCTTTATAATATTCTTTTTAATTGTTGAACATGTTCTTTTTAAAAATACAAATTACAAATCTCCATCCCCTGGGGACAGTATATGCAGCATGGCAAAACAGATTTCACAGAAATAAAATACAGTACAAATTTGTTTGTGTTGTGTTAAATGTCAGTCATTTTGGCAAAGTTGACAAGCTCTCTGATGAGAAACACCACGAGGGGATTCAGGCTGATGCTTTGTCTTTGCGGTAATCCATCTGATCTGTGACTCTGAATGGCATTTGGTGCCACCAGGGTTGATTCTCAGAATGAATCTGCAAGCACAAGAAAAAAATAAAATAAATCAAAAGAAGTGTTTACAGAATTTGCCCTAACTGCCAGATTTGTGCTGTATGCACTTTGAGATTAATTAAAAATACGATATACTCTCTGAACGCACCTACAAGGAAGGTGCATAATTAGTTGATAGTCCATCACAAATCATTAAATTTAGAATCCATTCCTTATAATGCATTCCTGTAGATCAAACAGTAGATCAAAGTCAAGTCACCATTATTTTATATACCGCTTTTTACAATGCAGATTGTGTCAAAGCAGCTTTACAGTATTAAACAGGGAAATACTGTGTTGAGATAGTGTGTCGTTCTCCTCTGGCCAGACGAAACCAGCAGGCTGTTCCATGCTGCAGCAGAGTCAGATTGTGTAAAGGATCATCAGGTTCCTGTGGTCTTGTCCCGATGGCCGTCTTGGAGACAGGGTCTTCACTGGGGGTCAGTCTCTGGAGCTCATCTAGGTGTCCTGCTGTAGAGGTCATCTCTAGGTGCTGATCCACCATCTGATCTGGATACAGTCTGGATCTGGGTGGCTACGGTGACCTCGGAATAAGAAACAAACAGACTAATATTAGCGTAGATGCCATTCTTCTAACAATGTAACGAGTACATCATGTGTTATGAGGAGTGTTCCCATTCCGGTTGACCTAATTAATGCAGCCTAACAATCCTTTAATAGATTTGAATTATAGGAATGTGATAGTGTATTATGTGTAAGCCAGGTTAAAGAGATGGGTCTTTAATCTAGATTAAACTGACAGAGTGTGTCTGCTTCCAGAACAGTGTTAGGTAGATTGTTCCAGAGTTTGGGAGCTAAATAGGAAAAGGATCTGCCGCCTGCAGTTGATTTTGATATTCTAGGTATTATCAAACGGCCAGAGTTTTGAGAACGCAGCGGACGTGAAGGACTATAATGTGATAAGAGCTCACTCAAATACTGAGGTGCCAAACCATTCAGGGCTTTATAGGTAATTAGCAAGATCTTAAAATGTATACGATGTTTAATAGGGAGCCAGTGCAGTGTTGACAGAACCGGGCTAATGTGGTCATACTTCCTGGTTCTAGTAAGAACTCTAGCTGCTGCATTTTGAACCAACTGGAGTTTGTTTATTAAACGTGCAGAGCAACCACCCAATAAAGCATTACAATAATATAGCCTCGAGGTCAAGAATGCATGAATTAATGTTTCTGCATTGGACATTGAGAGCTTAGTGTTATATTGCTGAAATAATGGGTTGATTCCCAGGGAATGGATAATGATTTAAAAACAAACAAACAAAAAACCTTTAACTAGTTTAATTCGGCTAACTTACCAGCTGATGTTATCCCTGTTATGATTGGCTATCACAAAAGAAGCCTCCAACTGGAATGTATTGTAGATGATATGATCCAGAGCACAAACTAGAAAATAATAATAATAAAAAAGCAGTAATTGAAAATACTGTTTGGGTAACTTAACTCAATAAAATGCGTACATAATGCAGCACAAATTGCTTTGGATTAAAGCATCTGGCAAATGCAGGAATGTAAATATAATGTAAATTCAAATGTATTTTGAGTTACCTAATTTAAATAAAATGGACAGCTGGTCATTTGATGATTCTGCCTCTCACAGTCAGCATCACTGTTAGTGCTCGGAGCAATCTCCTGTAACAGAGTCAATCCTGTCTGTGTTATTGTAGTTTATGGTCAGAGAAAAAACTACCATACAATAACAGATCTCACAGGTTATATTAAAATAAACAACATTCATAATATGTGTTAGCCAAACTTCCTATATATTGCTAGTCCGTTCCTCTACACCCCGTTCTGTGGGCTATTGAGCAGCAGCCAGTGTCTAATTCGGCTAATATAGTTGATGGCAGCTTACTCACCTGTTGTTAACACCTCTATGATTCAATCACAAGAAAATACTCTATTACACCTCCGTTGCAGGTGGCATTACCAATAGACTAAAACCTGAAAATAAAATACAAAACATGTACACAACAGCGGTGTGTCTTAACTCACTTTTCTTTACTATTTTCACGTTAGCTCGCTGTTATGTAACGCCTGACATAACCTGAGATAAAAAGGCAGTGTAGAATTATTCTGCTTCCCTGATTAATTCGGTAAACTGATGTTATAACTTACCTTATCAGCTGATGTAATCACCGTAATGATGGCTCCAAAACACACCCTAGACGTTGCAGACGATACGATCCACAAACTTGAACATAAAAACATAAACAACTATAAAAAAATAACAAGAACCGGATACAGTGTAGCTCTTCTGATTGGCTGAAATCCTCTGATCTCTGAAGAGTGCTCGCTGTTGCCTCTACAGATGCACAAATCACTTTTGCTCCATTTATCACACAGATATGTGGTGCAAAAGGGAGAGAGCGCGAAACTAGTCATTTGCAGGTGAAAAACAGCGTGAAGACTCGTAGCAGCAGATTCAAGCCGTTGTCGTTGTGTACTTGTGTTTGTGCTCGAAAAAGCATCTGAGGAAAAAAAACATATATATGTAAGAAAACATTGTACAAGTGTGCAAATCTCATTGCAAGAATTCAGATACTGATCTGTGGATGTACAAAATTCATCCGTGACTTCACATTTTTGATGCAGGTGTGTGGATGTGTTTTGCACCATATTCACTGCAGCAATAGCAGCAAAACATGTGAGAGTACGAGTTTCTGGATTTGTGATTCGTAGAATAGGATTTGTGTCTCTGCAATGAAGGATTCGAGAAGGTGTAACTATTGTGTTGTGTTTGTGGGAGAGAGAAAAACATCTACAAGTTTGCAACTTTTGTCTGTGGCTTCAAATTTACTGATACACGTGTGTGGCTATTCTCTACAACTACAGATTCTGCTGTCACGGACGCTCAGCTGTTTTGCACCAAATTTACCTTCATAATTGTCCCACAGAGTTCAGCTTTAACTGTAACTAAACACACCTGAACCAGGTCAACACGTTCAGGATTACTAGAAACCTCTGGGAAGGTGTTTTGGGGCAGGTTGGAGCTGGACATCGACCCTCCAGGAGCAGGACTGAACTACACAGTGTAGTTAAAGGGTTAGTTCACCCAAAAATGAAAATTAGCCTGTGCTTTACTCACCCTCGAGGCATCCTAGGGGTGTATATGACTTTCTTCTTTAAGACAAATTCAATCGGAGTTATATAAAAAATTGTCCTGGCCATTCCAAGTTATCATTGCAGTGGGTGGGTGTTTCTGTTCAATAGTCCACAAGACGTCAAATAAAGTGCACGCATCCATAATAAAATGCGTATCATACGGCTCCGGGCGTGAATAAAGGCCTCCTGTAGCGAATCCATGCATTTTTGGAACAAAAATATCCATATTTCAAACATAATAAACACTTTTCTCTCACTTCTGCTGACTGTCGTATGCGGAAGCCGTTCCGGCGGATGACGTATGTGTCGTTCGTCTGAGATATGCTAGTCTTGTGAGTTTGTTTACTAGTCTCCTCTTAGCTTATATTGAAATCCTCCAATTCATGACCGGCATTTTGTTTTCGTTACTAATTACACAACACCGATGTCATACGTCATCCGCCGGAACGGCTTCCGCTTATGACAGTTAGAGAAAGTGAGAGAGAAGTGTTTATCAGAATCAGAATCAGAATGAGCTTTATTGGGTATGTTTACACATACAAGGAATTAGTTGTAGTGACAGAAGCTCCACAGTGCAACAGAAAGACAGTAACAGGACAGGACACAGGTAATAAAACAAAATAACAAGAAATAGCCAATAACCAATGTACAAAGCAGCAAAAAAAATAAAAAATACACAATATATAATATATAATATAGGCGACTATGTATGTACAGGTCAAGTATGTGCAAATTAGAAATGAGAAAAATAAAATAAGTGAGTGTGGTGAATGGATAATGAATTAGTTGTGTGTTCCACGTTTATTGTTGAGTGTTCATGAGATGGATTGCCTGAGGGAAGAAACTGTTCCTGTGTCTGGTCGTTCTGGTGCTCAGAGCTCTGTAGCGTCGACCAGATGGTAACAGTTCAAAGAGGGAGTGTGCTGGATGTGAGGGGTCCAGAGTGATTTTACCAGCCCTTTTTGCTCACTCTGGCATTTCATATGCCATTTCATATGTATGTAAAACATATGAAATGTAAAATTTCATATTACATTTGAAATATGGATATTTTTCTTGGATTCGCGTGGATTCCCTACAGGAGGCCTTTATTCACGCCCCGGAGCCGTGTGAGGCACGTTTTATTATGGATGAATGCACTTTATTTGACGTCTCTTGGACTGTTGAACAGAAACACCCACCCACTGCAATGATAACGCTTAGAAGAGCCAGGACAATTTTTGATATAACTCCGACTGGATTCATCAAGAAGAAAGTCATATACATCTAGAATGCCTCGATGGTGAGTAAAACAAAGGCTAATTTTCATTTTTGGGTGAACTAACCCTTTAAAAGGGGCATTGCTCTCTTTCAGGGCCGCAGCTCTCCGCCCTGACGCTGGACAGCAGCCTCCTCCTCCCTCCAAAGCCTCCACCCGCTTCTGTTCCTCTCACCCCACCAGCATCCACCCAACAGCCGGTGTCCACTGACGGAGACGGCACCTCAGGAAACACAGGCGCAGGACAAGCAGTTACGGGAGACTCAAACACCACACCATCAGCAGAGAATGCCGAGAGGTGAGACACAGACTACATCATTCTATTCATGTGTGTCCCTGATTGATAGATCTATTATATTGCATGGGTTATGTAAAAAAAATCCTCCTGAACCCAATGTGGTGTGATATTTACAGTAGTGTTACTCAGTTATGTTTAAATTAGAGGTATTGTGCCAGCCTTGGAGTAATGCATTGCTTTAAAGTGGTCATGTACTGCCTTTTTTATCATTTTGTACTGATCTTATTAAGACTTTTACATAATAAAACACCATAATTCAGAAGTAATAACTTATTTTCTGTCCTGTTTTTGACCCCCCTCATCAGAACGCTCTGTATGAATGGGCGTGGAGGATTGTAGACTTGGAAGTAAAAGCCTATGATTGGCTATTAGTTGTGTATGTTTGAGCCTTCACAGATGGACGCTGCTGTGATTTAGGTCAAAAACGAATAAATACTCCGCACATATCAAATGATCTGTAAGAAGAGGTAAAGCATTAGTGATCACGTAATGAAAACAATTACTCACACTTGTGTTGCGACATTACTGTCGGATACAATACAGTCACACAGCATCGTCTTTTAGTATCAATCTTTCTGAAAATCCTGCATCGAATTGTGCCTTGTTTGTAAACGAATCTGCGGTAACATGAAGTGAACAAAAGACGAAAGTTCTTACTGACGCGATCTGGATCTTTATTAATAATAAAGTTCATCCACTCTCTTGGCACTGCACAGCGTCTTGTCTTCAGAGCGTTTTTATTGTTTGGTTTCTGCGTAGACCTGCGTTGGCCTCTCTCGTAACACTAGATGTGTGAATTTGTGGGCGGGGCTAAACAGGCAGTGATGTAGAATCAGTGGGCGGGGCTAAACAGGCAGTGATGTAGTATCGGTGGGCGGGGTGCGCCTTCTGCGGAGGCGGGGTTTATCCACACTATTACATCATAGAGTAGAACATTCCACAAGCTGTAATTTTGACAGACTGCCTTCAATATAAGCTGTTTTTAGACTAACGAGAAAGTTTTGAGTTCTGAAACTTACAGGATGTTTTTATAGTACAATGACAAATGTGACAAATGATATGTCAAAATATCAAGGGAATTTTGGTTTCTCAGTTCATGACCCCTTTAAGGTCAGTAGCGATAAATAACAATTCGCTCAAGGCTGTAACAGCATATCTAGGTTGGGCTCAATTGTTTAAGAATCTACCGATGAAAAACCCAAAGTTGCACATTTTTCAAAATGTTCATCAGAATCCGTTTCAAGTGAACAGAGAATAAAGTGTAATGTACAATTTACAATTATGTATATAATCATTCAACTCATGAATATCATTATCATCCAGTTATCCTTATTCATTGCTATTGTTAGTTACTAATGATTGCAGTTGGTGATTAATGTCATTGTTATTTTAGCTCGGCAGAGAGGGACCGTATTGGCATTCCAACAGGGGCGGAGTCAGCGGATAGCCACGCCCACCTGCCAGCCATCGTGCTTTATGTGGTGGATCCCTTCCTGTGTCCGGGAGTGGGGCCAGGGGCCAAAGAGGGCAGGGAGAAGATCGTATGGCTTCTAGCGCTGCTGCGCTGCTACACAGAGATGCTGAGCGCGCTTCCCGAGAGCATTCAGTCTGCACTGGTGCTGCAGGTCAGGACAGGTCCATCCTAACGAGCATTTCATGAATCATTAGTGGTGCATCAGCGGTTAACTCTGGTTTGCAGGTGTTGCCGTGTCAGCATCTGTTGCAGCCGGCAGGCGGAGAGATTCCCGAATTCCTGCAGCTCCTGCGATCGCTGGCCTTCTCCACATACTCACAGAGCCGCCGCATGTTTCCCAGACAGACGGGCATCAGGTCCCTCACTGGATTCGGCCCCGCGTCCATGGCCCAGGCAGCGCTCAGGAGCCCCGAGGTCAAGCTTGATTATACTGGGTCTGCACTGGATGTGCACTGCAAAAAAAGGCTCATCGTACTTAGTATTTTTGTCTTGTTTCTAGTCAAAATATCTAAAATGTCTTAACTGTTTCCCTGCAAACACGGAATTTTCTGTGTTTCTACTGTTATATGCTAGAGGGCGCTATTACGCATCTCCTGAATGAGTCTAGAAAGTGATGATCAAAAACACAGACCAGAAAGCCGCAGAAACGAGCGATCTCATATATGAGCATATGCATATGAAAAATAATGCGATCATCAACACTAACTAACGCATATAAATGAAAACTGCATAATGTTACAGAGTGAAGTGTTGATACAGAAAGTGTTAAATGCCTGAGCAAGCTTTGGGATGCTGATGGAAGACCATGATCTCCTGCATCTTTGCTTTGATCATATTACTGAATATAGTATTTGAGATGTAGTATTTGATAAAAATTTGATTTTCTCAGCTTTTTGACCAAAATGTTGCTTTTTTTTTTATGAATGCATGAAATGCATGAAGCTAGAATGAAACTGATTTTTTGGTTTGAAATAATACAACAAAATAATCTGGGGGCCATGAAATTTTAGTGAAAATCAGCAAAAACGCTGGTGGTGGTTGGCAACATTTTTCAAAAACGCTGGCGGGGAAAGAGTTAATTTAAAATGAATTTGCTAAATAAGCAAAATGACACAAGATTTTTAGTCTTGTTTCCAGGGGAAAGAAATTAAATGAAGTGCATTTGGCTTAAAATAAGTAAATGTATCAGCCAGTGCGATAAGTAAAATAATCTTGTTTTAAGAATATTTTACTTGCCCCTCTGGCAGATAATTTTACTTATATTCAGCAAAATGCACTTAATTTAGATTTTTTTCCCCCAGGAAATGAGACTAAATATCTTTTTGCTTATCTAGTAATTCATCTTGATTTAAGAGTGTATTTACAGTCAAACCAACAATTATTCAGACACCAGATATAACTTTTGATATTTTTTTACTAGTGTGTGCATGACACTATAGTTCATTTATGTAAAGTAAAATAAAGTAAACTATGACATATTATACCCAAAACTTCTTCACACAGTGGACTAGCAGTAAAATTGATGAAAATATGGAACCAAAATGATTCAGACACTTTGACCTAAACATGTTTTGCTGAAGTGTTTTTCTTTAATTGCAGAATGAAGCATTGATTGGTTGAGCTAAATTGGTTTTATCTAATTGTGTTCTTAAATTTAACCTCTGACAGCTATTCAACCCAATTCATTACACACCTTTCTATCAAAGTTATCTGACATTATCAAGATCAATTTGTTCTGACACAGTTTAACTCTGAGTTCTCGTCATATCTTATTAGCATTTTCTAAACTATAGTGAATAATGTGAGAAATGTTGAAGGTGTCTGAATACATTTTGGTTTGACTGCCTTTGGGCTCTATTCTACGTAAACATGGTATGTCATTTCATTTCTACACAGACGATACTCAAATCTATCTACCAATCAAAAGAGACAATTCCGCAGTGATTACCTCTCTTCTGCAATGTTTAGAGGAGGTTAAATCATGGCTCGCCCAAAATTTCCTCTTCCTAAATGAAGACAAGACCGAAGTAATTGTTTTTGGTTCTAATGAGAGTTCTCAGTATATACGCGCCCGATTTGGACTGTTTATCTGTTTTTAGATCACCACAGGTGCGTAACCTAGGTGTTCTTGTCGACCAGCATTTAAAATTCGATAAACATATCTCTTCCGTTATCGGTTCCAGTTTCGTCTACTATCTAAAATCATAGACTTTCTCACTCCAAAAACTGTAGAAATGGCTGTTCATGCGTTTGTCACATCTCAGCTAGATTACTGCAATTCTTTATATTGCAGAATATCTAAATCGCAAATTGCACGTCTTCAGTTAGTCCAAAACGCTGCGGCCAGACTTCTTCTGAAGCGATGCAAACATGAACACATCACTCCTATTCTCAGATCTCTTCTCTGGCTGCCGGTTCATCAGAGAATAGACTTCATAATTCTACTCTTTGTGTATAAATCTTTACGTAACCTAGCTCCTGTCTACCTCTCTGAACTCCTTCATTTATACACTCCATCTAGAAGCCTAAGATCTTGCGACCAGGCTTTGTTGGTAGTTCCACATGTTAGGCTTAAGCGTAGAGATTAGAATGGCCCCTTCCCTGTCTGTTTTTAAGTCCCTGCTAAAAACCTACTTGTTTTCCTTGGTGTATTGATTGCTGTTTTACTGTAATTTTAAAATGGATTGTTCTTTTTATCTGGCTTGTTTTCTGTGTATGTTTTTATAATTTCCTCTCCTGTAAAGCACTTTGGTCAGCCGAGAGGCTGTTATAAATGTGCTATACAAATAAAATGAACTTGAACTTGGTTTGACTGTATATGTGACTCTGGAGCACAAAACCAGTCTTAATTCGCTGGGGTATATTTGTAGCAATAGCCAACAATACATTGTATGGGTCAAAATTATCAATTTCTCTTTTATGCCAAAAATAATTAGGATATTAAGTAAAGATCATGTTCCATGAAGATATTTTGCAAATTTCCTACCGTAATTATATCAAAACTTCATTTTTGATTAGTAATATGCATTGCTAAGAGCTTCATTTGGACAACTTTAAAGGTGATTTTTAGATTTTTTTGCACCCTCAGATTCCAGATTTTCGTATAGTTATATCTCAGACAAATATTGTCCTCTCATAACAAACCATACATCAATGGAAAGATTATTTATTCAGCTTTCAGATGATGTATAAATCTCAATTTTGAGAAATTGATCCTTATGACTGGTTTTGGTCCATGGTCACATACACTATATTGCCAAAAGTATTGGCACCCCCTTCTAATGAACAGGTTTGACTACTTTAGTAATTTCCATGAGTACAAATCTTAATGTTTAAGCATATAATGATATTCTAGGGAATTGTGTGCATCTAATTTTATTGCAACAGTTTGGACAGAACCCTTTTCTATTCTAACATGACAGTGTCTCTGTCTATAAGGCAAGGTTCAAAAATAAATAAAATGTCCTGTGGAAGAGTCAAGTGTGGAAGAACTTGACTGGTCTGCATAAAGCAAAGTCCTAATCCCAGTTGAACACCTCTGGTGTGACTTTAAATGCAGACCTTGAGCCGAAAACTCATCACCAAACACCAATGAACAAAAAATGGACAAAAGTATTGGGACACCCCTTCTTTAGAACAGAAGAAGGCACTTCCAAAACTGGCAACAAAGATGGAAGCATAATTCACTTATTTAAAAACTGTATTTCCATCTCTGTTGCAACAGTTTTGAAAGTGTCTAAAATGACTGTACCCCTATACAAGTCATTGGTGTTTGGTGATGAGTTTTTGGCTCAAGGTCTGCATATAAAGTCACACCAGAGGTGTTCAGCTGAGATTAGGACTTTGCTTTCTGCAGACCAGTCAAGCTCTTCCACACTGACTGAATCAATCATGTCTTTTTGAACCGTGCCTTATACACAGAGGCACTGTCATGTTAGAATAGAAAAGGGTTCTCTCCAAACTGTTGCTATAAAATTAGAAGCAAACAATTCCCTAGAATATCATTATATGCTTAAACTATTACTAAAGTAGTCAAACCTGTTCATTAGAAGGGGGTGACCCAATACTTTTGGCAATATAGTGTATGTTATGTGGGTTCATGTCATTTGTATTCTTAGTGTTTTCTCATAGTGAGTGATGTCTGGTGTGTGTGTTACAGAGCCCCAGTGTGACGCGTCTGTACTCTCCTGCCTTCATCCTGGCTCCGTGGTGCAGCAAACCGGCCGAGGCGGGCGACGTGTGTTGGGACGCTCCCTCGCGCTGTAACGTTCTGTTCGTGGGATACTGTCTGTCTCACGACCAGCGCTGGATCCTGGGCTCCTGCACGGATCAGCAGGGCGAGCTACTGGAGACCTGCGTCATCAACATCCACCTGCCCAACAGGTGAGTCAAGTCAAGTTACCTTTTTATATATATATATCGCTTTTAACAAGACAGATTGTGTCAAAGCAGCTTTACAGTATTAAATAGGAAAACAGTGTGTCAATAATGCAAAATTACAAGATTAAACACTCAATTTTCAGTTAAAGGCATTTAATTATTGAATTCAATGATGTCATCGTCCAGCTCAGTTCAGTTCAGTTGAATTAGTATCTGTGCAATCAAGTCGACGATATTGCTGGAAATTAAATGTCCCCATCTAAGCAAGCCAGAGGCGACAGCGGCAAGGAACCAAAACTCCATCGGTGACAGAATGGAGAAAAAAACCTTGGGAGAAACCAGGCTCAGTCGGGGGGCCAGTTCTCCCCTGGCCAGATGAACCAGTAGTTTGTTCCAACTGCAGCAAAGTCAGATTGTGCAGAGGACTCATCTGGTTCCTGTGGTCTTGTCCCGATGGCCGTCTAAGTGACAAGGTCTTCACTGGGGATCTGTCTCTGGGGCTCATCTAGGTGTCCTGATCTCCGCTGACGTTCAGGGCTGTAGAGGTTATCTCTGGGTGCTGATCCACCTTCTGATCTGGATACAGTCTGGATCGGGTGACTGCCGTGGCCATTCTTCTTACGATGTAACGAGTACATTGTGTGTTGCGGCAAGTGTTCCCGGTTAAGGTTGACCTAAGTAATGCAGTCTAACGATCCTTTAACGGATTTGAATATTAGAAGCGTATTAGTGTTATGTGTACGCCAGGTTAAAGAGATGCGTTTTTAATCTAGATTTAAACTGACAGTGTGTGTCTGCTTCCCGAACAGTGTTAGGTAGTGTAACGGAGGTTGTCTTGTCCCAAAATATAACAAAGGTTAAACAAACAACCAAAAAAAGGTTACACTTTATTTCGATAGTCCACTTTAGACATTCTACTAACTATAAGTAACTTTGTAACTATGTGTCAACTACATGTCAACTAATTCTCATTAATTTGCAACTACATGTCTACTAACTCTCAGTAGGGTAGGTTTAGGGTTAGTAGAATAAGTTGACATATACTTACAAGTTTCTAATACTCAGTATGTTGTATGTTGTGGATCCATCAAAATAAAGTGCTAGAAGTTATTAAGCAGACAGTCTACTAATACTCTAATGACTGCTAGTTGACATGTAGTTGCAAAGTTACTTACTTTTAGTCGAATGTCTAAAGTGGACTATCAAAATAAAGTGTTACCAAAAAAAAATATCTGAAGCGGGAACTGAACCCTGGTCACCCGCATGATGACGCAGAGTCCTACTGTAATGCCAAGTGATAACTTCTCTGTTTTACGGATGGACAGAACAGCAGAGGCCGGTAAATCCAGGGGTGGAGTTTTCATGATTAACAAGAAATGGTGTGATCCCAGGAATATCTCCATTCTGTCGCGTTCCTGCTAGCCTCATCTGAAACATCTTTCCATTACTTGCCGCCCATTTTATCTGCCCCGGGAGTTTTCATCAATCATTGTTACTGCTGTGTACATTCCACCACAGGCAGACACCGGCTTGGCTTTGTCTAAGCTTCATGATGTGCTCAACGGCCACATTAACAAACATCCTGACGCTGCCTTTATCATCACAGGAGACTTTAACAAAGCTAACCTCGAGCAGGTCATGCCGAACTTTCATCAACATCTATCCTGTCCAACTAGAGGACCAAATACACTGGATCATTGCTACACTCAGTTTAAGAATGCCTACAAAGCCCGCTCGCTACCGGCTTTTGGCAAGTCGGACCATGCCGCCATTTTCCTCACACCGGAATATAAACAAAGGCTCGTTCAGGATCCTCCGTGCAGAGAGTAGTGACGCGCTGGTCCTCCCACTCAGAGGCTATGCTGCAGGCGGCTCTTGATGACGTCGACTGGGACATGTTCCGGGCGAGTTCTTCTGACGTCAGCGAGTTCATGGATGTAGCATTGAGCTTTGTAAACACACTAACCGAACAAGCTACAGAAACAATAACTATACGGACATTCTCCAATCAGAAACCGTGGGTGGACAGAACAAGCCGTGCTGCGGTTAACACACGCACTGCGGTTAACACACACACGCACCTTACAATGAGGCTCTTCTGACCGGGAATATGAGCGAGTACAAAGCATCATGCTATGCTCTCCGACGCGCAGTAAGAGCCGCCAAACACAGATACAGAGAGAGAATTGAGTCTCATTTCCAGCTCAATGACTCTCGACGGATGTGGCAGGGACTGAGGACCATCTGTGACTTCGGAAACAAATCCTCCGCGGAGGTGAGAGCAGATCCGTTGCTGGCCGATGAGTTAAACATCTTCTTCGGCCGCTTCGATTGCAACGGCGGCGGCGCGACTCTGCCGTCCAGCGCGTCAGAAAGCAGCAGGCAGAGCAGCGATGATCCTGTAATCACCGTGTCGGAGGATGAGGTTCGGAGGGCGCTAAAGAAAGTGAACGTCAGGAAAGCAGCCGGACCTGATGGGATAACTGGCCATGTTCTGAGGTCCTGCGCCGATCAGCTCGCTGGTTTGTTCACTTCCATCTTTAATGAGTCCCTTGCTACCTCCGTGGTTCCCACCTCATTCAAAAAATCCACTATTATCCCAGTGCCAAAGAACAATAAACCCTCTTGCCTGAATGACTATCGCCCAGTTGCCCTCACATCTATAGTCACGAAGGTTTTTGAAAGACTTGTAAAGAGCCACATTTGCTCCTCCATCCCTGATACTTTGGACCCTCTTCAGTTTGCCTATTGCCCAAATAGATCCACTGATGATGCCATCTCTCACGTCCTCCACTCTTCCCTCACACACTTGGACAGCAACAATGGGAATTATGTTAGGCTGCTATTCATTGACTCTAGCTCAGCTTTCAACACTATAGTCCCCATCAAGCTGGCTTCTAAACTCACAGACCTCGGCCTAAACTCCTCACTCTGTGACTGGATTCAAGACTTCCTCACCGGCAGACCTCAAGTGGTGAGAGTTGGCCAGTTCACCTCAAACTCCATCACTCTGAACATAGGAGCCCCACAGGGCTGTGTCCTGAGTCCCCTGCTCTACTCTCTCTACACGCATGACTGCGTGTCCTCTCACAGCTCCACATCTATTATCAAGTTTGCTGATGATACTGTGGTTCTGGGCCTCATCTCCAACAACGATGAGAGCGCATAGAGAGTCTCACATCATGGTGCCAGGACAACTGTCTCTCTCTGAATGTGAGCAAAACTAAAGAGCTGATCATGGACTTTAGGAAGAAACAGCAGCAGCCCTACTCTCCTCTTATGATCAGTGGGACCCCTGTGGAGAGGGTCTCAGAGAACCTGACTTGGACTACACACATCCAAACACAGGTTAAGAAAGCCAGGCAAAGACTGTACCATCTGCGACAGCTGAGGAAATTCAGGGTCTCACCAGCAATCCTGAAAACTTTCTATTCAGGGACCATAGAAAGTGTATTGACTCAGTGCATCTCAGTGTGGTATGGAAACAGCTCCAATCAGGACTGCAAAGCACTACAGAGAGTTGTGCGCTTAGCTGAGCGCATCTCAGGGTCTGCTCTCCCCTCTCTGCAGGACATCTACCTCAAACGCTGCAAAAATAGAGCTGTCAAAATAATCAAGGACTCAAATCACCCTGGTAACCGACTATTCACTAAGCGCTTCCGGAGCCTGATGGCAAAAACTGAGAGACTTAGGAGGAGCTTCTTCCCCCAGGCCATCAGGCTCCTAAACTCTAACTCTGTCTCATAACATCACTTGACTCCATGTAAATATCACCGTATCAATAAGCTATTCATAATTTTCCTCTACCTCATATTGCTGCTATTTAAATACCCTGTACAACTTTTTTGCACATTCCTCTTATTACTATTTAAGTCAACAACATACTGACCTGTACATTTATATTTATATTTTTTATCTTTTATTTTAATTTTATTCTTTTATTTTTTTCTACTTTTCTTTTTCTTAATATTTGTATTCTTTATAATTGCACTGTCCTTGGAGCGGACCTGACCTACATTTCACTGCTGGTTATACTCTGTATAATTGTGTATGTGATGAATAAAAATCTTGAATCTTAACCACAAGACCACATCTTATTGACAACAAGGGATGCACTCAGACTTTTCTGGACTCTCAGACCGAAAGCCTCAAAAAAAAAAAAGACAATCAGTTATTGTTGTTCAGGTGCCAGACCAGTATATTATACGTTCCACATTTCTATATTAATTTCATCCCGGATAGCAACAGACAAACAAAACCATCCGCTACATACAAACAAGATAAAGACGAAACAAATGCACACTACAGGAAGAGTAATGCAACTTTCTTTGTTTTTAATGAGGTAACATTATTATATTCTAGACAAGTTTTTTTAATCTCCAAGCACCACAATTCCACTTAAAAAAATAAATAAAAATAATCGAGCAAAACAAAAACAACACTTTTTAAATATGCCGAAATGAGTGTAATGAGTGTATGGGTGACTGTAATGAGTGGGAACACTGGCCAAGCTGGCAGCACGGGTGGCTAAAAGTGACTCGGGAACATCAGCGGCAGCAGCCGGTCTTGGGCCCTTCCTTTTTTACAGCTCCAAATCACCGATTTTAGGAGTATGGTGCGAAACTCCAGTTCAATCCCAGAATTTACAGAGGCATTCACTGTCCAAGAGAAATGCCCGTTAGCAACAGGCTAAACAGGTAGCACCACCGCCTCTCCACGATTCGCACACTCCGAAAATGAAAGATTCACCTGCAAGAACTGCCTCCAAAAAGGTACGTAACTGGTCAGACGAACTTCCCTCCAGTCTCTGAACCTCGCAGTATATACACATTGACTCCTCCTCTTAATTAGTGCTGCTTCCAATGCAGATACATTTCATTTGGAAGGCGGTGATAGAAAAAATTTAAATAAACAAAGGGGCAGTACAGAAAATATCTGTAATGCCACAGTAAATTATTCCAGAGTTTGGGAGCTAAATAGGAAAATGCCTGTTCACTCCAGCTCACCTGCCTTCTGTTCCGTCTTAAACAAACACAGCCTCTTCTCTCTTTACTCGCAGAGCCCGGCGGCCCAAGGTTTCTCCTCGTAAAATTGGCCTCCAGAAGTTATGGGAATGGTGTGTGGGCGTTATACAGATGACATCACTGCCGTGGAGGATTGTGATTGGTCGTTTGGGACGACTGGGCCACGGGGAACTGAAAGGTGAAAAAAAAAGAAAGTGAAGTGACATACGGCCAAGTATGGTGACCCATACTCGGAATTTGTGCTCTGCATTTAACCCATCCAACGTGCACACACACAGCAGTGAACACACACACACACAGCAGTGAACACACACACACCGTGAACACACACCCGGAGCAGTGGGCAGCATTTATGCTGCAGCGCCCGGGGAGCAGTTGGGGGTTCGGTGTCTTGCTCAAGGGCACCTCAGTCGTGGTATTGAGGGTGGAGAGAGCGCTGGACATTCACTCCCTCCACCTACAATCCCTGCATCCACACAAAATCTTTCCTTGTCACACAGTGTCTGAAAGCTGACACTCAAACAGCAGAAGCACACACTAAATCTGCACTAATACACTAATTCTCAGCCTCATAAAACAATTTTTGCAAAACACAACACACAATTCTCTATGTAACATACACAAATCTAACAGGAATTACAGTTTGTTTCAGCTGCTCACACACATTTTCAAAAACTTTGACTCTTTTTTTCAAAACTTTACACACAAATCCAAGAATTGCACACAAAAAATGCAAAACACCTCACATCTCTTCAAAATATCACAAACACATCTCAAACGCAAACATTTGCAAACACCTTTGCCATAATATTAATTCCTGTTAGATTTGTGTGTTACAGAGAACTGTGTGTTGTGTTTTGAAAAAAGTGTTTTATGAAACTGAGTCAAAGTCTGAGAATTAGTGTCTGGTTTTGTAGATTTGGTGTGTGCTTCTGCTGTTTGAGTGACAGCTTTCAGAAACTGTGTGACAAGTAAAGATTTTGTGTGTAAGCAGCTGAAAAAAACTAATATTATGGCAAAGGTGTTTGCAAATGTTTGCTTTTGAGATGTGTTTGTGATATTTTGAATGTGGTGCTTCATTTTGCAAGAGATGTGAGGCGTTTTGTGTGCAATTCTTGGATTTGTGTGTAAAGTTTGGAAAAAAGAGGCAATGTTTTGAAAATGTGTTTAAGCAGCTGAAAAACACTGTAATACTTTCTCTCTCTCTCAGACTGGAGTGTGCTGCTGGGCGAGCATTCGCTGCATTCGATTGGCCGACAGCTGCGGGAGGCGTGTCTTGTGTGCGGTCTGTCCGCTGCTGATTCGCCGTCTGTTCTCAGCGCCTGCCTGGTTTCTGTGGAGCCGCAGGGATCTTTTGTGGTGATGCCAGGTGAAGCCTGCTCTTCTGTCTGAGCTGCTGCTGCTGTTCTGGGGTTAGAAGTGTCAGAAAGTGCAGCATGTGCTTCTGAATGTTTCTATTGCCGTGTTTTTGCAGCAGTGAGCAGTGTAGCCAATCACAGACAGGCCTGTGAGCACACGAATGCAGTGACCAATCAGAGCTCTTAAATAAGCCAATCAGTGATGACGAGCAGTGGGCCTGAAGCGTCTGATCCGAAGTTTTCTGTTTTTTGTAGTGATGGGAAGTTCGGATCATTTTACTGACTCGGACCTTTGAGTCTCGTTCAGCAAAATGAACAAATCTTTTTTCGAGTCATTTCGTTCATTTTAGCAAAATATAATTAAAATGTTACATGCTACTTCCCTAACACATCAACTACTTATGCAAACGTTGATCACACTACAAACAATACAAAACTATAATGGTATAAGAAACAGAAAAAAATGTATTTGTTGTTTACCTGGGTCTTTAGTCTATGATTAGCTCACCTCACCTCTTATCTAACAAGTCTTCGGGTTTGAGTCGTTCGTTCATCAAACATATGCAGTCAGAGCCGGAAAGAGAATTGATTAGTTCATCTCTCAAGTCTTTCGAGTCGTTCGTTCTTTTGTCACGTGACAGCATTGGATAGAGAAATTAGTTAATTTACAACTTTCCTTACAAACGACTGCATAGTTATTATTATTATTATTATTATTATTTACTCTTACAGTTACGTGATGCGTTTCTGGTCTCAAATTGTAGCTTTTTATTTCTTACAGAAATAGTGAATTTCTGTCATGATGGTTCTTTTCCACAACACTGAATGTGGTAACAAATGTAATAAACTAAAGACTTGGTTATTATTATTATTAAATCTTTTTCCCTCAGACTGCCACTGCATTGGTTAAGTGTATGGGGCTGTCACGTGATGAACAAACAACTCAAACCTGAAGACTCGGGAGATGAACTAATCAATTCTCTTTCCGGCTTAGACTGCATTGGTTAAGTTTATGAGGCTGTCACGTGATGAACGAATGACTCAAATCCGACGACTCGAAACAGGTGAACTAATTCAGTGCAGAACCTATAGGATGCTGCGCATGCGCGACTGAACGAATCACTCCCCGAGACGACTCGCTCTTCCCGAGTCACATTCAAGATTTGTTCAAGAACGACCCATCGCTAATTTCTTGTCTGTTCGCTGTAACACACAGGGTTTCTGTAGGCTTTATGAACTCAAATGTAAGACTTTATGAAGACTTTTTTAAGCCCAAGAAAAGAAAATGTAAGGAATAAATTGAATGGAACGCAATACATTAATATGGTCACTAAATATAAATGTCTTGTAGAAGCAACACTTCAAAGTTTAAAAATAAAACTTTCAATAGATCTCTATTTCATTTTTAATTACTAAAAAAAATAAAAATAAAAAGTCTTTGCTTTCCGGTGTAAATATTTACACCAGAATATTATTAATAATATTTTTTTAATCCAGATATGTTTACTGTAGGAACAAAATGACAGAAGATATGAAGTCTTGTTTTCTGAGAAACTGATCAAAATGAAGTGAGTTTCTGATTAAAACAAGAACAAAAATCTATTTAATTCAAAGGGAATTAATTCAAAAACAAGTTTTCATTCCCCAACTTTTTTTTTTTTTTGCAGTGTATGCAACATTTAATGCCACAACTTCATGAATTTAAGACTTTCTGTTCAGATTGAAAACATTTTAGGCTTTAATTTGTAATAGAGTGAATAAAGACTTTTTTAGACCCACAGAACCCCTGGCATATATGAATAGCATTCATGTTGATATTTGTTTTCGTCAACCAGACAGTAAACCATGTATTTTAATAACCATTCAGTATTAGTCTAATGGTTTTTCATACACATTTACATTGTTTTTTATTTTAATAATTTATTTCAGAAGCAATTGATCAACACTAAACAAACATTATTCATTAGAGTTCATCATCGCCCGACACACACATGTTTATCTGCAGTGGAAGGACCGATACTGTGAGAAGAACACTGTAGTGTCAGGAGTTCACTGTAGTTTAGCTCTGTTCTGTTTGACCATTGCTATGTAAACATTGAATTTGTGTATTGAACTTGAACATCATAAAGCAGACTGTCGTGTGTGTGTGTGTGTGTGTGTGTGTGTGTGTGTGTGTAGATGCGTTGACGATGGGCTCAGTGTTCGGCCGCAGCAGTGCTCTGAACCTGCAGACGTCTCAGCTCAACACTCCTCAAGACGCCTCCTGCACACACATCCTAGTGTTTCCCACCTCCTCCACCACACAGGTGCCCCCCAGCACCTACCCCGCCGAAGACAACCCCGGTACACACACAGACACAGACAGACAGACACACACACTCTCTCTCTCTCTCTCTCTCTCTCTCTCACACACACACACACACACACACACACACACTCTCTCTCTCTCTCTCCCTCTCTCTCTCTCTCTAACACATACACACACAGACACAGACAGACAGACACACACACACACTCTCTCTCTCTCTCTCACACACACACACACACACACACTCTCTCTCTCTCTCTCTCTCTCTCTCTCTCTCTCTCACACACACACACACACACACACTCTCTCTCTCTCTCTCTCTCTCTCTCTCACACACACACACACACACACACTCTCTCTCTCCCTCTCTCCCTCTCTCACACACACACACAGACAGACAGACAGACACATGATCAAGATCAATAAAATATAGAACAAATCACTCAAACGTCACAGTAAACAAACAGATCTTAACCTTCAATCCATGAACTCAAGCCCTGGCAATCATTCATGCCACCTTACAGATGCTCTTTAGTTTACACTGTTATTGGGGTTATTTATACTAGCTGTACATTGTAGGTGCTGTATTGTAAACATGGTTTTGATTTGTTTTCAGACTGAGACACAGATGATGAATATAAACTAAAGCTGTCTGTATTCATGCATGTTTCATAATGTCACCAGCAGGCGGCGCTGCTATTCTTACAACGCAAGAGTAGCCTTTATATATCTTAAAAAAAGACTAATCTTTGTCACAAAAATCCCTATTAAAAAACAAAAATCAGCAAAAGACAATCACAATTATATGACAAAAACCACACAAAACCGTCACAAGTTCAGCGTCTAGACGAGTCTTTGACAGCAACATAATTGATTCATCAGTTTTTTTAAATTGAGATGTATACATAATCTGAAAACTGAATAAATAGACTTTCCATTGATGTATGGTTTGTTAGGATAGGACAATATTTGTCTGAGATACAACTATTTGCAAATCTGGAATCTGAGGGAGCAAAAAAAATCTAAATATTGAGAAAATCTCCTTTAAAGTTGTTCAAATGAAGTTCTTAGCAATGCATATTACTAATCAAAAATTAAGTTTTGATATATTTACGGTAGGAAATTTACTAAATATCTTCATGTAACATGATCTTAATATCCTAATGATTTTTGTCATAAAAGAGAAATGTATAATTTTGATCCATACAATGTATTGTTGGCTATTGCTACAGATATACCTGTGTTACTCATGACTGCTTTGTGCTGCAGGGACACATATGAGATATAGTTGAGATGCGGAATAAGTGTGAGGACTGTCTCTCTGTGCGTCCTGCAGACGATATGTTCGGTTTGCCCTTCCCCGACGAGCTGGAGAGCGACATCGGTCACGACGACATGATGCTGCTGACAGGAACGCTGCAGCCGTCTCCCGCTCCGTCTCCCGGATCTCCGTCCGGCCTGGGCTCCGGGTCACACCTCCAGCACCCACGGGTGGGTCAGAGCGCTCGCTCCGCTCCCGTACGTCTGGCTGTGGACGCTCCAGTCAATCTGTGTGTGTTTGCAGGGTCCGGGCGAACGCCTGCTGTCCCGGGACGCTCCGGAAGAGCTGAAGCAGCAGCCACTGGCTCTGGGGTATCTGGTGTCCACGGCTCCGGCCCAAGGCCTGCCGCACTGGTTCTGGGCGTCCTGTCCTCGAGCACAGCATCAGTGTCCGCTCTTCCTCAAGGTACGAGCCCATAGACACCTCAAGTCAAGTCACCTTTATATATATATATAGCGCTTCATACTATACCGATTGTGTCAAAGTAGCTTTACAGTGCCAACAGGAAGATAGTGTTAATAATGCAAGAGGACAATAACAAAGAGTCCTTTTCCAGCTAAAGTGAAATGGAGAAAAACCTTGGGAGAAACCAGGCTCAGTTCTCCTCTGGCCAGATGTCTTTGTGTCTGCTAGGGCTGGAACAATAAATCGATGCAACGCGAATCGAGTAATTATCATGCATTTGATTCTGAGATTATGATAATGCATCATGATTCTCTCTGGAATGGATTCTGAGCTTAGTTTTTAACAGCAGACAGCTCTGCATGCTTTAGAAACAGCCATACTCTGCTTGTTTCCCGTTCCTGAAACACACACCACTTGAACCCAAAATAATCAGCGGTCGAAGGTCGACGCGAATTACAAGGGTGTTCATAGTGGGCTGTGTTTACATTAATCTCACATCATAAAAGCATAAAAGCCGAGGTGCAAATACATTTAAGCACTTACATGACTCAACCGAACGCACAAGCGCTCTTCTTCATGAGCATTTCAGTGTGTGGTTAAAAACTAAGCTCAGAATCGATTCCACAGAGAATCTCGATGCATTCCAACGATCTCAGAATCGATCCATGAATCGCGATGCATCGATTTATTGTCCCAGTCTTTGAACGATTGATTAATTGTTGATAAGAGATACAATCGATTAAAGCTATCGATGGCCGATTAAGCAGTTTAATTTTGGGCTGCTTGCGGCTCGTGCTCCAAACACATGCGAGCGGCTGTGAGTGACAGTCTTTTGAGAAAATAATCCACTAATGTACAAATTACTCTTTTAATATGATCCAAACCTTAAAAGGACGTTAAAATACAAAGTCCTTCAACATGGAACGCAATAGAAATTTAGTAACTAAGTCATGTTTGATTATAATTTCCCCAGATAATTGTTTCATATCGGGCACTGTGCTTTGACAGGGCTGCAGGACACATATAGGCCTAATTCAGGACATATGTGACCCTGGAGCACTAAACCAGTGACCAGGGTCAGTTTTTGTGAATAAATGATCTTTCCATTGATGTATGGTTTGTTAGGATAGGACAATAGTTGGCTGAGATACAGGGCCGGCGCTCCGCACACGCACATCACGCACTGCGCGTAGGGCACCAAGTGCTTGGGGGGGGGCACCAAAAAATCTGGGTCGTGAAAATATCATCACAATATAGGCTACTAGTATAAATAACAAATAAAATATTTCTAGCATGTTAATATACAAAAGCAATACAAAAGTAATATAGGCCTAGACCAAATTAGTCGAGAAAAAGGTGAATCTCTGTGCCAGTCTCCCTCTGGTGCCCCCCCTTCCCCACCTCCCAGTGGTCTGTTCAATTATGCTTCAATCAATTTCAAATTTGGCCGACACCGACCTCAGACATGGCCTCGAAAAGGCACCAAGAGTCGGGGGCGGAAAAAAGAAAAAAGAAGAGACAGCGGGATGATGCTCGCGCGTCGCTTGCAGGTAAGACAATGTTTTAAATAAAAATGTTAGTTTTGTGCGTGTAGTATGCATGTCCAGGGGCGTCGGCGCGTCCGCGTCGCTAGTAGTGCAAAAGATCCGGGGCTTTAGCCCTGCATGTTGAGTCTTTTATTTTAACGGGGTCCGGGGGTTTCTTCCCCGGGAAATTTTGAAACTTGGGCTGTTAAAGATGCAGTTTGTTTGAGAAGGAAAGGAAGGCCAATCGTTGGGGTCCTCATCGTCATATTTGAATGACAAATAAAGCTAATTTTCCCCCTAGGTAGGCTATACGTTACAGATGTGTGTGCATATAGCTATTAGTGCAGAACGTTCCCTATTGTAATTTCTTCGCTTCAATATAATGCCTATCTGCCTCTTGGTAAGGTGAACTTTAGAAAAACCCTGCAACTGAACGTGATGTGATTTTGCCAAATTAGACCGCTTAGATAAAGTTTTTTCGTTGTTGTTCTATGCGGTCATTTTCAAGAGGTTCGGTCAAGGGCGACATCTGTTGGTGAAACTGAAATTAGAAAAAAAAAAACCCACAATCTCAGTGTTTGTACAGGTCCTTTTCAAAAAATTAGCATATTGTGATAAAGTTCATTATTTTCTGTAATGTACTGACAAACATTAGACTTTCATATATTTTAGATTCATTACACACAACTGATGTAGTTCAAGCCTTTTATTGTTTTAATATTGATGATTTTGGCATACAGCTCATGAAAACCCAAAATTCCTATCTCAAAAAATTAGCATATCATGAAAAGGTTCTCTAAACGAGCTATTAACCTAATCATCTGAATCAACTAATTAACTCTAAACACCTGCAAAAGATTCCTGAGGCTTTTAAAAACTCCCAGCCTGGTTCATTACTCAAAACCGCAATCATGGGTAAGACTGCCGACCTGACTGCTGTCCAGAAGGCCATCATTGACACTCTCAAGCAAGAGGGTAAGACACAGAAAGAAATTTCTGAACGAATAGGCTGTTCCCAGAGTGCTGTATCAAGGCACCTCAGTGGGAAGTCTGTGGGAAGGAAAAAGTGTGGCAGAAAACGCAGCACAACGAGAAGAGGTGACCGGACCCTGAGGAAGATTGTGGAGAAGGACCGATTCCAGACCTTGGGGGACCTGCGGAAGCAGTGGACTGAGTCTGGAGTAGAAACATCCAGAGCCACCGTGTACAGGCGTGTGCAGGAAATGGGCTACAGGTGCCGCATTCCCCAGGTCAAGCCACTTTTGAACAGAGAAGCAGCACTGGACTGTTGCTCAGTGGTCCAAAGTACTTTTTTCGGATGAAAGCAAATTTTGCATGTCATTCGGAAATCAAGGTGCCAGAGTCTGGAGGAAGACTGGGGAGAGGGAAATGCCAAAATGCCTGAAGTCCAGTGTCAAGTACCCACAGTCAGTGATGGTCTGGGGTGCCATGTCAGCTGCTGGTGTTGGTCCACTGTGTTTTATCAAGGGCAGGGTCAATGCAGCTAGCTATCAGGAGATTTTGGAGCACTTCATGCTTCCATCTGCTGAAAAGCTTTATGGAGATGATTTCATTTTTCAGCACGACCTGGCACCTGCTCACAGTGCCAAAACCACTGGTAAATGGTTTACTGACCATGGTATTACTGTGCTCAATTGGCCTGCCAACTCTCCTGACCTGAACCCCATAGAGAATCTGTGGGATATTGTGAAGAGAAAGTTGAGAGACGCAAGACCCAACACTCTGGATGAGCTTAAGGCCGCTATCGAAGCATCCTGGGCCTCCATAACACCTCAGCAGTGCCACAGGCTGATTGCCTCCATGCCACGCCGCATTGAAGCAGCCATTTCTGCAAAAGGATTCCCGACCAAGTATTGAGTGCATAACTGAACATAATTATTTGAAGGTTGACTTTTTTTGTATTAAAAACACTTTTCTTTTATTGGTCGGATGAAATATGCTAATTTTTTGAGATAGGAATTTTGGGTTTTCATGAGCTGTATGCCAAAATCATCAATATTAAAACAATAAAAGGCTTGAACTACTTCAGTTGTGTTGTAATGAATCTAAAATATATGAAAGTCTAATGTTTATCAGTACATTACAGAAAATAATGAACTTTATCACAATATGCTAATTTTTTTAAAAGGACCTGTATATTTTCATATTCACAGAGTTGTCAAATTATTAGGGCTGGGAAAAGATTAATCTCGATTAATCGCATCCAAAATAAAAGTTTGTGTCTACATGATATATGTGCGTGTACTGTGTATAATTATTTTGTATATAGAAATTATATATACAAAATAATTATACAAAATTATATATACAAAATAATTATACAAATTTTTTTTTTCAAAGCTCAAACTCATCAAAACGTACCTGCGTTCATCAATGGGGCAGGAACGTTTAAGTGGTCTGGCTGTCATCAGCATCAATGGGGACGTGGCTCAGAAACTGTCATATGATGACCTGATAGCTGATTTTGCAGCTAGGAAATGTAGGTGTGTGCCTCTGTAGGGCCTCTGACAACTGATGGTAGTGAAAATGTTTAATATAGTTCTATAGAATAGCAGAATGGTCTCTTTATAGAGATGTAGTCCCTCTGTTGAGTAAATTCTACTGTGCAGTTATGTATGGTTATTTGCAGTTTAAAATGTGCACTTTAAAATTCATACTTCATAAAATTCATACACTTATACTGTTATTTGCACTTTAAACTTTTTTTGCACTTTTAACTTTCTGTGTTTACATTGTTCTGTTCCAATTATTTATTTGCAGCAGTTATTTTGGAAGTAAAGAGAACCTAAGAAATTCTGAATGGTAGTTATTTCTTTGGTGGTGGTGGGGGGGGCACCGCCAAGCGTTTGTGCTTAGGGCACCCAAATGGCTAGCGCCGGCCCTGCTGAGATACAACTATTTGAAAATCTGGAATCTTGAGTGTCATGAATCCGGTCTACGAACTTCCGTTCACTCTCCACCAGAGGTCACTCGCTCATCACATTGACTCTTGCACTACACTAACTGTTGCACGTCACCCCTGGACTACAATTCCCATCATCCATTGCACTGACCACACACACACACAGCTGATTGCACTGATCACACAGCTGATTCCCATCACACGCCTTACTTAAACCATGCAGGGCTCGACAGTGCGAGCATTTCACTCGCATTTGCGACTAAAAATAGATGTGTGCGAACTGGAAAATGTATTTAGGAGCACAAGTGCGAATACAAAACAGCCTAACTTATACAGTAGCCTATAACAAACGTATTAATTTATTCTGTTTATTTATGGAAAAATTGCGATGCAGCCTTATAGGATTACTTTAGAACTTTAAAAAGGCAACGGTTTAATTTAAATGAGCACAGATGAGAAGAAAAGCGGAGCGAGTTAAAGTGAAGACGTGCTGAATGACGCACATTCGCCACTAGAGGGCGCTGCCGTTACCCCGGTAACCCAGTAAACAAATCAGCTGCGCTACTTTCCTAAAACTGTGTAAATAATGTTTCACACTCAGTCATTTAGATATTTATATTCGCTTTAGTCTTCACAATAGCCTCAAATAATTCTTACTTAAAAACTGAAAGAGCTATTTATTTTCAAACATTGTTTCTAAGCTAAAACATGGCCCATCCACTGATCTATAATAGAGAACAGTGGCCTATCTATATATCAACGACTGATTCGTTATTATTGTTCAGTAGCACAAGCTCCATTAGTTAACATGAAAAAAACAATGACTGCATTTATTAATAATGCTATCTTAATTTCAACTTTTAATAATACATTATAAAATCAAAAGTTGTCTTAATATAATTCAATGGAGCTAACATTAACTAACATAGTTGTATTTTTTATTAATCAACATTAAGAATATTAACTACTGCAACAATTAGCTATTGCACATTTTTAGTTAATGTTAACCTGCTTTAACTAATGTTATGGGACTTACTTACCTATTGTTCTTTCGTTCATTTGAACAATCGTTTGCACTCTAATCTTGAAACACTTGTTTACTTTATATTTTTATGTATTTTTTTATAAAAGTCTTTTAGTAAATTATCTTTAATAAAGTTATTTAGCCTGTTAGGAGGACAACACTTTTTTTCACTTAGAAATTATATATTGTGATTTAAGAACAAAAACATATACCGTGACAAAAGCTTCAATGATTATTGTGAAAATTTTATACCGACACAGTTTAATAGGATTATAACTAATTACATAATTAGCCTATTAAATAGTGTCTGAAGTAAAATTATTTAAAAACCTTGTGTACTTTCTGTATTCTGATAAATTAAATAATGGTGCTTGTAAATGTCTCTTTGTATCCCCTTATTAAGCTAAAACACCTCATTTGAAAAATTTGCATTGCGCTCCTAAATTTTTTGATTTAGGAGCACATGTGCTCCTTGGGGAAAATGTAAGCGTCAAGCCCTGCCATGGACTTCCTCAGTCAGATGGACGAGTATTGTCTAGCGTATATCACTCTCCTAGCGATAGCGACTCTACGGAGCCCACATAGTTGTCATAGTCTTGCCTTGTCTGTTTTTTAGTTTTTTGATTCTTGCCCGTGTTTCCTGGATTAACCCTTTGCCTTGCCGTTCGGATTTAGTTTGCACCTCGCTTGGACTATTGCTCGTGTACCTGGATTATCTCTCTGCCTTGCCCTGTTGGATATTGTTCGCTGATCGTCGACCCACGCTTGCCCTAGGATTACTCTTTGTCTTGCCTGTGTTGTTCCTGTTTGCCATTGCATGAGCCGTGCTTGTTTTGTGACCACGTCCCTGAATAAAAGCCTTGCAAATGGATCCGCTCGCCTCTAGTCTCGTCGGCACCGTAACACTAAGGCAGCGAAAAAATCTAAATATTGAGAAAATCACCTTTAAAGTTGTCCAAATGAAGTTCTTAGCCATGCATATTACTAATCAAAAATTAAGTTTTGATATATTTACAGTAGAAAATTGCTGTATTGTTGATGCAGTGTATTGTTGGCTATTGCTACAAATATACCCATGCTACATATGACTGCTTTTGTGCTTCCTACAACTTGTTAATTCGTCCCTACGGCTTATTAATTTGTGGTCCATGTTTCATTTATTTGTTTAAGTAAAATGGGGAACCAATTAATAAGTCGTAGGAACGAATTCTTAATTCATGGCCATGAAATGTATTATTTCCCACCTGCATTTTTACCACAGTAAGATGCGAAAACAGTGATTAAAAGTGAATGACAAGAAAATAAACCTGCGAAATTAGAGGGTGAGGTCGGTGAGGATTTGGGAAAAGAAACAATAAATATTAAGTTCCTGACCAACCGGCAAAACAGAACACATATGGCTTTAAATGTATCGAACAGTAAAAATGTAAAAGCATGGTCACGATGTAACATTTGCCTGCTAACCAGTTATTTCCATGACATCAATGAATTCAATAATGAGATGCCTTTAACTGAGTGTTTAATCTTGTCATTTTACATTATTGACCCACTATTTTCTGTATTGTTAAAAGCACTATATAAATAAAGGTGACTTGACTTATTTCTCTTATAAACAAATCTTTGTACGTCTCTTGTGTCATAATACTCACATTAAAATGTTTCATGTGAGCAGCAGTGTGTTTTGTGTGGCACAGTCCCACGAGCCGCAGTTACATTTGGGATCATTTTATTTTAAATGCTGATAATGTCAAATGCAAACATTGTGATTGTGTTTTTAAATACAACAACAAGCACCAGAAAAAAACAGAAAAATGATCTTAAACATAACTACGGCCCACTCTCTTCATTTTATGATCATAATCACATCTATTCATTTTACAATCCTGCTACTACCCTTTTATTTAGACTAAGAAACTCTTTCATTCAGATGAGGAAGCTGGTGTTTTGGGTGACTGTATGCCACTGCAGTATTAACGTTAACGATTAATTGATCGTTAATTTAAACGATGGTCAATCATGGAAATGATCGAATATTGACATCCCTAATGTGAACTGATTCTCAGCTGTATCTTGCATTGATCACACATGCATCTTCTGTGGTTTCCAGCTACTGATTGGACGAGAAACAAGATGGAAAAATCACAAACCATTTCGTTACAGGTTGTTGTTGATGTCTTCACTGAGACAAAAGGCATCGCCTACAGTTATAAGAAACTCTAAACCTGAGCCCGATAGCAGGTGAAATGAGCTTCAGGACGAGCGCCTTCTCTGACACACATCTGTTGCTTTCTCTAACTACATCTACATCGATGCATTTGACAGACGCTTTTATCCAAAGAGACTTAAGTTTCATTACTTAATGTAATGACATGTAAGACTTAATCAGTTAATGCATTTCCTGGGAATCGAACCCATGACCTCGTGTTGCTACACTGCAAAAAATGATTTCTTGTTTTCTGAAAAACGTATCAAAATTTGGATAGTTTTTGATTAAAATGAGCAAAAATATCTGCCAGTAGGGCAAGAAAAATATTCTTGTTTAGCCTTTAAATTAAGATAATTTTACTTGTCATGTGAATGCGTCTTGATTCAAAAATGTTTAGCTATTTATACTAGAAAACAAGACAAAAACATTTAGATTTTATTTTTGCAGTGTACTGCTGTGATCTACTCTTCTGTACGAGTGACAGGAACATATAAACACGTCTCGTCCTGTGAGTGAAGCGTCAGGAGTGTTTGTGTTTGTGTTTGCAGGCATCTCTGCATCATCACATCTCCATCGTTCAGACGGACGATCTGGTGTCTGGTAAGACGTCTTCACGGATTCACCCGCTGGACTCCAAAACCACCTCAGACGTGCTCAGGTCAGCAGCAGCGATGGGAGAAACAAACCTTTCCCATGCTTCGAATCAATAGAACCGATGATTCACTGTTTAGAGGTGCTAGTGACACCTACTGGTCAAAAGTGTGTAAATGCAACAAAAACTCAGGCTAAAACATGCATAAAATAGCTTTTAAAAACCCATTACAAATGTTTTCTTGAAAGTATAATGTTATAAAAAATTTAAAATATCATTAAATATGAAGTCTATGTATAATATGTGATTTTTAAAATATTTTATATTAATTTGCAGGGCTTGCTTTGTTTGTGTTACGGACAGCTTGTATATAGATGCCTGGAAGAGACTATTAACTACTTCTCATCCTTTTAATTACACAAATGCCTCGTTAAAGATAGAGATCAGAGATGCTGGTTCAATGGTTCACCGCTGGGGACGATCGATCTCAATGAACAAATCACTTTCGAAACAATTGATTCACAAAAGATTCGAAGCTTCACGAAGCAGTGATTCGAAAGCGCCCATCACTAGTTAGTAGTAGTGAACGATTCCTTCACTTTGAACGTCTCAGAGTGATTCGTTTGTGTTTTGTATGATGCACATGTACAACATCCTCTCGTTCATGAATGAAATCACAGGTGAACAAATGATTTCTGTTTGCTGTAAACGTGACTCAGCAGTGGAACAGCAAACAGAAAGAATCGGTTCACTTTGGTCCGAATATCAGACTCAAAATGATTAATAGACGCACGCACAATTATCCATGCACTGCATACATTTTATGCATGTATCTTACTAACCACGAACAAATGTCTTTCAATTTGAGTCTGTGGAATTCAGGATTGAATGATTGCGATTTGAACAAATACAGACATGTTTGAGCATAAACATGTTGTGATCTGCATTAATATATCATAAATTGCTCATGCAAAAAGGAATCCGTGCATTTGTGGATCAGATGACACACGTGCATGTATTGACATCTTGTTTGCATTAATCTTGTTCGGTTCATTTGGATTTTGAGACTTCATTTTCGCAGTTTGCAGCATTTCACGACGCACACAAACACAACTACCAATGAACAAAGCCCAGTGCAATTCATTAACGTGTACACGATTTGAAAAATTCGCATCACTACACTGAAACAAATGCTTTTCAGCCAGTGTCTGCAGAGTTAAGAATTGCATCAATGTGCAGCATTTTGTACAAATAGAGACTTATTTTTTAATACAAATGTTATAGTTTGTATTAAACTATCATCATTTGTGCATGCAGCGATTAAAATGTGCATTTGTGGATCAGGCGACGCACGTGCATTCATTCACATCTCTTCTGAGTCGATTCTATTTGATTCATTTAATTTTGAGACTTTCGTTCCGCCGTTTAGCCTTGCCCAATCCACACACACACAGCTCGCGATCCACACGCAGCTGAGCCGAAGAACATCAGCGAGCACTAGATGGCACTAGCCCCAGTAAGTAACAACAGTAGCATTTTTAGAGATTTGCTGTTTACACTAAGTGAAAATAGCCATTTTATACATGCTGTAAAAGTAGCAGATATTTGCAATAAGTGTAAATAGTAATTAGACGATATTTATAGGCTACTTATAAACAAATGGCGAATTAGCATTGCCAACTTCATCTTTGTAGACGATACTGACTCAGAAAACAGTTTAGTAATAAGTAGGCCTAAATAAAATGTGTTCTAGCTATTTTTCCCTAAACATTCATTGTCATTCCATTAGCCAGCAGGCTTTATACTAATAGCCTATAAAAGGTTCATTGTTTTAATATAGTACAGTTTAACTTAATGTAATAGTTTAATTAATTGAATATAAACGTGCAATTACTAATGGCTTAAATGAGCAACTATAATAGCCCTTTAATGATAATAATAATAATACAAGGAAGGAATAACTGACAACGTGCCGCTGAATTACAGAAAAAAAAAACACAAAGGTACCATCAGGACGTTCTTGTTTGGCTAAATTAATATGAGCTATTCTGTGTCCTAAGACTAGTTAACTTAGAACAAGTTCAATAAAACATTTTTATTATATTTCTACAGGCAGAGTAGAATAGCCAAACCAAAAAGAAACAAGGAAAACACAATGTAACATTCATAAAAGTGTACACAATGGAATGAGCACAGGTGACTGGGGCTAGTGCCATCTAGTGCTCGCTGATGTTCTTCGGCTCAGCTGCGTGTGGATCGCGAGCTGTGTGTGTGTGGATTGGGCAAGGCTAAACGGGCGGAACGAAAGTCTCAAAATTAAATGAATCAAATAGAATCGACTCAGAAGAGATGTGAATGAATGCACGTGCGTCGCCTGATCCACAAATGCACATTTTAATCGCTGCATGCACAAATGATGATAGTTTAATACAAACTATAACATTTGTATTAAAAAATAAGCCTCTATTTGTACAAAATGCTGCACATTGATGTAATTCTTAACTCTGCAGACACTGGCTGAAAAGCATTTGTTTCAGTGTAGTGATGCGAATTTTTCAAATCGTGTACACGTTAATGAATTGCACTGGGCTTTGTTCATTGGTAGTTGTGTGTGTGGGCGTCGTGAAATGCTGCAAACTGCGAAAATGAAGTCTCAAAATCCAAATGAACCGAACCAGATTAATGCAAACAAGATGTCAATACATGCACGTGTGTCATCTGATCCACAAATGCACGGATTCCTTTTTGCATGAGCAATTTATGATATATTAATGCAATCACAACATTTTTATGCTCAAACATGTCTGTATTTGTTAAAATCGCTGCACAATCATTTAATCCTGAATTCCACAGACTCAAATTGAAAGACATTTGTTCGTGGTTAGTAAGATACATGCATAAAATGTATGCAGTACATGGATAATTGTGCATGCGTCTAATATCATCCCATATTTGCAGGTTAACATCACAGAGGTTGGCGCTGGTCTTCAGAGATTGAGGTGTGTGTGGTTGTGTTTCAGGTTTGTTCTGGAGCAGTATAATGCTCTGTCCTGGCTCACCTGCAGTCCTTCCGCTCAAGACCGCCGCTCCTGCCTCCCTGTTCACTTCACCGTCCTCGCGCAGATGTACAACGCCATCCTCCAGCTCCTGTAGACCTCAGACGGGACACAGAGTCCTCCGGGTTCCTACAGGAGGAGCAGACGCTGGAGACCTTTGAGAAGCACACTGCCAACTCATGCCACAGAAATCCTACTGAGAGAGATGATGAACTCTAATCATCCATATGTGACCCCGGAGCACAAAACCAGACATAAGGGTCACTTTTTTTCAATTGAGATTTATGCATCATCTGAAACCTGAATAAATAATATTTCCATTGATGTATGGTTTGTTGTGATGGCACAATATTTGTCTGAGATACAACTATTAGAAAATCTGGAATCTGAGGGAGCAAACAAATCTAAATATTGAGAAAATCTCCTTTAAAGTTGTTCAAATGAAGTTCTTAGCAATGCATATTACTAATCAAAAATGAAATTTACTAAATATCTTCATGTAACATGATCTTAATATCCTAATGATTTTTGTCATAAAAGAGAAATGTATAATTTTGATCCATACAATGTATTGTTGGCTATTGCTACAGATATACCTGTGTTACTCATGACTGCTTTTGTGCTGCAGGGACACATATAAAACATCATGTTTCCGATGGGTTCTCTTAAAAAGGCACTTTTATGATCCAACATCAAATTGATAAACTTGATAAGGAATGCCTGACATGTTCAAAATGTTCCTTGTGTAAAAGCATTTGCAGAGAATTATTTTTATTAAACTTTTGAATCAATTTAATCAAGGTCTTTTTTTCCAGAATCACAATGGAAGCCTTGAAATCAAAGTCTAATTTTAAATGATGCTGAAATGCCATATTTCTATATGAACTGTTGCAGCTGTGCTCTGGTATGCATCTCAAACACTTTCCAGAGAGGCGACATATTATAAAACCTTTATGAATGACACTGCATTACTGTTACTTTCTCTTATCAAATGTCTTCAATCCTTTTCTTGTTTAATAATGCAGCACAAATTATATTTCTAAAGCCTTTTTTGCTAAATAAACGTGAATAGGCAACAGAGGTCATTCAACATAAAACTTTTAACTGAAATGCATTAGTTGCAGTTTGCTTTTTAAAGATATCAAATCAGTAAATCGAAAGCGAATTCGCCCTGCGGTTTGTAAATACACTTCTCAGCAGTTTTCATATTTCTTAAAACTGTACATTTTGTGTTTTATTTGTTTTATTCTACATGACTCCTATGAAGTTCTTTTTTTTTTTGCCTTTTTAAAATATGAATACAGTAAATATATTGTTACTCAAATACAGCCAAGGGTGCGTTTTCCAGATTATGACTCTTACTTAGCGTTTGTTACTCAATCATCATTTGAAATATGACTTGACGGGGATTTGTATCTTTTACAAGTTTTTTAAAGTAAACGAGTGACATATGAATGTTTACCTGTGTGTGTTTTTCTTGTAGACAGTCGTTCCAGCACAGTTTTATTAGTTTGATCCTCTGCTCTGTTCTCTGTCACGTCTGCAGCCTCTTTGAAACGATCAGGAGTAAATATCACACCAAACATGAGTAAAGTCTTGAGATTCAGGAGAAACTCGCATTCACACAATTCGTTTTACTTGGGTTTCTCTGCTGTTATTCCAGCTTTCATGAACCGTCTGCCAAACTAGAGCACAGCTATTGAAGAGCAGATAGATCTCAAAGACGTGAAGGTCTCAGCAAACACACATCTAACAGAGACACGGAAAACACTTCATTTCTGTTCGAGCTAAACCTGCCATGCACTTTTTAGTAAAGGCATGGAAAATGATTCAGATTCAGTTGTTTTTAGTCATAACATTCAAAATGATATGTCGATGTTGTTACAGTGTAATTACACAAGTAATTAACACGGACTATATGAAGGCTACACAAAAAAAACTTGAGCAAACTTAAAAGTTTAAGGCAACCAGCTTCAGCAGATTTTTGAGTTCTCATCTTATTTTTGTAGGAGATTTATGAGTTTTCTCAACTTTTTGTTGTATAAATTTAAAACAACAAGTTGAGAAAACACAAATCTGCTGAAGCTGGTTGCCTTAAACTTTGCTCAAGTTTTTTTTTTACAGTGTATTTACACAAGTAACATGTACACTGTAAAAAAATCTAAAGTTGAGAACTCAAAACTTGAAGGCAAAAGTTGTTTTCTGTTTATACAACAAAAAGTTGAGACAACTCTCAAATCTCCTACAAAACAACAAGTTGAATTGAAGCTGGTTGCCTTAAACTTTTGATTTTTTACAGTGTTTTTAATATAGGGTTAAACACTTTTGGCTGCTTAATTTCTTGCATTTTCGATTTATTTTTAATCAGTTTCTTGTCTGGGGTTAATCAGTGCAAATTATAACAATGACGTAAAAATGAACAACAACATAATAATAATATCAATAATTTATATATCATTACTTACTCATAACACCCCCAAAGGTTAAGAAAAGCACTTTCAAAGTCAAAGTTGAGCGCAATAAGAGTCTGTTGAGATGTGATTGTGGTGTTAACAGCAAACACACGAGCTCCGAGGATCAAACCACACACACTGGGCGGTGAAGAGCCCAAACTGACTGACTGTTGAAGTGTTGGATTGGATTATACAGGATTACTGCTCTTAATGGCTTTAAGATCTGTTCTCAAACACACAATGATAATCTCAGTGGAATTGTTTTTAAGACAAAAGAACTCTCGACTCACTAAACATTTGTAGTATAACTGAAGTATCAAGGTGTGTTCGTGCTTTTCTTTTAATTTGTACACACTGGCTCTGTAAAATAAAGCATGCTTTTTAAGAACGGCAGAAATGTGAGGTTTTATAAAGGAAAATTCAAGCCTGTGACAAGAGGATCAGCGAGCAGGTGATGTTTCACAGAGAAAGATTTATAGAATGATAGTTCAGCGGTGAATAGAAGACTTGAAACACTTGGTGAATAAGAGTTGTTTGTTTTGCAGGACTGGGTCGGCAGCAGACAGACGGACTGAAGAGAGGTGAGGAGTCAGATAAACAGTTCTGTAGAGAACTATGAGACCAGACAGCGGAGGTGTGAAGAGAGACTGTCTGTCTATATGAGAGTCATTCATGATGAGGTGATCGACTGAGTGCAGGAGAACCAGGAGGCATGCTGGGAAATGTAGTTCTGTGGTGATGGGATTGTTACAAAGCCCTTCTTAAGACCAAGAAAAAAGAAAAAGGAACACAGTGACTTATATTAGCAAAATACAACTTCCAATCCATCTCCATTACTTTTTAATGCACCTTGAGGTGTGATTACCTCTGCTCCAAACCACTAGAATAACAAAATTACTGTATCTCTCGTTCACACTGCAAGAGTGTGATGATCTTCCTCAGTATTTCTGTCTTGTTTTCCAGTGCTAATGTCAGGCAGATTTTTACTCAATTTTACTGGAGAAGCGAAATAACATAAAACAAGAAAAACCAGAGATTCTCACTGTATTCAGTGAATTATTCTTTAGATTTGTCTTGAATTAAATCACAAATGCGCAGTATATGTTGTCACTGTTATGCATCAGACTGAAAAGAGCTCTTCCATAGATATTCCACGTCACATCAAAATACCAAGCGTTATGTTATTCTCCTGATGTCTAAAAAGAGAACATGAATGAAAATGTACAGCTTATTCAGTCAGACTGATGTATTAGGATTATTTGTATCATAAAGCTATGATTTGAAAGGATTTGTTTCAGTCTTTTTGAGTAGAACATTTCCAAACCGGAAGAGCCTCCCATAATCTAAAACACAGAATACTCTTCAGGAAAAAGGTGGCTTAGTGCATGAGCCTTACAGAAATACCTGTATCTGTAGTTTAAATGAATACAAAGATATTAAATCTGCCTTAATTTAAGAAGAGAAACAGAGCAGACACTGGACAAAAGGAAAGTTTATTTGTGCATGTGTTTAGCACCTGTGTTTGCACATGGGGTATCTTTAGAAAGCACTAAGCGTTCATGTTAAATCTGAACCTTAGGCTTAACTCTGGAAAAGAAACTAGAACTAAGTGCACTAGATTGTGTGCATGCTGCAAACACGTCTATCTGTGTTCAGGGTGGATGGAGTGCACTAGACGGAGAGGAGCGTGGAAAAGCTTTTACTGCTTGTTTGTTTTACAGTCCGTCTAACACTCCAATGCAACCTTCGGCTCGACCTGAATCCTCATTCTGATCTGACCGACGTTCATCGAGACACACAACCTCCTCTAGCTGCTGTTGTGGTGAGAGAACAGATGAGACGAGAAATGAGAGAGACCCATGAGAGCCCATTTGAAGATCAGGGTCGCTGAAAAGGGAACCCACTTAAGAGCGACCCTGGAATCTCAATGACGTGGGACCTTGGTGCTACTACACAAATAATGAAGGGAACTGAGGGCCAAATAAGGAGGCTGGCTGTGGATGCACTGGTCATTGAATAGAGGCTAAAGAGTCACTTTAAGAGTCGGGCGGCCGTCTAATGGCAGTAATGCATGAGAGAAGGTCTGGGCTAATTGTGTCCCACACACAGACGACACTCATTCACCTCTTAAACCCTCTTCACCAAATAGCCCCTAAAAAAATATGCAGTGTGTGTGATCTTCATGTGCACTTAAAGTCAAATATGCACAGGCCCATCTAATAAAATGCAGACTGCTCTGAGAAGTTGTCACGCAAAAGCAACTAACTCAGGAGAAGCATTGAAAATATGTCGATCAAATTTACCTTGATGATTAAAGAGTTATTCTTTGCAGAACGTGATCTCAGTGCAACATGAAGCATGAGTGTTGATTTAATAAGAGCAGTTACTGGAAACACTGAGACCATGAACACACACACACACACACACACACACACACACACACACACACACACAGTAGCTCAGATTGGGTTCAGTGTGCAAAGAATACATAAACTCTTAATGAATACTGAACCTGAAAATGAATATCTGAATGTAGTGCAAGTCACTAAACATGTGAACGCATAAAGAGACTCACCAGCCAAACAGGAACCTTCTGGGAACAATGAACAAATATTCTTCCAGTAACATTAATGGAAAGTCCATTCAAAGTTATCTGGTCTTTTATAATGTTCTCAAAACATCAGCACAATTTTTTTGATTTATACACTGTTCATGGAAAGCTTATTCCTGAAACATTTAAATGTAACTACTCGTTTAAGAATGTTCAGAGAACATTCAAACGTAATGTTCCCATAATTCTTCTACATTCACATAACCAAGAAAAACACATTCTAAAACATTTGTTTTGATTGTTCAGAAATAATGTGGGCAACATTTTATTTTAAGGTGTCCTTGTTACACGTTACATACTATTATAATAACACTAAATTATGCATAATTACATGCAAGTAACCCTAATCCTAACCCTAACCTAATCATATAGTAAGTGCATGCAGTTAATTGATATTACTCTGTTCAATTACCCTGTTACAATAACACCTTAAAATAAAGTGTAGCATTCATAATGTCCCGGATCTGTCTGTCACGATGCACTCACGCACCTGGTTCCACCTAGCCAATCATTGAGCACACCTGCACGTCATCAGTTCCACTCATCAGCCACGCCACACAAGCACACACCTCAGCAGCAGTCATGGTCCGATCTACCATTGGTTCTATCACCTTGTACAATCGAAGTGACTTACCTGTGGTACTTACCTGAATTCTCTTCCTCCAGTTGTGCATTCCATCTGCAGCTCCAACCCCCACACTGAGGTATGTGCTTCCAGTCCTCCAGTCCTCCTGGTCCCCGTCTCCGCAAGTTCCTGTAAGGCAAATAGTTCCTGTTACTCCCAGTATTTATCTCCTAGGACAACTCTGTGTTGGATTACTCCCCCGAAGTTCCCCGTCTTCACCCTGTTCAATAAACTACTCCTTGTTTAATACTTACCTCTGTGTCCTTATCAGTACACGTAACACAATGTGTTATAAATTTAAAGGGAACGTTCCCAGTGGGCAAGTGATGTTGAAAAGACATCAAATTGAGAACAAAAATTTATGTAAATAAAAAAGAAAAACAGGCGAAATATGCAAATCAAACTGACATCAAAAACTTGACATGATGTTGATTTGATGTAAATTGAACATCAAACATATTGGCCTACATTAAACCAGTTTCAGTGTGGGATTAACCTCCTATTTTCACCCAATTACCCCTGGAAGAAACTGCCTTCCCAACTGCATTTAAAGTGATGTTACAGAATCTTGATCAAGTCTTGAATAATATAATGTCAAATTGATATCAAGGTGCCCGCTGGGTTATCAAAACATTCTTAAAACATATTTTTATTAGCTGGGGCATAAAAGAGTGCAGAAATGACTCAAACTGATGGACTTGTGTTGAGGAGCTGTGACATTTCCACCATCAGCTCTGAGCTGTCATTGTTAGTGTATGTGTGTGTGTTACAGGCCTGCAGTCACAGATGGCTCAGACTGTGCGGTAGGTCACCAATGTTCTTGATGATGTTTTCGTTTATTAGGTGAGAGGGCAACACACACACACACACACACACACACACACACACGCTCTGCTATGTTTCTGTAGGTTCTTCTGCTCGTAGTGTGTGTGATCTGAGTGCACAGAGAGACTCACTGTCAACTGTTCATGAGTTCTAAACAACTTTCATGGTTTTATTTCAAAACTACGTGTTGAATTTTAATGGAGTTGAATAAATTTTGGTCCCACTTTATATTAAGTGGCCTTAACTACTATACTTGCATTAAAAAATAAGTACCATTTACTTATTGTGCTCATACTGTGTCGCAAAACACTTTTGCTGCTACTGAGGTGGGATATGGGTAAGGTTAGGGGCAGGTTTGGTGGTTTGGGTAGGTTAAAGTGTAAGGGATGGGGTAACACTTTATTTTAAGGTGTCCTTGTTATATGTATTACATAGAAGGGAACAGTTAAAGTAAAAGTCTGTGAAAGTGATTTTGTGCCTCTTTGGGATGAACAATAAAGTGACAAATGCTTACAAAATTCAAGCTTCTAGAGGCACATAAGTCTGAAGTAATGAATTTAGGTAAAGGGGTGCAGAGCCGGTGGTGGTTTTGTAGGCAAACATTAATGCCTTGAATTTTATGCGAGCAGCTATTAGTAGCCAGTACAAATTGATGAACAGAGGCGAGACGTGCGTTCTTTTTGGCTCATTAAAAATTTATCTTGCTGCTGCGTTCTGGATTATTTGTAGAGGTTTGATAGAACTGGCTGGAAGACCTGCCAAGAGAGCACTGCAATAGTCCAGCCTGGACAGAACAAGAGCTTGAACAAGGAGTTGTGAAGCATGTTCCCAAAGAAAGGGCCTGATCTTCCTAATATTGTATAAAGCAAATCTGAAGGACTGGGTAGTTTTAGCAATGTGGTCTGAGAAATTCAGCTTATCATCAATCACAACTCCAAGGTTTCTGGCTGTTTTTGAAAGAGTTATGGTTTATGTACCTAACTGGAAGGTGAAATTGTGATGAAGTGATGGGTTTGTTGAAACCACAAGCAGTTCTGTCTTGGCAAGATTGAGTTGAAGGTGATGGTCCTTCATCCAGCAAGAAATGTCTGTTAGACGAGCTGAGATGTGAGCAGCTATTGTCGGATCATCAGGGTGGAATGAGAGGTAGAGTTGAATGTCATCAGCATAGCAGTGATATGAAAAGCCATGTTTCTGAATGACAGAAACTAATGATGCCAGAGAAGAAAAGCGGTCCAAGAACTGAGCCCTGAGGAACCCCAGTAGCTAGATGTTGCGACTTAGATACCTCACCTCTCCAAGATACCTTGAAGGACCTATCAATATTTCTATATGTAAATTATGCATAATCACATGCAAGTAACCCAAGCCAAACCCTAATCCTAACCTTACCATAGTAAGTCCATGTAGTTAATTAATATTGCTCAGTACTTAAATGTATAATCACACTGTAGCTACGACAGTTTAAATTAAAGTGTAACCAGAATGGGTCATCAGTATATTTATATATGTAATTGCAGAAATTAATTACAGACATAAACCCTATTAGCACGGGATTAGTATTATCTGGGGACCATGTGTGATTTTGAAATTATCCCTCCACATCTGAATTTCGTGTGGTGCATTCGCACGGGATAAGCGAAGCCTGTGATTTTACTCGAAATTACGGACTTATCTCCGGATACCCGGATGTCAAGGCTTTGAGAGTCCCATTCTATGGTCCAATTAGATGGATTTAAAAAAACTAAAAGAAACTAATATAGTTTTGTGCCCCGTGTCATTTACATTTCACCAGGTTAAAATAATATCTCAAGCTTTATGCTTGATTTATTTGTAACACATTAAACCTTTTCAGCTGTCTCTTTCTGAAAATTGTATGGTGTAGCAATATGACAGCACCCAAAATACTATAAAACACTCAAACGCGGCTCCATTCTTTGCAAAAGAAGGATAAAAAGGTGCACAGGAAACAAAAACCTTGAAAAATTATATACAACCCTCCAAACGCTGGCCAAATCACAGAGATGCCGATTTGCACGGGACTAATATTATCACAGGACCTCGGTGTTCTGCGAAATACGGTAGGTCATTTGCGGGGGAATTTTTACTTTACAGACATGGCCGATTCGCACAGGATTAAGATCACAGACAACCTCCGCAATTATTACAAATGACTGGAGGGGTCACCAGGTGATCCTAATCCCGTGTGAATAGGGCTATAATTACATGCATGTATTTTTGTATTTTTAAAATACAAGTACAACATAAAAACATGTAGGCACACAAAAAGTGCATTGTACTAAATTATTAATTTAGTGTAAGAACATGCACTGTTGTAAGAACATAGTAGACCACGTAATATAAAGTGAGACCCAAAGTTTAATAATGTTGCAGCACAGAGTTTATTTCCTTTGTAAACCTGGACTCATGCTTGTTAACAGCAAGAAATATCAACAAGACTGATCATGAAAGCATACGTGAAAACATTTGGATCTGCACACAGTAAAGTGGTTCAGGTTGGTTTGGTGTGAATGCGAATCAGATCTGGTTTGTGTTGAAGAGTGTGTGTTTATCGTTATATCTGCAATGGAATCAATGTCATTTCAAGCCTGAAAGATTGTGAAAACCAGACTGTCTTTTCCTGTAAACGCAAAAAAAAAAAAAAATGCCAAAAGGAAGATGAATGTTTAATCCAAGGTAAACAGAAAGAGAGCAGCTCAGACCACTTCAAAGACGCCTTGAGTTCTTTGATCCACTTCAATAATGAGACACGACGCCTTTAATCGACTCTCAGCAGGTCTGGGAGATTCAGCTGACGCATAAACAGAGGCAAATCAAATGTTTCTATTGTGGAAATCTCGCTCCTCGCGCTTTTCTCAGTTTTTCCTCCGTTTTTATTCCAAAACTGATCACATGAGCTCTTCTGGTTTTCTGCACCAGAGGTCACTGTTGCTCTATAGATCAAACCCGACGATCTGCCAGAACAATAACACTCTCCTCGGGTAAATGTCGAGGACATATCATAGAATATATTACACACACATACACAGACCAATCTAATGAAATACTCTGAACGCTAATAAATTATGTTTCACTTTCTGTGTTATTGTTTTGCTCAGCTTTAATAAAATCTCAGGAGGAACATGTTCAGCTAAATGCGGACGGCAAGACAGATCTGTTTACTTTTATCAGTCAAAGATTATATGCGCATGTGGACATTTTATGGATTATTAGTTAAAGGGATTTTAATTACACTCGTGTGCATGAATAGAAGTGATACGAATTCTGAAAGACACTGCCAACAATTAAATTCCCTCTTGTTTCATTATTTTTCCTTTAGGAAATTGTTAAACATGTTCATTACTGGAAACAAGACGACTGGCGCACACACACACACACACGCACACGCACGCACACACACTTTAAATGGGGACATTCCATTGACTGCTATTGTTTTTCTATACAGCTAGTTAGAACCTGACACTAACCCACACACGAACACTACAATACAACTTTTTGTCAGATTTAGCTCACTTCTGGTACTAGTTTGTCCCAAATATTTATATATAATATGTGTGTGTGAAAGTACGTTTTATTGTTCACAGTGGAAGATGGACTCAATCTTCTAAAGAATGAGTCTGCATTCAGTCCCAGATCACAGAAAAAAACAAAACAAAACACAAGTCTGCTGTACAAAAGCACTAAAACATTGATTTCACTTAGTTTTTAAGGCCTATGTTTTTTTTTTTAGTTTTAAAAAATATATATTCTCACCCTATCCACGTATAATAAGAGTTTCCCTCCAGTTACTCAAATCTGCTTTTTTCTTTTTCTTTTCTGTTTTTTTTTTTTGCACCCACATTAAACTATCAACACATCAAAATAAATTAACATTTAGGACAAAAAGGAGGTTAAATTGAAAACACAGGTCAGAGGAGCCTTCCAGTTCATTGAAGACGACAGATTTTCAGACGTGTTCCTCTGAAGCAGTGAAAGCATTTCTGACAGACGATTCACTTTCTCATGAAGGTATTAGAACAAACTCCAGCTTTCACTTCAGCATTAAAGTGTCTATTTACATAAAATCAACTGTCTGCTCACAGCACACGCACACACGCACACACACACACACACACACACACACACACACACACACACACACACACACACACACACACACACACGTACGTTTACTTATCTAAATTGGGACATTACATCTATTGTTTTTATATACAGATAGATTTTTATAAGCTTTTATAACTCAACCATATTTTGGGGACAAATTTGTAAACAAGGATTTTTTTTTTTAACCGTAAAAATGCAGTAAGATTTCTGTCAGTGGTAAAGTAGGTACACACACACACACACACACACACACACACACTCTCTCACACACACATATGTTTGATCATCTTTCAAAGGAAACAAGTGTCTGCAGGTTTAAAATGACACAACTGTAACCCAATCTGTCGTGTTTGATTTGATGAATTCACAGGTTAAGATTCCACGTTTTAAGGTTAGTTTTGCATTACATTCATTTATTTATACACTAATACATTGTTACGTGTTTGTATAAAGTTAATTTATAATATTAGTTCAAGTAGAAAGAACAAACATGAATTAAAAATGAACAATAGCGTGTTTTAAAAGGAACTTTATGCTTAATGCTGTAATAAAACATTGTGCATTATAACTGAATTATAATAATGAAATGTTAAGAAACTGAACAATTGTAGTGTCACCATTTACACTTCTCTTTCACAATTGTAAAGTCAACAGTTTTCAGTTTTTCAGCAAGCAATTTTCACAGAAGAATTCAAAGAAACAGAACACATGTATCAAGCTATTATTTCTTTTTAAATAAAGCAGTTTTTTTTTTTACATTAACACCAGCAGCATTTAATAAGAGTAAACAGGACAAACTGGAGTTCATGTTGTCCTCTTTAGACAGACTTCATTATGCTCACAGCAGCTCTTCTGTAACCTTCGACCGCCACGCAGAAAACGTTCGTTTCAGAGTTTTTTAGCCAGCAGCACTGTGCTTCAGACTGTCACAAAAAATAACAGAAGCATCTCGACCCAGACAGAAATATTCCATGAAATAATCTGCAGTTCTTTTAACTGAAAACGCTTCTAAAACTGATAGTTTCTGCCTTGCGATCGGCTCGCTCAGCAGCTGCCAAATGCAGCTGTTCTTCAAACAGTTGTTGTTTCTGAGACGCTGATTAGAGCCGTCGAGATTCGTCTCAACCACGGCCTGCTGACGGGAAAATACGCAAGCAAACATGATTTTTGATGAAAGTGAACTGAACAAAATGCAACACGGTGGTAGGAAGTCTTTTATTACTTTGATTACTGATTTTACAAACTCTAAGCACTGCTACGGTGTACAGTATTTGTAAAAGCCGTTTGATTGCAGGACAAAAACAATAAATCTGTGACATCTGTGGCTGATCAGAGTGAAGAAGTAGCTGTTGTTCAGCTCATGGGAACAAACAGCTTGCTACCAGCAACATTTATTAATAAACATCTCATTAACTGGACACCACTTACTAAATTAAACATGCAATGCAGTGAGGTCATGTGATAATAAAGTGCTACTGTTTGAAACATCTGTTGTTGCATAATAGATTTACAAAAGACAGTGTCCAGTGTGCAGCACTCAGTGAGAAGTACACTACTGTTACATCAGCACATTTATCATTGAGAAAAGTAGAAAAGTAGAAGTAGCCTCTACACTGTAAAAAATGACCGTGACTTTAACGGTAAAAGACTGTAAAAATGCTACAGTAAAAACCTGTTAAACGGTTAACGGTAAGTTCCACGGTGAAAAACTGTATTGGCCATTGCATGTAATTTTAAAGTAGTATACCGTTTTTGGAAGTGTAAAAGAACTTGTAATTTGCAGTGAATATGTCACGAATCCAGTCCGTCTGCTCACCACCAGGTGCCGTCTTCTCTTTAACAACAATTCCACTCATTCTCTACTATAGGAGAGGAAGAACTGTATAAACTTGTTAAATCATCTAAACCAAGAACGTATGTTAGACCCTATTCCATCTAAACTACTAAAAGAGCTGCTTCCAGAAGTCATAGATCCTCTTTTGACTATTATTAATTCGTCATTGTCATTAGGATATGTCCCCAAAACCTTCAAAATTGGCTGTAATTAAGCCTCTCATTAAAAAAACACAATTTGACCACAAAGATTTAGTTAATTACAGACCGAGCTCAAATTTCCCTTTTCTGTCAAAGATACTAGAAAAGGTAGTATCCTCACAATTATATTCCTTCTTAGAGAAAAATTCCAGTCAGGATTTAGACCATATCATAGTACTGAAACTGCTCTCATTAGAGTTACAAATGACCTGCTCTTATCATCTGATCGTGGTTGTATCTCTTTATTAGTGCTACTGGATCTTAGAGCTGTATTCGACACTATCGACCACAACATTCTTTTGAATAGACTAGAACACTTTGTTGGCATTAGTGGAAGTGCCTTAGCATGGTTCAAATCGTACTTATCTGGCCGCCATCAATTCGTAGCAGTGAATGAAGAGGTATCATATCGATCACAAGTGCAGTACGGAGTACCTCAAGGCTCAGTACTAGGGCCGTTACTTTTCACGCTTTACATGTTACCCTTAGGAGATATTATCAGGAGACATGGTGTTAGCTTTCACTGTTATGCTGATGATACTCAGCTCTATATTTCTTTGCGGCCCAGTGAAACACAGCAAATTGAGAAACTAACGGAATGCATAGTCGATATAAAAAACTGGATGACGAGTAATTTCTTACTGCTAAATTCTGAAAAAACAGAAGTGTTAATTATCAGACCTAAAACCCCTACATGTAATAACCTAAAACAATATCTAACACTTGACGGCTGCTCTGTCGATTCTTCAGCATCAGTTAGGAACCTAGGTGTGCTGTTTGATAGCAATCTTTCATTTGAAAGCCATGTTTCTAGCATCTGTAAAACTGCGTTTTTCCATCTCAAAAACATATCTAAATTGCGACCTATGCTCTCAACGTCAAATGCAGAAATACTAATTCATGCGTTTATGACCTCAAGGTTAGACTATTGTAATGGTTTATTGGGTGGTTGTTCTGCACGCTTGATCAACAAACTACAGTTGGTCCAAAATGCAGCAGCTAGAGTTCTTACTAGAACCAGGAATTATGATCATATTAGCCCGGTTCTGTCAACACTGCACTGGCTCCCTATCAAACATCGTATAGATTTTAAAATCTTGTTAACTACTTATAAAGCCCTGAATGGCTTAGCTCCTCAGTACCTGAGTGAGCTCTTATCACATTATAGTCCTCCACATCTGCTGCGTTCTCAAAACTCTGGCCGTTAGATAATAACTAGAATATCAAAATCGACTGCGGGCGGCAGATCCTTTTCCTATTTAGCGCCCAAACTCTGGAACAATCTACCTAACGCTGTTCAGGAGGCAGACACACTCTGTCAGTTTAAATCTAGATTAAAGACCCATCTCTTTAACCTGGTTTACACATAACACACTAATACGCTTCTATTATTCAAATCCGTTAAAGGATTGTTAGGCTGCATTAATTAGGTCAACCGGAACCGGGAACACTTCCCATAACACACGATGTACTCGTTACATCGTAAGAAGAATGGCATCTACGCTAATATTTGTCTGTTTCTTTCTTATTCTGTTTCTCAGTCCGTGATCAGATGGTGGATCGGCGCCGGGTGATGATGTCTCCCTGCTCGTCGGCGGAGGCCGGGACACCTGGATGAGCCCTGGGGACATATCCCCAGTGAAGACCTCACATAAATGCAATAAAACAAAAAATAAAAGAAAATAACTAAAAATATAATAAAATACCTAACTACATAATAATATTATTGTTAGAAATTGCAACAATATAAAACTCGAAATAATAAATTTATACATTTAAAATTTTAATTAAAACAATAAGTAAACAACAAATAAACAATTATCTCATAGCAAGAGGAGAACTGGGCCCCCGACTGAGTCTGGTTTCACCCAAGGTTTTTTTTCTCCATTCTGTCACAGAGGGAGTTTTGGTTCCTTGCCGCGTCTCCTCTGGCTTGCTCAGTTGGGTGACACTTAATTTCTAGCGATTATCATCCATTTTATTTCACAGATACTATTTAAACTAAACTGAGCTAGACAATGACATCTCTGAATTCAATAATGAAATGCCTTTAACTGAAAATTGAGTGTTTAATCTTATTATTATACATTACTGATGCTCTATCCTCCAATTTGATACTGTTAAGTCCTTTGACACAATCTGTATTGTTAAAAGTGCTATATAAATAAAGGTGACTTGACTTGACTTGACTTTACATTGACTCTCAGACCACACAGACTTTTACATGTCACTCCTGACTACAGTTCCCATGATCCATTGCACTGATTGCACACACACAGCTGAATCCATTCAGACACGCTTTATAAGCCTTGGACTTCCTCTTTCAGATCGCCGAGTATTGTTCTAGCGTTTAGCACTCTCCTAGTGTTAGCTGCCTTACCGAGCCATTCTAAATTTACATTTATTCATTTAGCTGACGCTTTTATCCAAATCGACTTACAATTGCTATATATGTCAGAGGTCGCACGCCTCTGGAGCAACTAGGGGTTAAGTGTCTTGCTCAGGGACACATTGGTGTCTCACAGTGGATTCGAACCCGGGTCTCTCACACCAAAGGCATGTGTCTTATCCACTGCACCATCACCACCCCAGATGTCTAGTTTAGTCTCTAGTATTGTTCTGCGTTTATCACTCACCTAGTGATAGCTGCTTTACTGAGTCTAGTTTCCAGTTCTAGTTAGTCTAGTCATTTCGTGTTGCCTTGTTTCCTGATTCCTGCCTGTGTATCTTGGACTAACCCTTGTCTCATCGTTTGGACTCTGTTTGTACCTCGTTTGGATCATTGCTCATGTTATTGGACTACCCCTCTTCTCAAGCCCTCTGGATATTGTTCGGCGATCAAAGACCCATGCTTGTCCTAGGATTACTCTTTGTCTTGCCTGTGTTATACCGGTTTGCTGATGTTCTGACCCTGCCTGTGTTTTTGACCACGTCTTGGAATAAAGCTTGCAAATGCATCTGCACGTCTCACGTCTCGTTCTCCCCGTTACAGAATAATAGTAAATTGACATTTCCAGAATTCGCTGCATTACATTTTAAATTTGATGTTTGTTTTTTTTTGTTGTTGAAATAACTGTTTATTCTTAGTTTTTTCTTATCAGGTGTGTACATTAGGGTTGTATGTTACCTAATGTTGTTAAATTAATGTTTAATTGCATTATTTCAGTTTCATGTGTGTTACTACGATGGTGTTTAGTGTTTGTGTGAATAACACTGTGCACCTTCTATATATTTTAATATTTAAAAGCTGCTTGTGATGGGCTTTGGTTCATCATGTGACTTTCTCATCACCTCCTGCTTTTGGTGGTTATCAGTTTATTACAAAGGAACAAAACAGATTTCAGTACTTCAATAGGTAACATATATTAACATTATATCAGTTAATGAAATTACAGTATTTAATTGTAAATTTAAGTAAAACCTAAAATGTTGCTTTTTGTCCGTATTTTTTACAGTAAAATTCTGGCAAAAACAGCTGCCAGTTTTTCCCTTAAGAGTGTTTCTGCATCGTTTATCTCCATCACTAATCAAACATGTCAGAGGACAATGATCACACATCCAGACAGTCTGAAGAGACACAGCGTATGAAAACTGTTAGTGTACAGTATATACAGTAGATTCAGCTGTTTCATATCTGATAAACAAAGACGTGGTGCCATTCGCATGAAGTGAAATGTTTTGTCAACGTTTGTGTTTCAGACCTTCAGTGGACATGTGAGATGATCAGCAGCATATACAAGCCCCTGTCCTCAATAGCAGGATAGTGGATGATGATTTATATTGTCAAGCTCCAAACTGAACAAAACAAACACCATACAAGTTTTGAGGTTCTGAATTTTTCTGAGGTTATATGATAAAGGAATTCACATGCACATTTAAATTCCCTTCAAATCTTCCCTTGCATCATAAATCCTTTAAAGTTGCTCTAATTTGCCTTTTCATTATTTTAACTGAACACATGTGTGAATGAGATTTGAGAGCTCACACAGATTATCAGTGAATAACACCTTAAATCTCGGTCTATTCTTCACAAAAGTACTTTTAATATGCAAATTACTAGCTTGTACCTTTTTTCTAGTTAACACACACACACACACACTCACAAATATGTTACACACAACATTGGCATCTGTTCATTCTGCAGCCAATGAGCATGTTGAAATAGTCTTCTTCAGTGTTTGCTGTAAACTGGTAATACGAAACCCTCCACCTCCCCAGTTCCACCTGTCTAGATCTGCTACTATGATATTAATGTGTTTATTCATGCAGCAGCAGCACATCTTACATGCTCACAGCAGTGTGTCTGTGTATGTGTAAGCAGTAGCATTTCCATACTCGCTCTGCAGCAGTGTGTATAGCAGATCTAATCCAACAAGACCAAATGCATTAACATTATCATATCCATTAACATGAAAAGCTGTCATGATTGAAATATGTATTTATAGTATGTGTAAGGCAGCGTATTATGTTCTAACAGCAAATATTTCAAATAGTACTACATTGCTACACTGCTGTGACATGACCTCATTTTGTTGAAAATTTATTTCAGCATTCTTCATTTATATTATTGATATTTATTCAGTGTCTTCAGCTAGTTATCATCAAGAGAACAATTATTCAGTAAGTTTAATAGTTTAATATAATTTTGTGTGCACAACAATGCAACTTCTGCCAGTCTAAATAATAATGAGTCAGGAAAGAGAATGGTGTTTGCTTTATTAATGTACTGTGTGTTTGGAGTGAGAGCGAGTGACTGATGACCAAATGTTTATTTTCGGGTGACCTGAACCTTTAATAATGGTATAATGCATTTATTTACAGCGGTTATTAGCTCTTATTAACCAGCAGCAGGACCCGATGACAACAGTAACCGCAGCGACTCCCACACGCACCTGATGAGAGCAGATGAAGATGAGGACGAGACGGACAGAGGGACAAAGTGGCTTTCTGATGGTGGCTCTCAGTGAACTAATGAGGGCCACAGCCTCCGCAGGCAGGATAAACATTATTTCTAGCATATTGTGGCTGCTAGTCGCTTATTTATGGCCTGGCTTTTGTGCTCTGGGAGCTAATAATGCTTCAAAAAAACAGCGGAGTGGAAGCCGTCTCCCTCACTGCGCCACAGCCACTCCAGAGCCACATCAAACGCTCGGCTCCGGGCCCCGCTCCTGATAATTGCACACCTATTGTTCCCAACGTCGAACCCAAGCAGCGGACGAAAGAGAAAATGGAGGCAGAGAGGGGGGAAAACAGGCCTCCATAATGAGTCCACTACAGCTGAGTAAATATACTCTAAAACAATATGAACTGTTTTGGTACCACCCCCCACCCCACCGCTCCAGCACTCAGATGACCAACACGACCCTGTTGAGCGTTTGGAGAGACAGGTGCAATGTTTCACTACACCTGATGTCTAGATTAGCTGAAGAAACGAGCGGCGTGCTAAACTCACCATCACCATGTTGCTTGCTGATACGTTGCTGATCTAAAATAACCCCAAGAGTCTATGATACAGCGCCGTTCTGTCTAAATAAGCTGTGAATGCTCCACTTACTCATGACGTTTGAGAGAATGAGTTTGAGAACTGGCTAACAGTGTTGGGGGTAACACATTACAAGTAACGCGAGTTATGTAATCAGATTACTTTTCTCAAGTAACTAGTAAAGTAACACATTACTTTTTAATTTAGAGTTAAATCTCTGAGTTACTTTTTCAGATAAGTAACTCCAGTTCCTGTGTTTGTGATGTATTGAGTGACAGCTCTGGTGTAGAGAGAAATCAGGAGTAAGTGCAGAGCGTTGTGTGTGAACATGATCTTACTGTTAAAAACACTCAAAAGCAAACTAAATTTAAATATTCTACAAACCTGCTATAATTATGTTAATAAGAAAATATAATTTATGTATTTAATCCCATTTTATTAATCAATGTCTTTGCTGCTGACCTTCGATGATCCAATTCAACCATTCTAATAAACATTAGTATAATAATATAACATTAGTATTGTATTCTTGACAATAGACTTCTTTGTACTAATTGCTCTGGGCTAAGTTGCTCTCTTCTGCTGCCATCTTTCTCTTTCTCTCACTCTCTTTCCTTTTTCTCATGTTTACTTTGTTTTAGATAATTCACGTATATTTTGTATTTTAGCAGTGATTTCTCTGTTTGTGTGGGAATTTGTTTTCTGTAATTATTATTATTTATTTATTTATTTATTTATTTATTTTTCTCTTTTCTCTCCATATGATGTGTATATGTGTGATGCTCTGTCTCTGTTTTTAGGGTGACCTTTTAACATTCTGTCAAGGGTCTACAGATGAAAAATAGCTAATTCTTTTAGGCTAATAAATAGCTTTTGGGCTAATTCTGGCACGTTTACATTTATGTTTATTAATGTGCATTGCCCCTGTAAATAAATAAACTAAACATAAACTAAACTAAACAAAACTTATTAATTTGTTCCCTCATTTTAGTTAAATCTAGCTATATTTTCTTCCCATGTGCTCATAACACACGGTGACTCTTCACATCTCACCACTCAAGGGTTTGGGTCTCATGTAAATTGCGTGCAATTTAGGTGCAAATGTGGTCTTCCTCCTTGTGTAAATAAGACAGAGTGTTACGGAGGAAGCCTTACTTTGATAATCAGCATGGAAATCGGTCCCAACAGCTGCAGCCCGTTTTGTATTCACAGCAAGGTGTAAATGGGAAAAGGCCGATGGAATGCAGCGAGGCCACACACACACACACACACACACTCAGAGGTCAGCGCAGTCTTTATGACCTATTATTTTTATGGCAATGAAAGTAAAAGCAGGTTGAAGCGGGCCACTCTAACCTTGATGTGACTGACTCTGACCTGAATGAGAGCATGAGAAAAACCTCTCCAGGCTGTAATTAGTGGCTACACTGAGTCAGGCGTGCATCAGCGCAGGTAAGACGTGCCGCTCTCCAGATCAGGTAAGTGACAGGAATGTGCGATGGCGGGAATATGAGGCCCGGATCTGCTGCAGGACACATGGACGTCTCCGGACATCGCAACAAACCGAACTGACAAAGAAAAGGCTTTTTCTCTTGAAACAGCTGTGCGGTGACCAACAGCATCCTCTCGTCCTCTCGCAGACGGCGAGGTGGCTGTAATTGAGTTGTAAATGCGATGTGGCTCTTTTTGCCCCGTGTCAGTGTCCAGCACTGCTCGCCTTCTGCCCAGAGCAATGGCACCGCTCCCCGTTCCCCCAAAGCCGGGGCCCGCGCTGACAGATGCGCAGATCGTCTTGGACAGAGTGAATATGTAGCAGGATCTCACTGGCTCTCTGCACACAGGCTGCCACATTTACTCAGCATCAGCCTCCAAACTAGCAATTAACTCCACAGCCCCGCTCGGCCCTCCTGTGCCCGGCGGCGGACTGACCCGCCCCCTCAGCACCAATACGAGCATCAAACGCCTCGAACGCAGACCTGATGAAGACTGCAGATGTGAGTGAATGAGGAAGATCTGCAGCAAGAGCAGCCATATCTGAACAAACCACAGGAATCTGCCCCGTCTCACAGGAGCCTTTCCACAACCCATTATATTCACTTATATACTAATACCAACTAACATTTATATCTGGTAATTACGTTGAATGGCATCCCAGCGAACAGGAAATGTTTTCAGAACTTTGGCTGACATTCTGACAAAGTTATGAACAAACATTCTTCTAGCAACATCAAAGTTATCTGGTCTATAATAAGATTCTCAAACCATTCGCACAAAGTCATTACTTATGCATTGTTTATGGAGCATTTTGTCTGAAAAGAGATTGATGCCTTTGTTATATACCGTCAAACTCTAAACATGCATTATAGACTTACAGTAACAGCATGACTTTCTGTAAAGCTGATTTAAACTACTGAAACAAACCTATTGTGAAAATAGTTACACAAATAAATCTGACTTGCATATTCTTCAGTTTCATCAAATGTGTGATACTCATTTACAAACTTCAAGGCACATTATTTTAACCTCTCCTATCTTATATGAACTGCACTGATGTTTAGAAGCTGTAAGAAACAATGAGGTCAGAACGTTTTGATGTCAGATCAGAAGATTCTTCTTACAGTGTGTTTGGTGTCTCGTGTCTGCATTTTCATGTTTTTTTTTAGCAAATAATCAGTCATTTGAGGAGTATCAGGTTAGTTCAGTAGCTCTTCTGAGCGTGCTCAGGACAGCAGTGGCGAAGCTGTGTTTTCCACCGAGATCTGTTAGCAGTGTATCACTAGCGCTGGAGGAGGTTAGCAGCCGACAGCAGTAATTACGCCAGCATGAGCGCTGAGCTTCCACCTTGGGAGAGATGACACACGCTTACAGCTCCGCAGGGTTCACGCCGCTCTAATGAGAACTCAAGCTCCAGTCCCTTTCACCTTCACCGGGCACTAATTACTGCATCGCAGCCGCCAGACCGAGAACCCTACACGCATTCCCTGCGTCTCCATTTATGAAAGCGCTCTTGTGCATGTGCATATAGTTGTGTGTACATGAGAAATGGGCTGTTTTGTGTACGTCTGGTAAACGAACGCACCGCATCAGGCTTTCGTGACATCACTCATTAAGGAGGTTTATATTGCCGTGTTTATGTTCTGTCGTTGGCGAACAAAAGCCTAAATGAGGGCGAGCTGGAGAACTTGAAAGGGCAACCCTAAACAGATCATGATGTTTGTCCTGCTATTACGCTACTTTGCTCGTTAGACCCATAAATTTGAAGCATAGCAGTCAGGTTTGGCCTTATTATTAAATGTGCAGAGAAGCTTAGGTTCAGGGACAAGATAGAAGGATAGACGTTCTCCTTAAAACACCACAAGGCAACAAGGAAACGTGCAAGATGATGGCGAAAGAACCTGGCTAAACCAAAGATCTTTAGCACTTTTAACTTAAATCTGTAAACAAGCTCTCGGCAAAGCCTCGGGGGACTGATGTCATTGAGCGTAAGCCGGAGAGCACAATGAAGAGGGTGTTTCATTAGCTCTCACGTGCCAGATGTTCATGGGTTTGCTCTAAACCGCTGATCTTTAGTGAGAAAAAACTGCATTAAATGCTTCAAAGTTTGAAACAATGAGGCCAGAGCAAAAGTTTAAGAATCAACAGAGTCCATTGTCCTGCTTCAGCAAAAGTCATACTCTGCTCAAAAGATTAATGATGGGTGACAGACGGAGGGAAAAAATAATCATTTATATCTCAGAAGGCACAGAAATCCACATGATCTTAAATTGCAAACAACTGAAGCTCTGTTTTGACACCGAACAAACATTCATTTTTATTTCTTCAGGAGGAAACCAGAAGGATTCGAAGCAATATTTATCTATGGGATTTATATAATTACATATAATGAGGCTTTCAGTGTAATCAGCGTAAATCCATGCAACAGAATCTCACACACTGAGGAAGTTCAGATTGATATCTAATGGATACACTTTATTTCAATAGTCCACTGAAGACATTATACTAACTAGAAGTAATGTTGTAACTTCATGTCACCTGCAGGCAGTGTTGGGGAAAGTTATTTTTAAAAGTAATGCATTACAATATTCCGCTGTGTCATAAAAAGTAACTAATTGCATTACTTTGTTACTCTATATAGAAAGTAATTCATTACGTTCATTACCTTTTGCATTACTTTTTGTCACCTGGGCTTGCTTATTTGTTTTTTAATAACAGCAAAAAAAAAAAATTCTATTGTTGTATTTTTGGCATCTGTAGGGGTCCTTTCACACCAACATCTGGATGAAGGAAGTGCCTCTGTCTCGATTTCTCTCAACACAGGGATAAGAGAGCTGTCAGTGAATAAGTGGGAAAACAAAGTAACCTGATTAATGTGTTACTCCCAACACTGAGTACAGGTAACTCTCATTTAACTATTAGTAGATTGTTAGGTTAGGGTTAGTAAATGTGGTTGTAAAGTTAATATATAGTCAGTAGAATGTCAGAAGAGTTTTTGTTCCATTTCCCATTTGTCTTTTAAACTGTTTTGAGGTCAAAGATTTACACATTGTTGCTTCACACAGTGTTTTATTGACATGCTGAAGTTTATATCTGAACACATTATTAGAGAAGAATGGCAGTGACTCCTCACAGTACTGTAAGCATTGCTAATAGCACCGCGCCAGATGCTGATGTGGGAGATGATGTCAGCGTCTGGCTCCTAATCGCCACGCAGAGGTGAAAGGTCATCTTCTCACGCCGGGCCGTCACCTCATCCAGCCGAGGGAGAGCGGAGCGCGCGGGGCGAGAAATAACAACAAACCTCAGCGGCTAAAAAAGGAATGGAGGAAGTGACTTACAATAGACGGGACCTTTGATCCATTGCTAAAGGAAGACTTCTCTTTGGGGCGTAAAGTATTAATGTGAAAGTGACTCTACCCACTGCACATTTGTTACAGCAAATAATGGACCCTAAAATTAGTACACAATAGAAGGCAGACGGGCGACACTCACACCCTGCCTTGCGCAGGAAGGGGAGAGGGACTGATTGTATGAAAATGAGTGATTTGCTGGCGCGCAGACGTGTCAGAAGTGGCGACGGGTAACGGCAGGCGAAGGTCACGTTCCCTGCAGGTCTATTGTGAGGAGAACGCCTTGAGCACTGACGCTCCGAGCTGCTTCTGAGCAACACAACTCCTCAGGTGTGCAGTCAATCCGTTACGCTTATCTCATGATTTACACATGTTGCCGTCTACGTGTATGATGTCAGCTTTCCTGTACTCTTGAATGCTTGTCATACATTTACATTTAGTCATTTAATAGACGCTTTTATCCAAATGAGGACAATGGACGCAATCAAAACCAACAAAAAAGCAATAATACGCAAGTGCTTTAACAAGTCTCTGTTAGCATAACGCAATACACGTAGCAAGGTTTTTTTTTTTTATTATATAATAAATAAAAAGGAAACAGCTAGAATAGAAAAAGAATAGCACAAGCTAGTGTTAGAGCCTTTTTTGCTTTTTGTTAATTGTGTAATAAATTAAAAGAAAACAAATAGATAGAATACAAAAAGAATAGAGAAGCTAGTGTTATTTCTTTTTATAGAACAGAATTACAATAGAGAGTGCATAAAATAAAGTGTTACCATATATATATATATATATGGTAACACTTTACAATAAGGTGTCATTTATTAACATTAAAGCAGCAATCTGTAAGTTTTGCCTCTTTGTCGCCATCTCTTTTTGAAAACCTGGAATTGCAGTTACTTGCGGAATTATCTTGCTTGAGTGGGGTTGTGCTCTGGCACGGCTCCAGCGCAGATGAATCTAATGTTTTGAGGTGATTGTGTTACTGTCAATCATGGATGTTTACTGTACTTCGGAATCACAGATTCTAGCCTACGTCTTGGAATAAATGCCCCAAATAAGAATTTTCACCGTATACTGCCATCTGAACAAGTAACAAGTCTGCCACACTTGTTCTAAATTTTTAAAGACATGTTTTGTGATTGAAAGCCAGTATGCGAGGAAGTGGTAATGTCCTTGAATATTAAGTGATTTTCACCTGAGAGACAAAGGGTCCTCCCCTAAAGCCTGCTAATGGGCCATCAGTGTGACTGTGACTGAGGCAGGTAAGACATGTTTCAGTCACATTTTTTTTATTATTTGTATTTTATTTACAACAGTACAATCAAAACATACCTAATGAAGGTCAAAGACACATTATTGTGCACACTGATCTAACCACAGAGATGTGAACAGACTTTAACTCATTCCTGCAACAGATTCTGTTCAACAAGTACCTGATATTTACTTATGTCCATGGACTCAAGAAGAAAAAAAAAAACAACCAGTAGTCAAGGATCTTGTTTTACCATAGAATATCAGTGTAGTTGAACATCAAACTGTGTTCCTCTGAGAGCACTGTACCAACATCAGAAGAAAGTCATCAGGATTCATCTGTGGTTCAGGTACCTGATTCAATAAAATACAAACAACCAAAAACATTTAACATCAGCATGTTAACATCAGGAGCATGTATATATATATAGGTTTTATAGACCTTTTATATCTAGGAAACTAATTATTGTTTAGCACGCTATTAAAATCTATTTTTGAACAGAGTAGGCTATTAATAAAATACTCTCATACTGTACTCTCATATTACTTTTATTGTTTTATAAAGAGCATGAAAACACCATCGTGTAGACAACCATCTACATTTTTATTAACTCACAAATGCAACCAAAATATATAACATGAACATTTAACGGAAATTTTCACATCCTGTCCCACAATTGGGACATTCACAACAACAACAAAAATAGGCCTATGCTTTTTTTTAAATAATAAAGAAAATTAACAATTGGAAAAACAATTCTGGCTGCTACTATGGGCTCAGTGCTAAAAACTGTTCTACAGATAACCAAATTACAAGCAATAGCAGAATGTAAATACAATAGAACAAATACACAAGTTCAATAAACAGTGCTTTTCAGGTTTTTCAGCTCAGTCTAAAATAAATTTTCAGGTATGCTACAGAAATATAATAATGTAAAATAACTGCATAGTCTTCACTGTATAAATTAAATACAGATTAATCATTTTTGATGTTACAAAGGTAATTTTTTCTTTGACAGCATTAGATTTATTATTGTCAAAACTCAGGCAAGGGACAGAGGTAAGTGATATAACACAGATGTTTATTGACAGGAAGGAGATGCAGATCGTGAGGAGCAATGGCAGGTGACTAGCAAGCACAATGAACAGTCCAATGGGTCTTAGCTGAAAACTGAGAGGTGATTTCCTTGCAGGTTCATGGGAGATCGGGGACCAGGAACGGAGGATTGCAATGTAAGAGATTCGTAGCAGGTTTGGAAGATCTAGGGGTAAGTAAGCACAGGAGAGTAGCGTGCAAAGAGTCTGGTAAGTTCATGATAGTGGACGGTAGACCGGACGATCTGTGACTAAGTGGAGCGTGACTTTATAGGTGGCTTGATTGGAGACAGCAGGTGCAGTTGATCAGGATACAGGTGATTGCGATCTGGTGTGAGTGGTGGCTGATGACGGTGGTGATGGTGGAGGCTGTAACTGCGTGACTGTGATGACAGAGACTCCCTGACATTACCTCCCCCTCCCGGAAGGTGCGTCCCACGCTGTAACATATCCACAGAGGATGGGGGGGGGGGGGGGTGGAACGGCCTCCGTGGCCTTGACCCTCAGCCTGGGGATCAGGAGCCCTCCCTGGGCTTGACTGGGGATTCAGGAGCCGACGCTGGAGCGAGCTCTGGGTCTGGAGCCGACACTGGAGCAAGCTCTGAGGCTGGAGCCCACAGTCTCTTCCTCCGCATTCTCCTCTTTAGGGCCAAGGAGAAGGAGACAGCGGCAGCTTTTCTGGGCTCAGGATTAGGATGGTTCTGAAAGCTGGACATGTAGGACGGGAGGCAGATTTCAGCGCTGACTGGACAGATGTTAATGAAGGGTCCATAACTTTAGTCCCCAGGTCAGCGCTGTTGGAGGTCCACTTACGGGCTCGTGGGAACACAGGGGAATATGGGTGGCCGTAGCCATTGGCCAGGTATGTGGAGGGTGAATTGGAGAGGCCCTGTAGTTTTCAGGAGGGGCTGGATGAATATGGCTCTTACATTCCTCTACTTCCAAATTAGAACCATTTAAACAGAGGACCAAATTAATCAGCTCGATCAAGGGAAAATCACAAGTGGGTAGTTCGCAGCGGATCGGGGTTTCATCTCCAGCCCCAGCTAAAAACATGCACCGAGTGTGGCGTTGTGCCAACTCACCCAGTTGGAGAACTCGAGGAATTCCCCACATACCTCTCCAAAGGCCGACCACCCTGTCGCAGGCACCCCACCGTATCCTCAGCCTCAGACATCTTTTCATGGGTCCGGTCTTCTGTCACAACTAAGGGGTAAGTAAGCACTGGTGAGTAGAGTACAAAGAGTCTGGTAAGTTCATGGTAGTGAATGGTGGACTGGACGATCTGTAACGGAGTGGAGAGTGACTTTATAGGTGGCTTGATTGGAGACAGCAGGTGGAGGTGGAGGCTGTGACTGCGTGACTGTGATGGCAGATACTCCCTGACAATTATTAGTTTGCTTTCACTTTAAGAACGCACAGATTTGATATAGCCTACTAATACACATGCATTTTCGTTCTCAACTGTTTACGTTAAGACATATGCCTAACCGACTGTATTAAAGGATATTCGCCAAAACACGCATTTTGATGTAATTTTGTCTGTATTTATTCATCCATTCACAAAAAAGCAGAAGAGAGCTCAATTTAGTATTCGCGTGTTGTAGACGCAGCTGTCTGTGTGCGTGCGCTTCAGATGTGTGCGCAGAAAACTTCTCACACAGCGATCGACTGTTACGCAAACAATCCCAAGTGTCTTTTATGCTCGCCTTGTGCCTTCGGGCAGTCCTTATCTAGTCCTGATACGCGAGTTTCAACAAGAATGCAAGCGATGGAGGTAATGCATAGATGGACATTATATAAAAATAAAAAAGGTGCCATTTTATACTACAGATATCAATATTTTAAACGTGGCATCGATGCATCGTATCGTCAGACATTGTATCGATGTAACAATCCATATCGATGAATCGTTACACACCTATGCGATAGCATACTAGCCGGGACAACTTCTTTATGTTTACAGACGTGACATAATGACGCAGTGCCATGCTCGAATTTCCCTCGAAAACCTACCCGTACCACTCAAATTAGAAAACATTATTATAAGCTAACCGTTGTGAATCGGGCTAAAGTAAGGCGATAGTTTTGAACACTGGCTGGTTATGTACTTTCTCAAATATTGATTTAGAATCATTTTTAACCAAAAAAAGTTACAGACCTCAGCTTTTATGTATTAACTAACATGAACAAACAATAAACAATGCATTTATTACACTATTTATTAATCTTTGTTAATGTTAGTTAATAAATAAAAACTGATTTATAGGGCCCTATCACCCGCTGATGATAATGGAAGTGATCTAGCATGGCATCACAATACTCATTCAGTGGTCAATGATACGGTAAAGAGTCTACCAGATATGAACTAAGTTAGCTGCAAAGCTAGTTTTCTAGTAAGAAGATAGAACAGTAAACAGTAAGTAAATAAAGTAGTTTCACACAGATAAACCAGCAGTGGCTGAGCTCAGCATTTCAGTAATAAAGACACACTGGCGTGTTTAGAGTGCTGTTTATCCACAGGATCACTGCTGCATCCAGAGCGCTGCTAACTTCACTTCACCGCACGCTGTTCCTTTAAAGCATTCTGACAATTACACCATTCTGATGGAGAGAGATTTTACAAGGCCAAGCTTTAAAAAAAAAGTGCTCTGTTGCACATTACCGTTTTCTTTTGTGGATTGGAGGGAATCTTTCCCAGGTGCCGAGGTCCTCCAGCGCTGGGTTTGGGAACAGTGGGGGCCTGGCTTGCATGCGTTTGTTTTTTTCCCATCAGGCATGGGCTCAGGGAACCGTGAGCGAGGCACCGCGTGTGTCGCCCAAACCCGCCGCCGCTGTAAAACGCATTACCCAACCTTGTCCCTCACCAATAGCAGGGATTACAAGATCTAATTTCCACCAAGTCTGAAAGCGCCTTTACGCAAAAAAGAGCCCGACTCGCAAGTAGCTTGTTTATGTTGGTCGACTGAGAGCTGTTAAACGTTTCAGTCCTGGTAACTGAAGCCAAAGGCTCTGGCTGCAAATGCACTAACGTGAGATCAGACGACTGAGCCGAGAAACAACAAGATGACTGAAGAAACCGGATTTCACTGACAATCTGATCATCTGAGGATGTGCAAATACAGTTATTAGAGTCCCCTGTGAGCTATATCAGCATCAGCATTACTGAAGATCTACACTGAAACCGGCACTTGGTGCTTTAAAGAGATATTTCTACCTGATCCAACCCACAGAAAGTAGTTTTGGTAGCATAAATTAACATATTTAGAAACATTAAATAACATTTTTGTTTCTCTAGATGTTTCTGTTTTTTGAGTTACCTTTTTTTCAGTGTAATCTATATTAATTGGATTATAGCTAAAGAACATGAAAACCCTAAATATTTTCCCTAATTTATAAGCTGAAGTAATGTAGTATCATTACATGTTAAATAGATAGACTGACTCAATTAGCTAATTTTGTGACTATAATTATATGCACTTAAGAAATTAGTTTGTTCCAGGGGTTTTTGCAGGAAACAGCTTTCTGAAACATGGAAAAGTGAACATTATGCTTTCATTACACCATTTAAGAAATGAAGAGAAAGAATTTTAATGCATTTGGGTTTGTGCTGGAGAGCGTGGTCATGTAAACAGTGCTTGAAATGACCAGACAACTGAAATCTGCATGAACGCATGATTCTCACTTTAAGCTGCTTTCTTCACAAAAAGTCATAATTAGCTTTAGCTTCAGCTCTCCTCTAACCTGTCATCTGAGATTGCCCTGGATTCCTGGTAATAATAAGCTGTTGACATTTAGGAGCGAAACAAACTAAAATTTCAAAGGCATATTGAGCATTACAGGTAAATTCTCCAGAGGTCTGACAGACAGCTCTGATGACAAACGCCCGACATCTGAACCGGTCGCAGCTGGTTCTGGGTATTTAATAAACATGTAAACAATCCAGTTCACCTCATTAGGTGATTGCAAAGAGCCACGCTGTCCATAAATCAAGAGTCAGGTTATCACGGCCTCTGATCTAAACTGTACCGGGCGCCCAGCTGTCTGCGCTGCGCAAACTGTGAACAGCGGGCTGTAAAGAATTAAATTCCTCCTGACTATTTTACCTTTTCTCCTCTGAGACGCCGGGGCGTACAGTACCTACAGGAGATGTGAGAGTAAAAGGCCAGCAGTCGCTAGATACACTTACATCAAAGCGCATGAGTAATGCAAACGAGTAACGTGTGAATGTAGCTTCCTCATACAGCTCAGTAGGACTGACTTGACAATTCTTTTCATTGCTTGCTTTTGGTTTTTATGGATACACAGGTGTGTGTTTTTCATGTGTCATTAGGAGGAAACGCTCTGATTCTTTACCGTCGCAGGTTTGTGCTACTCTGTTGGTATAGAGCGCAACAGTCATGTTCCACGAGTAAAAACTTGTTTTTTAACATTATCTGATAAACCTTTAAAGACAGACAGGTTGTGAGCAAAGAGCTTGTTCACTTATTATGTATGCTTTCGTTGAACCCATCTGTTTGCATTAATTCAACTTATTTTTAAAATAGTGGAATCTGTGATAAAAAACTACATTACCCATGATGCTGTACAGAAAATTCCACCAATCAGAGAGTCATAGCGAGTACAGAAGAGCTCTCTTGTCAACACTCTCAAAATACCTCATTATATATATATATATATGCATATTTGGTAACGCTTTATTTTAGGGTCTCTTTACTTGCTTATTAGCAGCATGCATATTATTAGAATATTAGACATTTTTTAGTAGTAATTAAGCACATATTAATGCCTTATTCTACATTACCTTATTATACATCCCTAATCCTATACAATACCTAAAATTAACAACTACCTTACTAACTACTAATAAGCAGGAAATTAGGAATTCGTTGAGGGAAAAGTCATCGTTAATAGCGAATAAGTGTTCTCTATTCTAAAGTGTTACCGCATATTTTGCAATAAACTTCTCTAGATACAACCAACAATTTTAAATGAATAGTTTTATTTTTCTCTGTCATTTTGAACTTATGTCATTCGCAATGCTTCATGGGATTGTAGTTCCCTCACTAAAGCTGTTAAGTTCACTGTCGTGTATGTTTTTCTTTTTGTGTGACTTGTGTGATTCTCCTTGTAGCTAGTTGGTTTGGTTCATAATGTTCAAATCCCTATAAGAAAAATCAATGGGAAAAAGTGAGCAACACTTATGCATTAGAAAACAACCCCCAAAAATGATGAAATTGGCTGAAATGTTTAAAGCACATGCAGACAGGAGATGAGTTGAACTGTGTGTCGCTGTCAGTGAGATCCTGCATTATGTCATTGTCTCCACTTTATTTCGTAGTTCTTTGATTAGAGACAAGATCCTGACAAGTACTGAGAATTGGACATTCAAACCATTGTCATCAAGATCTTTTACATTTCGCAAGGACAGCATCTTTCCACGAGTCTCTGACGGCGAACACGGCCCAATGCGAAGCACATGTCGACTTGAGTTCAGTGATGGGGATTTGCAAGAGACTAAAGTTCAAGCTTGATTTTAGTGAATCTAAGCGCTATTGACAGGAGCAGCAGATCACGCTGAGTCGCCGGCCGTAATCAGAACAAGCCTTTAATCACACAGGCTTTCAACTCACCCGGCCGTATCGAATTACCTCACATCCGAGTCACAGCATATGGAAACCACTCACCTAGACGCAGACGCACGCCGCTCACAGCAACTCGGTGAAATGAATCGAGTATTGTAGATTATCTGAGGGGGTCGTGCTGTATTGTGTCTAATTTGGGAGGCTCGGCTGAATGAGGAAGCGAGGAATATCCTTACTACATCTTTAACCTATTCAGACAGAATGATGTCATGATTAGGAGAGGAAACTGGACAAAAAGCAAACCCCCCCCCCCCCCCCCCCCCCCATGCACCGAAAATGAAGAAAGAGGAGCGAGACGAGAGAGATCAAAGCGCAGCAGCACTCCGGGGAGAGATGGCTCGTCTCACACTCGTCTCCACACCAAACACACGCAGCACTGGACGTGATGAGGTGAAGCCGGACAGAGAGCAGGAGAAACCAGCCCCGCTCACATTTCAGCACAACTTCCAAAAAAACTCAAGCTTTTCCTGCATTATTTTCATCATCTTTTCCATCATATTTCCTGCAGAATTCTCCTGGCTGTAAAATGTGGGACTGGAGCACAAAACCAGTCATAAGGGTCAATGTTTGGGGTCTGAAATCTGAATAAATAATCTTTCCATTGATGTATGGTTTGTTATGATAGCACAATATTTGTCTGAGATACAACTATTTGAAAATCTGGAATCTGAGGGAGCAAAAAAATCTAAATATTGAGAAAATCTCCTTTAAAGTTGTTCAAATGAAGTTCTTAGCAATGCATATTACTAATCAAAAATTAAGTTTTGATATATTTACGGTAGCACATTTACAAAATATCTTCATGGAACATGATCTTAATATCCTAATGATTTTTGTCATAAAAGAGAAATGTATAATTTTGATCCATACAATGTATTGTTGGCTATTGCTACAAATATACCTGTGTTACTGATGACTGATTTTGTGCTCCAGGGACACAAATATGAAAATACTGAAAAATGGCACATTGTTTCATGCTCCCTTAGAGCGTTAATAAACTTCAGCGTTTTGACCCAAACGCAGTCTCCAGCAGGCAATACACACAAGTGTTAGAGCCATAAAGAACATGAATAAATTTGTAATATTTTTCTATGTTATTGTTATATTCTTTGTATTAAGAGTGCTTGTTATTTGATATACAGTTTGCATATTTTGTGATATTTGTATTGCATACATGACTTTTCATCGGTTTGATTTCATATGTAATACATATGCGTAAGTGACTGTTGATGGTTTGAACTGTAAGAAGAAGGAAGGGGCTTGGCGTTAGACAGTCTTTTGACTGAAGTGTAATGGTGATCTATTCCTTTCTGTTCTTCGCCATTTCCATAGGTGTACAAAGGATTTGACACATAAAACACGTGTCAGGATGCAACAAAAATCAAACTTAAGAACTACTTATACTTCTTAAAGCTTCAAATTATATATGGTTTCAAAGAAGTCCCTTCCTTCTTCTTCAGTTCAAACTATCAACGGTCACATATGAAAACTGTATATCAAATAAAAAGCACTCCTAATACAAAGAATACCACAATAAAATTACTACAAATTTCTAAATGTTCTTTAAAGATCTAACAAACAAATTAAGTGTCAAGGAGCTTTCTGTTCACATAATAATCACCAACACTTGATAGAAAACAATAAACAAAAGGAAGACATCCAGAAATACAGAACTCTAAATCCATACATGCATATACGTTATGCCACAAAAAGAATGTTTAAAGGCAAAAAGTCTTATTGCTCTTTCAACAGCCTGCACTGTCTTTGCGCAAAATATAATCTTTAACTTCTCAGGTTTGATTCTGGGGCATCACGCGACCCAGTCGTGTTCTTGGCAGGCTTCATGAGATGCACATGTCTAGCAATGTGAGAAGTTCTTGGCTGCGGGTCCAGGGAGGCCGTGCAGAGACACTTACTGTACTGTTCTCAGCTGATAGCTGGATGAACCTCGTCCAAACCCTCCACGAGACCCTCAAGAGACTGAGGACTGAACTGTCTGATTGTGTTCCTCGCTTGTGAGCGGTTTGACAATACTGAGCTGATGCTGTCCGAGAGCACAGTGTTCCAAATCCACAGATAAACACTTCCTTCAGGAAGGACACCTGATCTGCTCTCTTCATTAGAGCGAGGGAAACATGCAAAATATAGAGATCAGGTCCCAGAAGTCCCACAGGCTTTGCATGTAACCGCTGATCCATATCTAAACTGGTTACAACAATGCCAGAATGTCTTCTGGTAATACGCAGCTTTCTGGTGTAATTGTGGGTAATGCTTTATTTTGATGGTATAAGTAACTTTGCTACTGTCTACTTAATATCTGCTAATATTTTATTTAGATGGACATTCTACTGACTGTAAGAACCTGCAAGTACGTCAATTACAGTCTGCTAATATTCTAATGAGAGCTAATACTCTAGACTAATACTCTAATACTCTAATGAGAGTTAGTTCATATGTAGTTGCAAATTACTTATAGTCAACAGAATCTATAAAGGCGATCATCAAAATGAAGTGTAACCTGATTGTGACTGCTCTATTGCTTCTTTCTGTGTTTGATGTTCAGGAATGATTATTATTGGCAAGTGGTGTCCCACAGACAGTGTTGGGAAGTAACTTGCATTACATCATTTAATTACAAAATAACTGTTATGTAAATGTTACTGTAATCAGTTATAGTTACTCAGAATTTTTTAAATTAAATTGCAGTTACTTATGGAAATGTTAATGATTACAAAGGAGGTTACATCTGAATATTTTCAAACACACACACACACACACACACACACACACACAGAAATATAATTACTTTCTGTCCCAAACTGCAGTGACTGCGCTAAAATATGAGCCACCAATATTTCAGGAGTTTAGGACACATGCTTATTCAATAACTGTTTTATTTCCTATTTGGGTTTATGTATATGCTTAGTTTTTGTGGCATCTGTGCTTTAAAATGACATTTTAATCTTAATTCAAGTAATGAAGGACAGTAATCAGCGTTGAGTACTGCACTGCAAAAACTGATTTTCTTAGTATTTTTGTTTTGTTTTCTAGTATAAATATCTAAAAAAAATTAATCAAGGTGCATTTACTTTACAAGTAAAATTACTTAAGATATTTTGTCTCACTTTCTGAAAAATGTATCAAAATTTTGTTAGTTTTTGCTTAAAACAACCCAAAATATCTGCCAATGGGGTATGAAAAATACTCTTGTTTAGCCTTTGAATTAAGAGAATTTTTCTAACTTTATTGGCAGATATTTTGGCTTGTTTTAAGCAAAAAATAAGATTTTGATAATTTTTTCAAAAAACATGACTTAATATCTTAAGTCGTTTTACTTGTTTACACTTATGTGAATGTATAGTTGGTATGTAATTTTCTTGTTTTGTGTATTTAATTTTTTATTGTGATATGGATCTAATGGTCTGAAATAAAGAAATAATAATAATAATAGTCATGTGAATGCATCTTGATTAAAAATGTTTATATATTTAAACTAGAAAACAAGACAAAAATACAAAGAAAATCATTTGTTGCAGTGTGTAAGGTTAACCCGGCCTGCTTTAAATGTCTGAAAATGATTAAGAGTTGAAAACATTCATTAGAAATCAGTTACATTACTTTAATAAAGTAACTGAAATACTTTTAAATAGGGTAACTTGTAATCCGTAACCTATTACAATTTCAAAGTACCTTCCCAACACTGTCTGCAGAGCTGTGCTAGTTTCATTTCTCAGACTTATTTTCTGAAGTGGTGTTTAAAGGTGGAGAATATCTGAGGGAAGAGCACTTTGCAGAAAGCACACGGCGCTCTTGCCCTGGGACAGCGTTGGAGCAAGTCCAGTCCTGCTGAGGCCAAGACAGCGAGGGATCACTTCTGCTCTCCTAAAGACATAACTCACACAGACCTGTCACCTCTTCAGTGCAAAATATGTTCTTGCCCCAAACTAAAACAAACAACACATCCATCTCCGTCTGCTTGACTTCCAGAGGATGAGGGGGAGATGGAAGGGCTGCATCTGTTTGGTTCTCATCAGCGCCCCCGCTTTGACCACCTTCAAGTTTTTGACATTCAATTAGAAGATGGTTTACACCTAAAAACCAAGTTCAGTGACTTTTCACTCACTGAAACACTCGGGGCTTCTTGGCAGAAGCTATGTTTGGGAGTGAAGTCAGCCTGACGTTTCACATTTATACTGAGCTTCTTAAGAAGCACTTCGTTTTTACTGCAATTAAAAAGACTTTGAGCCATTTCTTCTTAACCTAAACTGATCAAAATTATTCTGTGGTGTAGCAAATACTACAGAAAAACAAATGTAATTTCTACATGAAAAAGTTCAGGCAATAATAATAATATTAATATTAATAATAAAAAAGTAAATTCTACTGTATATCGGTACTCAATTCAAGCTTGTAGAAGTTAAAACATAAGCATAAACGTTATAAAGTTATGTAAAACCTACTCAACTCTTGGTGTTCATCATGCACTGGGGCATGAATAATAGTAAGAATTACTCAAACTTTGGTAACACTTTATTTCGATAGTCCACTTTAGACATTCTACTAACAGTAAGTAACTTTGCAACTACATGTCAACTAGCAGTCATTAGAGTATTAGTAGACCGTCTGCTTAACACTTTATTTTGATGGATCCACAACATACAACATACTGACTATGAGAAACTATGCAAGTATATGTCAACTTACTCTACTAACCTTAAACCTACCCTAACAGTCTACTCTGAGAGTTAGTAGACATGTAGCTGCAAAGTTACTTATAGTTAGTAGAACGTCTAAAGTGTAACCCAAACCCAAAATGTGTTTTTTTTAAAGTAAATACTGCAAGTAATTTTTTCAGTGTAACATGAAAAGAGTAACAGAGAAAATGATTGGGTTTTGAGATGTTTTTCTCCCACTGAAGAAACAATTTGCAACTCCGTCAAAAAAAGAAAGCCATTATTTGACCCTTCAAACGCTGCCGTCCTCTCTAACAGTGCATTTTGTTTAGTTTCCCTTGATCCTAACACAGGGCTCCATCATGGTTCAGAAAATAGCCACGAGTTATCCGATTCCAAGTCTAAACACATCTCAGTCGCCACACGTGTCCAGACGCCTGTGTTTGTTTAGGCCAGACCTTCAACCCCTCATCATCTCTGGCTCTTTCCAATTTCACCTGACCCCTCGAATGCACTCAAGATGTGATGGATTCCTCTGTCACGGCTCTGGAAGCCATTTTCTCCCTGTACCTGATGATTGGGATACGGGCCGCTCCGGAGACTAGCGTTCTCTCTGGCAGGAGCACGGCCTTCGCGTCAGACCTGATTAGACGCGGCGCTTGCGGAAAGCGATCTGCGCCGAGTGCAAGCTCATCAAGAAGCTAAATGCTCGCCGGTGACATGACAATTATCAGGGGTTTCCTTAATCCAATCCCGACAAAAGCTCTTCCTGAATTCTAATGCTGGTGAAGAAGAAAGCATTTAGTTAATGTCTTCTGCTGGCCTGGATATTCTGGAATGCTTTTAAATCTGCTGATGAAAAGAATGCAGACTTTAAAGACAGCACTGTTCGGAGCACCGCAAGGAGAAGGAGCTCCTGACGTGACAGTACCTGAGAGCTTCTGTATTAATGCGGCATACAGACTACATTACAGCAATCACGCTCAGAAGAGAGGATTCACTCGCCTCAGCATTTATCAGGCCTAGAAGAACAGCTATGCGCGTGTGAACACTGGAAAACAACCAAGTGATGAAATACAGAGAGCCATTCAAGAGCTTTTAAAGAACAATATCCCAAAGTTCTAGATGAGGAAAGTAGAACTGGATGGAGAGAACGTGATACACATGCATGTAGGGATGAACGATATTTTAATTATCATTAAAACCGTATTCGGTTACCGCAATTTCAACAACTCAGGATATATAAATACTGTCCAGCATAAAGCAAAGTTGAAATAACAGTGTCCTGTGCACACAGCAGCAGAGTAGTTTCGTTTGGAATGAAAACATGGCGGAAAACTGCAAGCTTTTAAAAGAGTACTAAATGAATATACAAATTAATTTGTGAATGCATTATGTGAATGTACCTCTGAAGGTTCTGATGTCTTCAGAAAAGATTCAATGGCATTTTAATTTTCGTATTTAATACCTAATAAAGTAGCAATGCTGCTTTGTCACAGAGGTTACGGTAAACAGCTGTAATTCTGCTGCTCCGCAAGCGCCACCTGCTGTCAGAGAGTGGATTTACTGAGACTTACATTCACATTCTGTCTGGACTAAACACAGACCGGATTTGCATGCCCTGCTGTAAACTTTGACTGGTTGATGAAAAACAAGCTTATGTGGATTCTACACATTTAAACAATTTGGATAAGGTATCTAGAATTATTTATGGAGCAGATAAAATACATATAATAATTTATTAATCAGTGATCACTTTGACTTAGCTCTTTTCTTTATTTAGAATCAGAATCAGGATCAGAATTAGCTTTATTGGGTATGTTTACACATACGGGTAATTAGTTGTAGTGACAGAAGCTCCACAGTGCAACAGAAACACAGCAACAGGACAGGACACAGATAATAAAAGAATAATATACAAATATCCGAATAGAATGTACAAAGCAGCAAAAACACAATATATAATATAGACAACTATGTATGTACAGGTCAAGTATGTCCAAATTAGAAATTAGAAAATAAACATAAAATAAGTGAGTGTGGTGAATGGATAATGTATTAGTTAAAGGCTGAAATGTGAGGTTTACCATTTTATGAAACTTTTTCAAAGCATTATTTGAGCATTTCGTATGTTCATGTTGTCATTTAAAAACTGGACATAATGTTATTGTTTTAGCGTTTATGCAAAGGAAAAAATAATTTTATTTAGTTGTTTGTTGATTTTAAAAATAAAATTTGTTTGTAACGATTTATGTGTCAGTACATTTTGAACATTTCCAGCACATTTTAACAACACCGTGATACTATTGATAGCCATGATAATTTAGGTTACTATAACTGTGGCAGAGGTGTCAAGTTAAGTACAAATACTTCGTTACCTTACTTAAGTAGAAATTTTGGGTATCTATACTTTACTGGAGTAATTATTTTTCAGCTGACTTTTTACTTCTACTCCTTACATTTTCACGCAATTATCTGTACTTTCTACTCCTTACATTTTAAAAATAGCCTCGTTACTCCTATTTCGTTTCGGCTCGTTTTCATTCCGGCTTGTCATCGTCATGGGCGTTGCTAGGTCATTTTTAGGGCTTTCCCCCTAAAAATCTTGCGATTCTTCCTCCTTTAAATTTGAAACGGCAGCAGACTTCGGCTCCTCTCCATCTTTCTGCGCGTTCTTCAATCCACAGACTGCGGTGGCGCAGAGGAGAGGACAAGTGTGTGTTTATCCATAGATTGTTATAATATCTACATCTGTGCAGTTCTTTGTAAAAAGTCATGGGAGAGCAATCGGTTTCCAATCTTCTGTAAAGTTTTCGCTGCATTCAGCACTCATCACACCACAGCTGTTTCCTTCAGCGAAAGCCCTTAACACATTATACTCATACTTTATAAAACCATCACGTTATTGCTATTTTCATTTGAAAATTTAGCTTTCAATATAGCACTTAATATTACAGTGCATGTGGCATTAACTACCATACAGTTCTGCATAGAAGTGATTGAAGACAGTGACAGACAGCACTCAGTCAGTGCACTCATTTTAATATCAGAGTGATTGACAGAGATTGAAACATTGTGTGTCCTTCTCACAGACTGCTTCAGTTTTGCGGGTATTTTTATTTTTTTACTTTTAAAAGTTAATCACAGCACCCACATAGTTTAATCCATTGTCCAGCCTTATAGCTGTGTTATTTATATTGCTAATATGGATAGTCAGTGTAAGTTTAAAGTGATATGATGTTTTATGTTTACGATTTTCTGTTTGTACTTGAGCATAGAAAAAGATTTGTACTAGTAATGCAAACAGTAACATTTTTGGTTTGTACAGTAAACAGGTGTGTGTGTGTGTGTGAGAGATCAGGTAGACTTGTATTTGGCTTGTACTCGGATGTTATACCCATCTATGCAATACAGTGGAATACTGCAATAAGTTTAGTATACCATCCTACCCTATTAATACATTTTGTTTGTAAATATTTATTTATTTTTTATTATTATACCATCATTGGGGGCTGAGCCCCCCTAAAATGAAAATCCTAGCATCGCCCTTGGTCATCGCTCAAAAAAATAAAATAAAAAAATAAAAACCTATCCAGATAAATCGCGCCATCCGGATAGAGTGAACTGTGGTTGGATGAGAATATAAACCTATACCATTCCGACACCCTATTGGTTTGTACGCGATCCATCGCACCTGCACATGACACAAATCACGTCACACTCAAAAAAGATTATTTCTTAAAAGTTATTATTTCTCCACTACTGACTCATTTATCAAACGGGTGCTTTCTCTTCGTCTGTTGCCCTCACAGATTCCTGCAGCTAAGCTAAATAAAGGTTATTGATGACATGCCTCTGAAGTTTGACTTTTTGCACCGTTACAATACTTACAGGCATCTAGTCATCATATCTTCCGCTCCATGAAACACGTTAATGCTCAGTAGTACACATATATGGTTTTTTAATGTATTTGCATTGTACTAAAATGCGTTCATTTTCAGTAGGCACATATCCGGCTGAAACAGGTAGCCTAGTGCATCCCACATTTTTCAACATTAACATTTTAATATAACATTATAGTCATTATGGCCTTTAGAAAAATGTTTTTTTGAGGAGGTGGGGTAGTGCACAATAGGCCCCTGTGCCGCGGCCTAAGCTTTTGTCCTTAATGGCATTTTTTTCCCCTTCCATTACTTTTACTTTTATACTTTAAGTAGTTTTGAAACCAGTACTTTTACACTTTTACTTGAGTAAAAAACTTGAATTGATACTTCAACTTCTACAGAAGTCTTTTTAAACCCTAGTATCTATACTTCTACTTGAGTAATGAATGTGAATACTTTTGACACCACTGAACTGTGGTAATAAATGATCATACCGTTACATCTCTAATGCACGTATGTGTTCGTAGCAGGAGATTTCTGTGTGATGAAGTGCTGTCTCAACGCTTCCTCCAGGCTTTAAAGTGGGCGCCACGGCTCTGGACCCTAAGGAGCTGACAATCAAAGGCATGAATCATTCAGAGAGCCTTTATCTTCCCACCAGTGCTGCAATCCAGAGCCTTTCTACGTCTCTCGCTCACTTACATATCTTTCACCTCCACTCCTCCTCTTATCTTCACCTTTCCTCAGCTTCGCAACAGTTTCTCATTCATCCCTTCACCACTGCAGGGACTCGGCTGTCAGCACAAACAGAAAGCAGCGAGCCCGGGGTGTAGAGATCAAGAGAAAGCCCTGTGGCTTCACACGAGTCTGACTGCTTTCTACTCTCTCTGATGCAAATCAGTGTGAGACAGTAATCTGGACTGGACCCATGCAGGAACTCCAGCATTTACGGTAGGAGGCAACCAAGCACTTACACTACAGTCAAACCAAAATTTATTCAGACACCTTCAACATTTCTCACATTATCACAGTTTATTTGCTGTAGTTTAGAAAATGGTAATAAAATATGACGAGAACTCAGAGTTAAACTGTGTCAGAACAAATTCATCTTGAGAATGAGATGTTCCTTTGATAGATTGCTTCAGTCTGTCTCTGTCTGTTGTGCTGCTGAGAGGTTTGCGTTTGTAGCTCCGCTTTTTTATTGAATCTTTACCTTACTTTCACTCTCTGTTGTTTAAAGTGATAATATATAACTTAATTCCCACCATATTTCTGGTACTATTACTCGTGGTTCCATTCTCATTTCTATTCGCGCCTATTATTGTTTTCTTTTTTCTCGCTCCGTTTTCATTTCTCTCTCGCTCCGTTTTTCATGAGTTCATCAAACAACAGTGGTAAGTGGTAAGTTAAATTGGTATCATTCATCAGTCACGATGAGTAATAGCTTCTTCTCCTGCTATTGTTGTTTGCACTTCATGTCACATGTACAGTTTATCTCTCTCTGTCGGCGACGAGGGATTCACATGTGATAAATGCAGGGAAATAGTTAGGCTGACAGAGAAGGTTTCAGAATTAGAGACACGCATCCAAACTTTAGTTGAGGACAGTAAGAATGTGAGGGCTGTAGATACTGCTTTGGATGCGACTAGCTCAGGGAGTCCTGTACATTGTTTGGTTCCGGTAGAGCCCGTGCAGCAGAGCAGCTGGGTGACTGTGAGGCGGCCTAGTCGCAGGTCAAAACACCACTCTTCCGTTCCGATCAGAACATCAAACATGTTATCCCCACTCAGTGACGCACCCACTGAGAAACCTGATGAAAGTGCTCTGGTTATTGGTGATTCTATTGTACAGAATGTGAAAATAGAGACACCAGCCACCATAGTCCAATGTTTACCGGGAGCCAGAGCGCCTGACATCTTGGCAAATTTAAAAGTGCTGGCTAATGCTAAACGTAAATTCAGTAAGATTGTTATTCACGTCGGCGCTAATGATGTTCGACTTCGCAAGTTGGAGATCACTAAAAATAATGTTAAAGAGGTGTGTGAACTTGCAAGTACGATGTCAGACACTGTAATATGCTCTGGTCCGCTCCCTGCTTACCGGGGTGATGAGATTCATAGCAGACTGTCGTCACTCAATGGCTGGATGTCTAAGTGGTGCCCGCAGAATAGCATAGACTTTATAGACAATTGGACAAGTTTTTGGGGCAGACCTGACCTGTTGAAAAGAGATGGTGTTCATCCCTCCTGGGGTGGTGCCGCTCTTCTCTCTAGAAATATGGCACATAGTCTTAGAGTTGGTACTTGACTAACTGGGGCCCAAGCAGACAGACTGGCTAAACCGACCGTCTGCTAGCCGCCTTACGTCACAGAAGTCAGTTAATTCTCAGCACATAGAGACTCCTTCACCCAGATATCACACTATAGAGACTGTGTCTGTTCCCCAAACTAGAAAATACAGAAAACGTCCTAACCAAATTAAGAGTAACAATTTAATTGATGTTCAACAAATAAAAAATGTTTACAATACAGAGAAACAATTGATAAAGCTTGGCTTACTGAATATCAGGTCCCTTTCTACAAAAGCGCCTTTTGTAAATGATTTGATCAATGATAATAATCTAGATTTGCTCTTTTGACAGAAACATGGCTAAAACCAGATGAATACATTACTTTAAATGAGTCCACCCCGCAAGATTACTGCTGTAAAAATGAGCCACGTCCAAAAGGTAAAGGGAGAGATGTTGCTAAAATTTATAGCAACTTTTGCCAGCCAGGTGCTAAAACCCATGATTTTATCATATTGATTGCATGATCAATGTCCTACCATTGGGAGAGAATTCGTCGAGGGGAATCGAGGTGTTTATGCTTAAAACAGAGAGTTATGCGGAACTGACAGATCGATTTGAAGGCGTTTGTTACCCCAGAATTTTCCTAGCAGCCACTCCAATGGGCTAATGCTGAGACGGCGGTCATCGAAAGGCCTGATCATGAACCCTCATTTAACTGGAGCCTATAGGGTAAAAGCTGAACAGATTATTTCAGTGAAACGGTTGAACGTAACGAAGAACTTTTGATGTCCACGTACGATAATTTACGATTGTTGCGGCATTTCGGTCGTAAAGAAATGGCCAAATATTAAAGATTTAGTGGACATTTGAATTAAATGTTGTTAAGCCGAACGAGGATTAGATCGCACGGTGACATGTAGACGATTGTCATGCCATTGGAGCCCTCTGAAGGCTTTTGATGTAATGCGTATGTACATTATATTGTTTATTACATTATATTAAGTTTTCAACAGAACCTTATGTTACTTACTTTTGATACTTTATAGGAACGATTATTATGGCCTATTGTGTCCTGCAATGCATCTGTTACCCAATTACTCATTAGTGACGGCCTTAGATGAGGGGTCTATGTCTACACCTGTTTATTTATGATGTGCCTTAATTTTTTGGTTTGTACCTGTGATTGATAATCATTTACTGTTGGTCCACTGTGATCAACAGTGAAACTTTCCTCTTCCACTGTTGGTTTTATCCACAAAACGAAAATTAATCTTATCCATTTTATCTATCCATTTATTGAAATGAAATGAGTAAATTAAATACAGGTAAAAATGCTGGTGAAAAATAAGGAAAGTTTAAAGTAATTCCAGTGTGTATTCTAAGCACTTTGCGTCATGGTTACGTAAAGACATTAACATCCAATGATGTCGCGACGCCTTTTAACAACTTTTAGCAACAAGTTACCTGCCTTTAACGATTTTACCTGAGAATTATTTGGCAACACCGGTGGTCTGCGCCGCTAGCGAAGGCAGCCTCGCGCTAGCATCTGGAAACAGAAGCTAGAGGCCCGGCTGCATACGTCGCTGCGGCCGAGAGAGCCGTGGGGAAGGCTGACCCGAAGCGGGAAGCAAGTGAGGCTTTGCTGCGGTGAGAACTGGGGAGCGGCCCAGGCTTGTTGAAGGCAAATCCGCTTTGTTTACTCTCTGCGAGGACGGTGCGTTGGAATTAATCGGCGTTTGCCTCGGGCTTAAATACAATCCACTTTCCGATCGTGATATCCATGTATCCGAATGATAAGAGGATGGAAGTGACACGGGTGGATGCGAGGTTAAGCCTCGGCGTCGTTGAGCAGCGGCCGCGGTTAAGCCTGGAGCTCGGCGGCCGTGTCTGGAGTAGAACGAATTATCCTGGGGCCGGCAGATCCAAAAAAATCCCCAATATAGGTCTCGTTGTTTGGACTGGAAAAGTTGAGTCTGTGATGTAATGGCAAAGGGTGCGAACCGAATGCTGATTAACCGTCAATGGATAGAGGTAGGTCAGCTGTATTTACCTGTGCATTGATTAACTTGAGTGCGTTTCTCTTGTGTTAATTTGGTAAAGTATCTGACGTGCTCCTCCCAAACTTTGTTAATAAAACATAATTTAGCTAAAATGGTCAGTGGTGAAACTGAAAGCAACTGCAATGGAGCTTGCGACCATTGTTGGCTAACAATGCTTTTGGGAAATGCACCCCTGACTCCCAGATAGCACACGTACGTCTGCAAGACGTCTGTTAAAGATGTCTTGATCTGGAAAGCATCTGTTGTCTACAAACATCTGGCAGATATCTGTAAGATGTCAGGTTTACATGCATTCTAAATCATAAACTTCTTAAAGACATCTAATAGACGTCTATTTGACATCTAAAAGGAGATGTCCTACAGACGTATTGCAGATGAGCAAACATCCTAAAAAATATGTCTTGCAAATAAAATTTTAATTTGTAAATGCAGACATCATATAGACGTTTCCGAGATGTACGTGTGCTATCAGGGCTGATTATTTCGGTAGTGACTGAAGTAATGCTTGGTCATGCAGCTTGCCTTCCATACAGAGGATCAACAATGACAACTCAAAAGCAGTGTTTGCCCTTTCAAATACAGATGAGAGCAACCACTGATATAATTTCAATATTTCATGCTCGATCAGATCTGTTGGCGATTCTTCACTGTCTGGGGCCTTGCCAGAATTGGGCCATCTACAGCAGCGGTTCCAACCCTGTTCCTGGAGCCCCAACACTGCACATGTTGCACGTTTCCTTTGTCTGACGCACTTATTTTGGGCTTTGGAGTATCTACTACTGAGCTGATAATCTGAATCCGGTGTGTTTGATTAAGCATACATGCAAAACTTTAGGGTTAGGGTAGGGCTGGGCAATATGGCAAAAAAAAAAAAAAAAAACTCGATTTATTTTCAGAACGTTTGACGGATTTTGGATTTTTAACAAGTCAACTTGAAAATGTAATTGATTCAAACATGATTCAAGAAACTTTTTTCTTTATTAACCCTCCAGGTAAAAAATATATATATTCCAAGTGCAGCACACATGAAACTGTCAACATGATTTAAATGTTAAACAAATCACTTGTTAAATATCTTTGCAGAAAAGATGCATGAACTACAACTATCTTGTACAAAACGGTCTTATACTTATTATATATTCAGAAATAATACAAGAAAAAATCTTTAAAAAATCCCCAAAAGTCAAGATAATTCAAATTCAAAATTACTGAAGGTATAACAGCAGTAGACTATTATTAACTATAAATGTTCAGTAAAAACAATGAACAGCAGCTTTCTGCCTGTTACAATGATGCAAACATAAAATATTAGACATACTCAATTTCCAGCAATATCGTGGACTTGATTGCACAGATACTATTTGAACTGAACTCAATGATCAATAGATGAAGTGTTCACTATTGTCATTTTGCATTATTTCACACTATTTTCCTATTTAATACTGTAAAGCTGCTTTGACACCATCTGTATAGTTAAAAGCGCTAGATAAATAAAGGTGGCTTGACTTGACATACAGTCGTAGTTCTTCCCACTGCTCCGGGTGTGTGTTCACTACTGTGTGTACACTTGGATGGGTTAAATGCAGAGAACAAATTCCGAGTATGGGTCACCATACTTGGCCACACACCACTTCCCTTCCCTTCCCTTCACAGGTTTTTTTATTCGAATGCGCTGCTTTTCCATTGTTTTTTCTATGTAAACATGGACGCGTTTGCCCATGTTAGGGTTGTTGGAGGCTCCAGGAACGCGGCTGGGAACTGCTGGTCTAAGGTCTCGCTGGTTGGCTCTGCAGAGTGTGCATATATTTGAGATGATGATCAGATCCACTGAGCGTCAGCGTTCTGATCAGGGACGCTTCCATGAAACCCCTGCATTGAGAAGTGATCAGGAACTAGATTTTCAAGATAGCACTCTTCTAGAACAGCCTTTCTTCATTGATCTTTCCCATCCAAAGCCAACAACACACTATTGATGGCCATCGGGAGAATGGGAATCTTTGCATTGACGTATGAACAAACAGCGGATGTTCCAGCAGGCGCTGAGTTCTGGCTCTCTTTGTGAAAGGCTGCAAAGCTCTGATAATCCCTGTGTGTGAGGCGAGTGGCCTCTCAGTCCATTACTTTGGTGTTAGTGGCTATAAGGTTGCCGTGTTGTTAGTGGCAGCATTATTGTAATGCAATCCACTGGTCTCCTGAATGTAGCAGACAGCAAGTCTGACCGGAGCGTGGCATCAATTCTAATGGGCTTTTTAGGGCTGTAATGATGGGAATCTGTTCACGCCTCAACTGTCATGCCTAATTATGAGCAGCCAAACAATGACTCCATTCACATTGGATCGAGTTTCCTCCTCTACTCCACCAGTAATCAGCATTAAGAAGATCCTGAAGCTGGTCCTGCACTGGCTACCTATTAGGTTCCGTATCATTTACAAAATATTATTACTTGCCTATAAGGCCCTAAATGGTTTAGCTCCTGCGTACCTAACTTGTCTTCTACCACGCTGCAATCCAACCCACTCCCTAAGGTCGCAAAACTCTGGAATTTTGGTAGTACCTAGGATAGCAAAGTCCTCTGAAGGAGGTAGAGCTTTTTCACATTTGGCTCCCAAACTCTGGAATAGCCTTCCTGATAACGTTCGGGGTTCAGACACACTCTCTCTGTTTAAATCTAGATTAAAGACACATCTCTTTAGCCAAGCATTCACATAATGCATCTTATAATCTTGTACTGCAGTTATATCTGATCAAATGTACATTATTATTATTCTTTAGCTTGGGTTGAACAAATAATTTTTGCTTAGATGGAACAGCAGCTACACTAATTATGTCTCTTTTTGTTTCTCTGTTGATTAACATCCCGTGGTAACTAGGAATGACAGAAGCTTCAGTCTGGATCCAACCCTTAAATGATCTGAGATGACCGAACACCTGAGAAAAGATGATGCCAACCCCTCAGAGGACCTCAGAGGATGCCAACGCTCAGACAACATACAGAATTACCAAATTTTGCCATAAGTTAAATATATTAAGGTTCTGCAATATATAAATATATTGTGTAAACTTAATTTCCCGTAGAGCTGCTTTGCAACCATTTGCATCGTAAAAAGTGCTATACAAATAAACTTGAACTTGAACTTGAACTTAAAGAGATAATTGCTGTGTGAGTGAAGTCAATGATCCTGTGTCTAGATACCTTTGTCATAAGCGTGTGTGTGTGGGGAACCCAGTTTGTGAGGTACATTTCCTTATGGGAAAACTTGCCTCTAAAAAGATCGAGTGTCAATATATGTTGCTGCTCAGGGTTGATATAGCACTCATTAATCGTCTCCTGTGGTTGTGTATTAGAGAACAGAAGCAGTGACTGATCATACAAATGCTGGAATATTCCAAAAGTACAAAGTGCAATCATATTTCTCTTCAATAATTTAAATGCACCCTGAAGAGATGACAGGCTAAAGCTTGTCAGCAGATTTCAGCGAGAGCCAGCCATTCTTATAAAAATACGAAATGAGTCAAAGTGTGCATTATCATGTTTACAAACATTTCTCCATCGGTAACACTGACGCTCTGACATTTTAACAGCCAGATGTAGTAAGCGATGAAACAATGTCAAGGTGGGAGGATCAGTATTTATAAAGGGGAGGGGCTTTAACAGAGAGGGGCAGGGCTGTGTGTTGAAGGGGGCGGGGTAATTGGGGAGGGGCGGAGCTGTATTTGAGAACGGGTGGAGGGTATTGACCGCATCTTCAACCCTACTTTGTGTTAAGACTTTGAGTTTGGAGAGGAATGTCTATAATGTCTCTGTGTGACAGATATGAATGCATCAGCCCCACGGCTACCATTAAACTTTTCATTAATCGAAAAACACACAGCAATTAAAGCAGGGATGACGACTTACATAAATGCTGGTTTGAAATGGGATGTGTGTGGGAAAACAGGGTTGTGCAGGGACACAATCACGACTACAATCTCTGTTTCACTGCAGACAATCATATGTTCCTCACGCTCCACACAGCTGAGAGAGTTTGATTGATCTAGTCTCCGTCCAAAATCGTTGGGGCCCAACAGCGATCCCTGAGGCACTAGATATTTCTATAAACTGTTGCTCTTGTGTGTTAAATTGCTTGTCTTTCCTCATCTTCATATCTCTTTGAATAAAAGTGTTCGCTAAATGATTAAATATAACATAAATATCTGATCCTTGCACAAAGCTATCATATGGCTTCAGAAGACTTTTAACACAGAAAAATGTTGAGAAAAAACAACAACAACAAAAAAGCAACTTTTGATCATTATCGTAAGTAACACTACTCTGTTTTGTCAGTTTGAATTTGTTCCTTAAATGCAAAATGCCAATTTAATTAAAGCAACTACAGATTTCTTGCTCAGCAAATTTTCAATTAGTAATAATTCATTGATCTAAGCAATCAGTGTTCAAAGCAAAGCAAAGTTGTCTGGGGCATTGTTTTTGCATGTTGTACAAAAGTCAGCAAACAGTGAAACAATAATCTGTAACACTTTACAACACTGCTCTGTCATTAATGAATAATGACACATAAACAAACGACACAATATTAACATTCAAGCAACTACTATTAACTAATAATAATAACACTCAGCTGAATTAGTTCATTGTTAGATAATCAGTAACTACTATTTTTCCACCATTGCCACTATTAATTACTCAAATCCCTCAGAAGGGATTACTAATTATTTCAAACAGTATTCTGAAGTGAAAAGCCAGTTACACTTTATTTCGATAGTCCACTTTAGACATTCTACTAACTATAAGTAACTTTGCAACTACATGTCTACTAACTCTCAGAGTAGACTGTTAGGGTAGGTTTAGGGTTAGTAGAATCAGTTGACATATACTTGCAAAGTTTCTTATAGTCAGTATGTTTATGTTGTGGACCCATCAAAATAAAGTGTTAGAAGATATTAAGCAGGCAGTCTAATACTCTAATGACTGCTAGTTTACATGTAGTTGCAGTTACTTACTGTTAGTAGAATGTCTAAAGTGGACTATCAAAATAAAGTGTTACCGGAAAGCCTGATAAGCTATTGAGGTTTTTGTAAGGATAAATGTTAATTAAACTGTTTTAGTTATTAAATAATGACAGAACAGTATTCTACAGCATGCTGGGAAATCATATACCTTTAGCATTTTTTTGCAGCGTTGTTCAATGTAATGCTCTTTGTTCAGACAACTGACTTGTCGGGACAATATTTGGGGAGACTGTGTTGGTCTTAATGTAGTTCAAAGTAATTCACATTTCTTAGCTGTTGGGACTCGAAAGGTCCTATAAACCAGAAAATATGCAGTTGCTTTTTAACCTTTATGGAGTTTAGCAGCATATATCATCACCAGTATATGGAAACTCTTTAGGCATTCTCTCTCTCCTGCAATCATCCACAGAGTTTTATTTGGCACAGGTTTTATGCCGGACACCCAATCCTCTCATTTTCTTTAGGTGTTCTGTCTATCAGTGAAGTGATTTGGTGTGGGAAGTACTTGAGGGGAATTTGAATGAATTTTCTTTAGGATTCAGAGCATTCGTCTCGTCTGTTCCAATCTCCTTGCTATTATAATGTTTACTGCAGCATAACCTGTATCTGCTCATCAGAAGCCATGATAGATTTCATTTACAGTAGGTGAATAATGCATGTCTCTTGCTAACAGTTCAGCAGTTGTTTAGCCACTTGAGTCTGCGAGAGTTTCTACACTCCAGATGCCCTGCACATTATAAAAGTCAATATAATCTCAGTGCAGAATAGAGTAACAGTAATTTGTTGTCCTGCCATGTCCAATGAAAGACAAAAAGTGATTTGAACCATGATAGAATTTCAGTAAGCCAAAGCCCCCTGGGTTTCTAAACAGCAGGATTTCAATGCTCTCTTTGAAAACAGAAAACATGTAACAAAGGGAGCTTTGGGAACGACTTGCTCTCATGAGAACGTCTTATAAGAAACATGTTTCATAGCACAAACAAAACATACAGCAACATAAACACAACTGTGCACACGAGGCCTGTTAATTACTGTAAACCCTTCATAAATGATGCTGCACCACACAATGAAAAACAGCAGATAAAATGCTTTTAAGTTTTGACATAAGTAGTTTTGTACACTGCAATGTAACTACATTTAAGTTGTCAAGTTCAAGTTCAAGTTTATTTGTATAGCGCTTTTTACGATACAAATAGTTGCTAAGCAGCTTTACAGGAAATTAAATTTCCACAATATATTTATATATTGCAGAACCTTAATATATTTAACTTATGGCAAAATTTGGTAATTCTGTATGTTGTCTGAGCGTTGGCATCATCTGAGGTCCTCTGAGGGGTTGGCATTATCTTTTCACAGGTGTTCGGTCATCTCAGTCTGAAGCAGACTGTTGAAATAGCCAAAATGGCGCCGCTGTGTTCGGACGCCGTACAGGCCGCTCCGCTTAGATTTTGCTTTAATGTACTTTTTTACTTACTTTTACTTTCTCTTTTTACACATTTCATGTCGGCACTGATCACATATAACATAGAAACACTTTTGGACATTGGAAACCGCTACACCAACCTGTTCCAGGACACTTTAGCCACGAATCCAGCGTGACCTCTAGAGATTCTTCGGAATGCAGAGATAAACAACAACCCCCCGAGGCGACGGATCAAGAAACACTGCGGGAAACGCGCTGGGATTTGAGATAGACTCAGGAAAAGGGCTCACAGTCCTCCTCTTCCGAGCATTCTGCGACAAATGTCCAATCCTTGGAGATTAAGATGGATGATCTTAGAGCCAGGATTAGTTTCCAACGGGCCATAAGGGAATGTAACATCCTGTGTTTGTCCGAAACGTGGCTTTCGTCCTCGGTCCTGGACACTGCTGTAATGCCGAGTGATAACTTCTCTGTCTTTCGGACGGACAGAACAGCAGAGGCCGGTAAATCCAGGGGTGGAGGAGTGTGTTTCATGATTAACAAGAAATGGTGTGACCCCAGGAATATCTCCATTCTGTCGCGTTCCTGCTCGCCTCATCTGGAACATCTTTCCATTATTTGCCGCCCATTTTATCTGCCCCGGGAGTTTTCATCGATCATTGTTACTGCTGTATACATTCCACCACAGGCGGACACCGGCTTGGCTTTGTCTAAACTTCACGATCTAAACTTCAGTGCTCAGCGGCTACACTAACAAACATCAACTTTCATCAACATGAATATAAACAAAGGCTCGTTCAGGATCCTCCGGTGCAGAGAGTAGTGACGCGCTGGTCCTCCCACTCAGAGACTATGCTGCAGGCGGCTCTTGATGACGTCGACTGGGACATGTTCCGGGCGAGTTCTTCTGACGTCAGCGAGTTCACGGATGTAGCATTAAGCTTTGTAAACATGCTAACCGAGCAAGCTACAGAAACAATAACTATAAGGACATTCTCCAATCAGAAACCGTGGGTGGACAGAACAATCCGTGCCGCGGTTAACACACGCACTGCCGCTTACAATGAGGCTCTTCTGACCGGGAATATGAGCGAGTACAAAGCATCGTGCTATGCTCTCCGACGCGCAGTAAGAGCCGCCAAACACAGATACAGAGAGAGAATTGAGTCTCATTTCCAGCTCAATGACTCTCGACGGATGTGGCAGGGACTGAGGACCATCTGTGCCTTCGGAAACAAATCCTCCACGGAGGTGAGAGCAGATCCATTGCTGGGTGACGAGTTAAACATCTTCTACGGCCGCTTCGATTGCAACGGCGGCGGCGCGACTCTGCCGTCCAGCGTGTCAGGAAGCAGCGGGCAGAGCAGCGATGATCCTGTAATCACCGTGTTAGAGAATGAGGTTCGGAGGGCGCTAAAGAAAGTGAATGTCAGGAAAGCAGCCGGACCTGATGTGATAACCGGCCGTGTTCTGAGGTCCTGCGCCGATCAGCTCGCTGGTTTGTTCACTTCTATCTTTAATGAGTCCCTTGCTACCTCCGTGGTTCCCACCTCATTCAAAAAATCCATCATTATCCCTGTGCCTAAGAACAATAAACCCTCTTGCCTGAATGACTATCGCCCAGTTGCCCTCACATCAATAGTCATGACGGTTTTTGAGAGACTTGTAAAGAGCCACATCTGCTCCTCCATCCCTGATACTTTGGACCCTCTTCAGTTTGCCCAGTATCGCCCAAATAGATCCACTGACGATGCCATCTCTCACGTCCTCCACTCTTCCCTCACACACTTGGACAGCAACAATGGGAATTATGTTAGGCTGCTATTCATTGACTCTAGCTCAGCTTTCAACACTATAGTCCCCATCAAGCTGGCTTCTAAACTCACAGACCTCGGCCTAAACTCCTCACTCTGTGACTGGATTCAAGACTTCCTCACCGGCAGACCTCAAGTGGTGAGAGTTGGCCAGTTCACCTCAAACTCCATCACTCTGAACATAGGAGCCCCACAGGGCTGTGTCCTGAGTCCCCTGCTCTACTCTCTCTACACGCATGACTGCGTGTCCTCTCACAGCTCCACATCTATTATCAAATTCGCTGATGATACTGTGGTTCTGGGCCTCATCTCCAACAACGATGAGACCGTATACTTGGATGAGGTAGAGAGACTCACATCATGGTGCCAGGACAACTGTCTCTCTCTGAATGTGAGCAAAACTAAAGAGCTGATCATGGACTTTAGGAAGAGACAGCAGCAGCCCTACACTCCTCTTATGATCAGTGGGACCCCTGTGGAGAGGGTGAGCAGCTTCAAGTACCTCGGTGTAAACATCTCCGAGAACCTGACTTGGACTACACACATCCAAACACAGGTTAAGAAAGCCAGGCAAAGACTTTACCATCTGCGACAGCTGAGGAAATTCAGGGTCTCACCAGCAATCCTGAAAACTTTCTATTCAGGGACCATAGAAAGTGTATTGACTCAGTGCATCTCAGTGTGGTATGGAAAGAGCTCCAATCAGGACTGCAAAGCACTACAGAGAGTTGTGCGCTTAGCTGAGCGCATCTCAGGGTCTGCTCTCCCCTCTCTGCAGGACATCTACCTCAAACGCTGCAAAAATAGAGCTGTCAAAATCATCAAGGACTCAAATCACCCTGGTAACCATCTATTCACTTTGCTTCCATCTGGTAAGCGCTTCCATAGCCTGATGGCAAAAACTGAGAGACTTAGGAGGAGCTTCTTCCCCCAGGCCATCAGGCTCCTAAACTCTAACTCTGTGTCATAACATCACTTGACTCCATGTAAATATCACCATATCAATAAGCTATTCATAATTTTTCTCTACCTCATACTGCTGCTATTTAAATACCCTGTACAACTTTTTTGCACATTCTTTTGCACATTCCTCTTATATTACTATTTAAGTCAACAACATACTGACCTGCACATTTATATTTATATTTATATTTTTTATCTTTTATTTTATTTTATTTTATTCTTTTATTTTTTTCTACTTTTCTTTTTCTTAATATTTGTATTCTTTATAATTGCACTGTCCTTGGAGCGGACCTGACCTACATTTCACTGCTGGTTATACTCTGTATAATTGTGTATGTGACAAATAAAAATCTTGAATCTTTAAGTTTTGGATCCAGACTGAAGCTTCTGTAATTCCTAGTTACCACGGGATGTTAATCCTGTAACAGAAACAGCGAAACAAATGGAGACATAATTAGCGTAGCTGCTGTTCCATCTAAGCAAAAATTATTTGTTCAACCCAAGCTAATGAATAATAATAATGTACATTTGATCAGATATAACTGCAGTACAAGATTATAAGATGCATTATGTGAATGCTTGGCTAAAGAGATGTGTCTTTAATCTAGATTTAAACAGAGAGAGTGTGTCTGAACCCCGAACGTTATCAGGAAGGCTATTCCAGAGTTTGGGAGCCAAATGTGAAAAAGCTCTACCTCCTTTAGTGGACTTTGATATCCTAGGTACTACCAAAAGTCCAGAGTTTTGCGACCTTAGGGAGCGGGTTGGATTATAGCGTGGTAGAGGACAAGTTAGGTACGCAGGAGCTAAACCATTTAGGGCCTTATAGGCAAGTAATAATATTTAGTAAATGATACGGAACTGAATAGGTAGCCAGTGCAGAGACTGTACAATTGGGGTAATATGATCATATTTTCTTGACCTGGTAAGAACTCTAGCCACTGCATTTTGGACTATCTGTAGCTTGTTTATTGAAGATGCAGGACAACCAGCTAGCAGTGCATTACAATAGTCCAGTCTAGAGGTCATGAATGCATGAACTAGCTTTTCTGCATCAGAAACAGGTAGCATGTTTCGAAGCTTGGCAATGTTTCGAAGACGGAAGAATGCTGTTTTTGTAACATGGGAAATATGTTTTTCAAAGGACAAGTTGCTGTCTAATATAACACCCAGATTTTTGACTTTAGAGGACGTAACAGTACATCCGTCTAGTTGCAAATTGTAATCCAAGAGATTCTGTGTACTGTTTTTTGGTCCAATAAGTAATATCTCTGTCTTATCTGAATTTAATAGGAGGAAATTATTGGTCATCCAATCTTTTACATTTTTTACACAATCTATTATATTAGATAGTTGAGAAGTTTCATCTGGTCTTGTTGAGATATATAGTTGAGTATCATCAGCATAACAATGAAAACTAATCCCGCATTTTCTAATAATATTACCAAGTGTAATATGCATGTGCAGTAGTCTGCTGTAGTACAACTTATTCTACTAACCCTAACCTAACAGTCACTAATACTGCAATGCAAGTTACTGCAGCTGGCATGTAGTTGCAAAGTTTCTTATAGTTAGTAGTGTCTGAAGCAGACTATTGAAATTAATTATCAGCCGTTCACACAGCGTGTTTCCACTGCTGTGCCTTTGTTTTTCTATCTAAGCATTGTGTGGTGTTAGTGTCTTTTGTGTCTTGTCCCTTGTGTTTCATGCCAAGGCGCTGCATCTTGCATTTTTAAATGCAAAAATGCATTCTGTGCTGAACATCCGCTTACAGTATTCATATAGTACTGAACTGGGGTTTTTAAAAGTTTTGATAAATTGCATGCATGGTAGCATTAGTTTATTTTCATTATTATTTTATTATTTATTTTTTAAAAGCAGTTTTTAATTACACTCTTAAAAGTAAAGGTTCCAAAAGGGGGTTTTCACAGCGATGACAGCTTTGGTTCAGAGAAACAGTTCTTAAAAGATCCATTTTTTTCTTAGTGTGAAGAACATTTTAATAATCTAAAGAAACTCTGTCCACTGTAAAGAACCGTTCTGTGGAATGAAAAGGCTCCATGGATGGAAAAGGTTCTTTGTGAAACCATTGATGCCAATAAAGAAACTTTAATTTTAAGAGTGTAGTTTTTATGGACTTGTTTCCAATAAAATGAAAACACTTAAAACAAGAAGAATTTACTAAAGACTTTAAAGGCTTGTGCTTGTCGTGTTTTTTTTTTTGAAGATTTCTAGATGGAATGGGTCACTGTGAGATAAATGGTCTTATCTTATCGGAGCTCTTGCTAACAGGTTTGACTCTCAGTCGTTCTCAGCATTTCGCTCGTCTCGGTTATCTGTCGTTATATATGCGTCAACGGCTGCTTTCATGTGATATGTTCCAGCGTGTGCTAACCGTGTTTGGTAGCGAGGATTCCCTCTGTGTGGAAGAATTCATATACGAAAGATAGTATGATGGGGAAGTGTTGGTCTCTGTTGTGTGGCTGCTGGGATTGGTGAGTTTACTGTAAAGGACAGAGCCGAGGTCATCTGATCGCTTGACAGATGCTTAAATAACAAATGTGTGTGACTTTAGACAGCAGATAGAGTCCTGGAGAAGGATCTGTGCTGAGCTAATGTCATCTGAGTTGTGTTTTCTGTATGCTGTGTGGGGTTGCTCATGGTTTTTGAGAATGAAGCCATCACACAACCTGCTCATGTTAACATCTGTATGAGTTCGACTGGATGCCCTTCATCAGCGACACAAGAAATGCCAAGTGCTTTCTCCTCCTTTTTATTATTTGCATGTAACATTTTTTCTGTCCACCTTTTTGTTTTCATGGTGCACAAGTTGTGAGCCAATAAACTACAGTATATACAGTACAGTATGCCGGTTTTCTAGTATAAATATCTAAACATTTTAATCAAAGATTTTTAGTCAAGATCTGACGGTTCTTACACTGTAATGCTCATCCTCGGGCTCATTCAGAGTTCACTACACTTCATTTGTGCTCATGCCCTCGGTTTGCTCTCACATGATTTCCTGAACTGAATGGTGATCTATGTGACGATGTACTAACAGAAGATTGTAGAGTAAACTCAAAATCATAAGAGGATGCATACAAGCACAGCTCTCAGTCTTACAGACACATCAAACACATTAACTGACAACATTACAGTAAAAAACACAGTAGTAAAGTTTTACAGACTGAGTTTGAATTTACAATAAATGCATATCGCATTAACTGAAATACTGTTACCAAATGACTAAACTGGGGTAACACTTTATTTCGATTGTCCACTTTAGACATTCTATTACCTATAAGTAACTCACTTCATGTCAGCTATCTCTCATTTCAGCATTAGTCTGCTTGATATCTGCTCACACTTTACACTTTATTCTATTGATTATAAGAAACTTTGCAGCTACTGTACGTCAACCTAACCCTAACAGACCACTAATAATAGTCTAAAAAGAGTTAGTTGACATGCAATTGCAAAGTTAAAGTCAACAGAATTTCTACAGATTTTAATTAAAGCAAGTGTCACAAATAAATGATTCCTCAAATCAGGTGATCTTAAGGATAGCTGTTTTTTTTTTTGGTTTTTTTAATGGAAACCAATTTTCATTCCAGAGTAAAAATTCATGAAAAAGGGAAACTGACTTTCTCAAAAATTTGAGAAATATGTCAGAATTGCAAGATATAAACTCTGAATTCTGGATTCACATCTCATAATTATTTTTTTATCACCACAGAAAAAAAGGTAATTGTAATTTTCTTTCACACGATTCTTTTCTTTCTTCTCAAAATTGCAAGTTCATATCTTACAATCCTGGTTTTATATCTCGCGATTGTGACTTTATTTATTTTTTAGAATGGCTAAAAGTCAGAGTTGTGAGATAAAAAGTTCCAATCAGTTTTTATTTCGTGGCAGAAACATGCTTTTATCATTTTCACCTGCTGGAGCATGAAAACCCCACAGACTCACACTGAAGGAGGAACCCAAGACACATCTACAGACCAGAAGACAGAGAATCATCTAGAGACTCTGAATGAGTTCTGCCCTCACATTTTCTTCAGAGAACAGGAGATGGCGAGTCACATGCAGCGTTTGTCAGATGTTAGTGTGTGGAGATTCTTCTGTTTTATTTCATCTAACACTCTGCGAGCTGGGAAAACAAAGTTTTAGCTGAAAGACTGTTATGCTGCATTTACTGAAACAAATCAGGCCTTTATTGAGTGCACAGCTAGTCTGAGCAGCTTCACTTTCTCTGTATTTTTGTCTGCATCCCAGCAGTGGTTTTTCCTCTTCTGGACCCATAGATCCGAGTAAAAGCCACTGGTGCCATCTGGAGCCAAAACCTCCAGGTCTTGATCACAGAGTTACACCTCTATTTTCTGTAACAGGTGTTTCACTCCACCACAATCTGTGATTAATTCTCATAGCGCTGAGAACACATTAATTCTCATAAATGTGAGAACACAGGGTTTTATTGTATTTGAGTGGTTTGTTTTGATGCATCACTTTCTTCAAGGTTTGATAAATTGGGTGTTCAGTTTCTCAAAATTTGAAAGCAAAACATGAGGTGTTGAAATCTTCTCACTGACATGAAATACATTATTTGAGTTTGGTTAATATTTGGAAATTGACTCAAAAACATCCAAAATAATAAGTGTTTAGGATCGACAGCGTAACAGTCTGAATAATGACACTGTGGAATACTATATTGCCAAAAGTATTGGCACCCCCTTCTAATGAACAGGTTTGACTACTTTAATAATTTCCATGAGTACAAATCTTAATAGTTAAGCATATAATGATATTCTAGGGAATTGTGTGCTTCTAATTTTATATGACTTTATGTGACTTTAAATGTAGACCTTGAGCCATCACCAAACACCAATGACTTGTACTTATGGGATACAATCACTTTACACACTTCCAAAATTTTCCAAAAAAGATGGAAATACAATTTTTAAATACATGAATTATATTTCCATCTTTGTTGCCACAGTTTTGGAAGTGCCTTCTTCTGTTCTAAAGAAGGGGGTGTCTCAAATCTTTTGTCCATATAGTGTATAAATCGTTGGTGTTTGGTGATGAAGGTCTGCAATTAAAATCAAACAGACCAGTCAAGCTCTTCCACACTGACTCAGTCAATCATGTCTTTTTGAACCGTGTCTTATACACAGAGACACTGTCATGTTAGAATAGAAAAGGGTTCTGTCCAAACTGTTGCTATAAAATCAGAAGCACACAATTCCCTAGAATATCATTATATGCTTAAACATTAAGATTTGTACTCATGGAAATTACTAAAGTAGTCAAACCTGTTCATTAGAAGGGGGTGCCAATACTTTTGGCAATATAGTGTAGGAGGGATCCAGTAACCCAGCTAACAGAGAACTTTCTTTGAACATTCTGGCAAGCTTCTCTCAAAGTTATGAGCAACTGTTCTTCCAGTAAAGAGTATAGAACGTTCCCTCAACGTTATCTGGTCTTTAATAATGTTCTCAAAACATTAGCACAAAAAACATCATGCATGCATCGTTCAGGGAATGTTTTTTCTGAAATGTTTTAGTTGGACTTTCGTCTAATGTTTTTTAAATGTTACTACTACAGAACATTCAGAGAACAATCAAAAGTAAGGTTTTCATAATGTTCAATAAAATGTAACGATCTGTTAATGTTCACATAACCAAGAACAAAATGTGATAAAAATGGGATGTTTTGAATGTAAAGAGAAATAACGTTCTCATTGCTTAATGTAGCAAAATGTTTTAGAACATATTTTTGTAAGCTGTGAAGTTGGTCAGGATCACAACATAATGAATTGGAATGATTTTTATCTGAGCAAGTGCTTTTATCTGAGGTAGACAACATGAGTCAATCAATACAAATGACTACCAAAAACAGAAATGTGTCTTCACTTTAAATTCACAGACGTTTAGCTATCGAAACCCCAGAACTTCATGCAGGGTTATTTCACCAAAACCATGAAGGGATTTGATATGCTTTACATTTCTCCAAGAAAACAATGAGCTACACTGTCTGCAGTATTCAAGGCAAACCAGTGAAATAATCCTTCATCAAGAGGACATAAAATACTGCACAATACAGTTTCAAAGCCAGCAGGAGATATTTATGGCAGGTACATTTTCCCAATTCACTCGCCATTAGCAGATTAGCAAAAAGTGTATTTTGTCACTCTGGTGATAAGACTTTGACAAGACGGTATTATTACACTGTAAAGAAAAGAAACAGACTGATCAGTGTTTCCATTGGTCTCCAGCGCTCATGAATCAGAGCATGTCAGAGACGGATTAAAAATGCAATTTAGAGGATTGTAACGGCGTTGTGAGATTACGCTCAAATCCATCACGCATATTGTAATCCCACATATATGAGCAGGTAATGAAGCTGGCAGAGGCCAAAACGACCCACAAACATCGGTAGAAAGCCGTGTAAAACATCGCTGACCAGAGAGACACATTTACAGAAACAAACATCGACTCCATGAAAGATCCTAGTGTACAGAACAGGAAACGTTCCCACAACGTTCACTAACATTTTATAAAAGTTATATAAATGTTAGGACAAAACGTTTTTAAAGTAATGTTTACCATTCTTATAACTTTGTATATTTGATATATGTTCTCTGCTAAGAGAAAATATTCAGAGGTTAGCATTCTGTGAATGATGTTATTTGTACTTGATGAACGTTCGCATTATGTTGAGAGAAAACATTCTTAGAACAACATTTTCAGAATGTCTTTATGATGTTATCTATGCTTGATTACGTTCTACGAAACATTCTTGTAAAATAAACTTATATTTGGCTGAAAATAAAGTTAGTAGAATGTAGTAAGAAACGTTTTTGTAACCTTTAAATAACATTATAATAACAACAATAAAACTGGACATTTAAAACTTTTCAAAACAATGTTCCCGCAATGTTTTTATAACCTAAATATGTTACTTGGGTATACAGCTGGATATTACAGATACACTGTCAACAAATGTTGGATTTACAGTGAAACAATACTCGCTTTTGACTAAATTTAGCAAATAACACATTAAACATAAAATGTCTAAGCAGAAAGACTGAAAAAAATGTTTTTGTAAAATAATTATGATAATCCAATAATTTCTTTTTGCAACTTTGAAAAATGTCTATTTACAGTGTATGCAGAAAGTAATCAAATATACAGAGGAAAGCTGACATTGTTTTAATGGTGTAAATGATTTTGATGAGCAGTTTTTGGTTTTCACCTGTAGGGTGTTTTTTTATTTGTCTTTCCTGCACTTCACTGTATTTCACTGTCAGACTTTCACTGACCTGCAGAAAGCAGCAATGAGACACGCTCAGCAAGTACACACACGCAGCTCCTCTGCTTAATCTAATCAAGTGCGATGGCTAGCTCGATTAATAAAGCCAGCTATTGACTTCTAATTGGCGCCGCTTGGCTCTGCTAATTTCCTGGGACGAAATTACACTAATGCAGTTGGCTTGATGGAGTACTTATAGGCAACTCCCACGAGAGACGCCATCTGAGCCAGAGAGAGAGAGAGAGGATGTTCAGCCCGATAAAGATCGCAGCCTTGTTGTTTCATCACAGACCATTTTCTAATCAGTTCCCTGTTGGCCTGGAGGAAATGTCATCCCATGGTATAGCTTACAGCGCAGGGTCCCGGACACGGCCGTGCGGTAACACTAGCCACCTGTCTGCACGCTAATGAATTCTCCCCAAACCGTTCACCTCTGCGGTCTGGGCTCCGCATCCGGGGCTGATCTGGTTATCCCATCGAGAAGCGCTTGCGTCTGAGGCCTCGTTTACATTCCAGGGGTCTCATTTATAAAATGTTGCGCAGAAACTATCCTAAATGTGATCTTACAATCATCTCTCAAACATGCAAACATATGATTCATAGAATGAACGTACGCACAGAAAACGCATATGTAAAATCTATGAATCGCAAATGATCTTGTCGTCAATTGAATGGTTTCAGCTCTCTGCCTTGTAATGACTCCTAATTAATGTTATTAACATATAAAAGATCACCAGTCATCATCTATATCCTTTAATTTAGAACAGCTTACATTTCCAAAAACCTGCAGTACTCGAACAAGAAAAAGTCGCTAAATGCTAAACACTTTCGTCAAAGACCGTTTTTACAAATACGATCGCTGGCGTGGATTTAAGCGTACGCACACTCTACGATCAAATCTGAGCGTACGCGCGCTTTATAAATGAGGCTTCTGGTCTTGATGCTCAATTCTGATCTGTTGTCTATATCCGATTTTTTGACCGTCCGTTTACATGTTCTTTCAATTTGACCCATCCCAGATTTCTTGCCATACCTCCTCCATGTTTCCTGCATTGTTATCACTAACTGTCCTAGGGTTGCCAGGTTTTCACAACAAAACCCGCCCAATTTCTACTCAAAACCAGCCTAATTGTGTTTCGAGGAGGGTAAAACACTCATGTTTTGGCAGGGTTCCGCAGTACAGTTCTCATTCCAGGGGATAAATATCAGGTTATTGGGGTCGTTTCAACACACAGACATGAAAAACAACCCACAGGAACAGTGTTAAAGTAGCCCAATTCCCCGGGAAAACAGAGGACTTGGCAACGCGATTCCACACGAGCTTCCTCCTCAGAATAATATCACATCATTAAACCGCAGAGAAGTACCAAACTGTTGCAGTTTTAATAACGTACAGAACGCAATGCCTAAGAAAATCCGATCTGCCTGTTTACATGACAGTCACATTGGCAAAATATGTGAATGCATTCGTTTTGTCCAGTTTACACGATCATAGAACACATCCGATCTGTGTCACATCTGTGTCTCTGCAGCACAGAAGCAGTCATGAGTAACACAGGTATATTTGTAGCAATAGACAACAATACATTGTATGGCTCACAATTATACATTTCTCTTTTATGACAAAAATCATTAGGATATTAAGATCATGTTTCATGAAGATATTTTGTAAATATCCCACCGTAAATATATCAAAACTTCATTTTTGATTAGTAATATGCATTGCTAAGAACTTCATTTGAACAACTTTAAAGGAGATTTTCTCAATATTTAGATTCCAGATTTTCAAATAGTCGTATCTCAGCCAAATATTGTCCTATTTGCATATAAGATTATTTATTCAGCCTTCAGATGATGTTTAAATCTCAATTTCAAAAAAATTGAGCCTTATGACTGGTTTTGTGCTCCAGTGTCACATATGATAAAATCGTAATTGGGTCAGATTTAACTGAGTGTAAAGGAGGCCTGAGAGCCCCGGGGCCATATGCTGCACTGCTGGGTTTCATTCACTCGAGCCGTTCCCGCTCCGACGTTACGCTGATAATATCTATCCGGAGATTAAGAACACCCCGCAAAGAGGGATATTGTGAACAATTCCTTGTTGTAATCCTCACAGGCGGCGGCTGTTCCTCAGACACACGTCTAATCTCCTGACGACACTGATCCGTGTGGAAACAAACACCTGTTCGCTCGCACGATTGAAGAGCTCCTCGATGAACCGCGATAAACCTGCGTCCCGCCGGCACCGTTTTGAGGAAAGCTTAACGGGAATCATCATATTACCTGCTGTCCAGCAAACACTCAAATAACTGTGATTTCACACAGGACTGAGAGCAGCTCCTCACATCACACGGACAGCAGCGTAAATGCATGATGTGTATTACATCACAAACCATAACCGCGGCTCGCTCCTTTCAGGAAATGATGCCATTTGGCAGCAAAGACTTTTGTGACATCACTTCAGACACAGACCATGATTTGCTCATCAAAAGAGAAGATTACACTTTATTTTAAGGTGTCCTTGTTACAGTGTAATTATATATTTAGGTACTGAGTAATATTAATTAACTACATGTACTTACTATATGGTTAGGATTAGGGTTACTTGCATGTAATTATGCATAATTTATTGTTATTATAAAAGTAAGTACATGTAACAAGAACACCTTACAGTTTTTCTCAATTGTTTACACACAAATTCTGGTACTTGAGACACAATGCCCACAACATGTAACTCATTCACCAACCCCCTGAACCAATTCCGCTAAACTACAAGCACAGTTCCTGCTTTACACTCAAATTGCAGTTCTAAAACACACTTTTTTCAAAACACTACACACAATTCTCTGCTTTTGGCACAATGTTCATGCAGAAAATATCTTGTTTTCACAAGGAACACAGTGCCATTCAAATATGCACACTGACTCATCACAAGGGCAAACACCCGTCACTCAGTTTTACAATTAGCAGTCAGAGCTTTAGCATAAAAGGGCAACAGGTGAGCTCTTCTGTTTTGGAGCAATGGATGCCAACATTGGAAACAGAGGCAGAGCCAGAGGAGTGAGAGTAAGAGGAGGAGGACGAGGAAGGCCAAGGACCGTAATCTCTGATGAGATCCGAGCCACTTTGGTTGATCATGTGGTCACCCATGGTCTAACAATGAGGGAGGCTGGGCAAAGAGTACAGCCAAATTTGAGCAGGTACACTGTAGCATCCATCATCCGGACTTTCCGAAGTGAGAATAGGTAAGAAATCTACTCTCACTAGAAAATTGCAGTACTGCATATCAATACAGTACTCAATGAGTACAGTAGTACAGTATTGCCTGTGGACTGTTCTGTAGGACTGTACAAATACTGTAAAGTATGTTTCAAGTATTTAGGAAATGTATACCTGCTTTGTATTTACAGTATTTTACTATTTGTTAGGCAGAACTGAAAGATTACCAACACAAGGTGGTCGGGAACGCGTTCTGTCTCCTGAATAGGAAACTGAAATCATGAACATGGTCCTAGAAAACAACGCCATAACATTACGGCAAATACAAAGAAAAATAATAGAAAACAATGACATGTTTCAAAATATTGATAGGGTAAGCTTATCAACACTGGACCGTGTCTTGCGCAGAAATCATCTCAGGATGAAGCCGGTCTACAGGGTGCCATTTGAACGCAATTCAGAAAGAGTCAAAGAATTGTGATATAACTATGTGCAAGTGAGTCCCACAATTGATGCATACTCTCAACACTGTATACAGTAAATTCTTCTGTTGTTTTGTATGTAGTGTATGTGCAACTTTGTGTTGGTTGGGAATGGGATGTACACTGTGTACATTGTTTTTGCGGGAAAAATAAAATAAACTTTTACCGTGTATTTGTGTGTTCTGAGTATAAAAACAATATTCTCAAATATTTTACAACACACTTATGTATCTACTGTCTGTAGTAACTGTAACACTGAACCAAAAAAAGGCCTAAGTCATTATGATGAATGGAGAAGTGTTTTCCATTCATCATAGTGTTTTACATTGAGCACATCAGTGTTCAGCTGGTTCTTATAAATGTCTATTCATATGATGGTTTGTGTGTCATTTGAAAACAAAATACCATTTTGAGAAGAAATAACATTGTTTTGAATGTAAAGTTTCATTTTGCAGGAGAATTGAGGGGTTTTGCCCATTGTGTGTGTTTTTTTGGATTTGTGTGTAGAGTTCTGAGAATATGAGGCATGCTTTCAGAAAATGTGTGTAAACAATCGAGAAAAACTGTAAAATAAAGTGTTACCAAAGAGAAATGTCACCACTTCACAGGGATGAACAGAAACTACAGGACAAACACAAATCCCGCAGAAACTACAAAGTGTGAAATTGTGAAAATTTCAAAGAACCCATTCAAAGATAATGGTATGAGATGCGGTGAATTACACCACGAGTAAGACATAGAGACACACATACAACAGGATTCCTGAAGTTCACCTATGAGTGTGTGTGTGTGTGTGTGCTTGTGTGTGTGTGTGTGTGCTTGTGTGTGTGTGTGTGTCTGTGTCTCTGTGTGTGTGTGTGTGTGTGTGTGTGTGTGTGCTTGTGTGTGTGTGCTTGTGTGTGTGTGTGTGTGTGTGTGTGTGTGTGTGTGTCTGTGTGTGTGTGTGTGTGTGAGAGAGAGAGAGAGTGTGTGTGAATGTGTGTGTGTGTGTCTGTGTGTGTGTCTCTGTGTGTGTGTGTGTGAGAGAGAGAGAGTGTGTGTGAATGTGTGTGTGTGTTTAATGGTGAATGCTGAAACACTGCAGGTGTTGAGATTTCTGCTGTGTGTGTGTAATCTAGGGCTGAGACGTGTGTGTGACCTGGATCACAAGAGTAAGTTGGACTCAACCTGTGTTAAGATCCGATATTAAAGGAAGGATTTGGTGTTTCTGATATGACGGATTAGAAGCGAGCTTGTCTTAATGGATTAGTGAGCGTGATAAAACGTAAACACACCATCATTCCACCAACTGATTCAGATTCCAGAAATAAGAACAAGTCACACATGAAAACAGCACCAAAACCACACTGTAGGTGTACGATGAGATTTGTGACGTTCACTGTTTATTGCTCACGTTTACTCTGTAGCTTTGGTCTGTTTGCCACTTCTACACTAATAAAGGAGTTCGTCTGGTTAAAGCATGAGTTAACTCCACTCCAAAAAACAAGGGAAGAAAGAGTGGAGAAAAAAAGTCTGATTGACTGTACTTTGCATTTAACTACAGTACTCCTAGTTGTTTTGGTTTTCATTTTATTGTAAGCTGTACTTAGTTCCTTATTTTTGGAATTTATATTATTGTGTATATTATTGTGTCTTTGTCAGTTGTGTTTTACATTTTGCACTGTAAGAATTAGATGAAAATTCACTGTAAAAGTAGATTTTTTAAAAGTTTGCAAATAAAGATTATTAGAGTGTGTTTTACAAGAAAATATACCATTTCAGTTTTTATTTTCTTTAAAATTCCATGTTTAATTCAGTGGGTCTCTTTGTAATGGTTTGTGAAATGTACTGGCAGTTTCTGAGTACATGTTTTCTTCAGGTTTGTTCTCAGCTGGTGGATTCTGTCGAGAATGATTCCAGCAGCAGGTGTCACTGTCCGCTCCCGTGATCGAGGCTCCTGAGTTTCTGAGCTCTGACAGTCAAAGCGTTTCACCTTCACTTCTGGCCTTCAGCAGCAGCCAGAAAACACCAATCGCTCGCCGACGAACGTGTAAATAACGCAGCTCATCAAATATTCATCCTCAGCTCACTATAGAGCACAGAGTTCTAAATATTTGATCAGTGATTATGATATCAAATTGATTCAGAAAACCATCAAAAATTAAACATTCTTAAAAATAAAGGTGCTTCAGGATGCCATAGAAGAAACTTTTTTGTTTAAATGTGTCCCTGCAGCACAAAAGCAGCAGCTAGCTCAGGTATATCTGCAGCAATAGCCAACAATACATTGTATGGATCAAAATTATACATTTCTCTTTTATGCCAAAAATCATTAGGATATTAAGATCATGTTCCATGAAGATATTTAGTAAATGTCCTACAGTAAATATATCAAAACTTCATTTTTGATTAGTAATATGCATTTCTAAGAACTTCATTTGAACAACTTTAAAGGAGATTTTCTCAATATTTAGATTTTTTTGCTCCCTCAGATTCCAGATTTTCAAATAGTTGTATCTCAGCTAAATATTGTCCTATCATAACAAACCATACATCAATGGAAAGATTATTTATTCAGCATTCAGATGATGTATACATCTCAATTGAAAGAAATTGCCCCTTTGTGGTCCAGGCTCACAAATGGTTCCATAAAGAACGTTTAACATCTGAGTTATGATGATTCAGATTATAAAAAGGTAAGAAAGAGATGGTTCTTTTACTGAATGGTTCTTTGTGGAACCAAAAATGGTTCTTCTATGGCATTTTTCAGTGTGTACTATTCCAGAGGAAAAATCACTAATGATCCGAATCCAGTCGTTTTTATCAGGAAATGCACAGTAGGCCTATGATATTTTCACCGACATTCATTTATTGATACCAGAGAGAGAGAGACTTTTATTTGGTCATTTGTAGCGTGATGCATTGCGTTATTATGTGTCTATAACCGGATGAACGGTGTTTATCTGTGTATTTGTGTGAACACCGGTCCGGCTCTTTCATTCGCGACAGGCAAACCTGATCTGAGCCGGACGACACTGCACTTCCCGCTGTCCAAGTAATGATTGTTAACGATGTCACCCGATCAGTGTGTGTGTGTGTGTGTGTGTTTCTCCGGCTCATGACAGGTGCTTTTGTCCGCGTCTGCTCTCTTTAGGCCACAGAGGTTCTGCCGTTCAGTCCAAGCAGCTGCTGGACACACTTTCCTCTTCACCATCGTTGACCAAATAAGCCTTTAAAACATACTGCGATATTATTTAGCACAATACAGTTTACCTAACAATTTCTTGGAGTCTAATTTCTGGGTCATTCTTCATTTGCGGTGGCAAGTAGTGTACTTTGCAACAGTTGAAATAAACTTTAAATATCAATAAATCATTAAAAGCTTGCATGTTTGTATTCTGCAAGATGAACAATTTGTTTTAAAATACATATTTGAGTTTGAGAGGTTTTATGTGTAACAAAATCTGCATCTTCCCACCATACACACAGAGGTATCCTGCTGGTATGTAACTACAACAATACAACATTTTTAACACAAGTGGCTATATTGTGAATATAGATTTAGTTTAACATATGTGCAATTTAAATACATTTCAACAAATTTTTTTTATCATATTTTAACAAAAAACAGTGTCTCCTACCTTTACTGTACGTCTGTGGTGTTACAACAATAGATGTTGCCCCTTTTAGAAAACAGGGTATCTTATTTCTGTCAGGGAACTGTCGTGTGTGTGTCATGTGTTCCTGCCTCTTGTGCCCATATTTGGTTTGTTTCCTGTCCTTGTCTGATGTAATCATTAGTTTATTCGAATCCAGCCGTGTCCGTTAATTTACTTGTGTATTTATAGTCCTGTCTGTGTAGTGCCATTTTGTCTGGTCTACTCGTTACTCCCCGGTGTTCCTGTCAGTGTCTGCCTTGTCTTGCCCTGCCTGATGTCCTAGTAAAGTATGTTATTTGAGTTACATCCTCGTTTCCTGTGTCCTCCCGGCTGTGTGCACCGTGACAATTTCAAGGGTATCTTTTATTAAGTCATTGAAGGTGATGGTTAGAAATTTAGCTAAATTACACTGATAACTTATAGATTTTACATATTTGAATCTAAATTTAGATAAATATAGTCCCATGAATATTTCCAGAATGTCCAGTTATCTTGAAACTATCACGATGGCAGACCTCATCTGGATTTGTGCTCATTTTTCTGTCTCCGTCGGGGAGAACAGTAGTTAGCACCAGTGCTTCTAATCATAAACAGCAGTATTTGACTATTAAAAATCTAACTGTCCTTAAGCTTACAGTTTACTGAATATTGAAAATTATACAAAATGTAAAGGCACAGCAATACATTTTATTAAATCACAAAACCAGCTGTAAGGGTCCATTTTTTTAAAATGAGATTTCTACATCATCTAGAAATAATCTTTCCATTGATGTATGGTTTGTTATGATAGCACAATATTTGTCTGAGATGCAACTATTTGAAAATCTGGAATCTGAGGATGCAAAACAATCTAAATATTGAGAAAATCTCCTTTAAAGTTGTTCAAATGAAGTTCTTAGCAATGCATATTACTAATCAATAATTAAGTTTTGATATATTTACAGTAGGAAATTTACAAAATATCTTCATGGAACATGATCTTAATATCCTAATGATTTTTGTCATAAAAGAGAAATGTATAATTTTGATCCATACAATGTATTGTTGGCTATTGCTACAGATATACCCGTGTTACTCATGACTGCTTTTGTGCTGCAGGCTCACATAAAAGAACAAGCATTTTCACAAATTCTGCCTCGTAAGTCAGTCCAGTTGAAGAATGAGCCTTCTAGAGTTTGCACAAAACTTTCCTTCTTGAAGGTGTTAAGTTTCCTTCAGATGCAGCATGAAACGCAGCTGCACTCAGGATGATCTGATGCGGAGCTGTGTGCTATTAATCGCTGCAGTAATGTATTTGTGCTCTTTATTGTATCCGGTCACTCATACCAGTGCAAAAGGTTAATGATGCACTTTACAAACATCTCATCCTGATATTCATGCACTCTGATAAAACTAATGTCTCATGACTGTTAATGGCTGAGCACTCTGGGTGATAACTGATGCTATCACTCGCTCGCTTTCTCACCCGAAACCGGCCAGATAAACCTCCAGCTTCTGAACATCTCTGTCTCTAAATGGCGGATCAGAGGTCAGCTGACAACAATGTAGAATCAGCCCCATTAGTGTCGCGGGGCAGACGTTTAGAGCTGGGGTCCCTCGTCCCCCAACAGCTCTAATTACGTTGTCAGTGGCTCTCAGTTGTGCTTCCATGACCCTAGATCTAGAGACGCGACGAGCAGCTCTCAGTGTGTGTCCAGGGGTTGACCTCTGTGTGGACAGTAACACACTTACATTTATCTGACAGAGAAACATTAAAGAGACAGTCCACTCCAAAATGAAAACTTGCGGTTAATTTACTGTTCCTCAGGCTATCCAAGATGTAGGTGACTTTATTTCTTCAGTAGAACAGTAAAGAAGATTTTGAATGAATCCCCGTGGCTCCTGATGATATATTGAGGTCTTATGAAGCAAAACAATCGTTTGTGCGAGAAACTGAGCATTATTTATTATCACCTGTAATCCAGAGCTTCAGGCAAACGGTCCGGAGTGATGTCCGGCTCACAAATGAATCAATCTTTTGAACCGGTTCTTTTAAATCATTCTTTTGAATTAGACTAAAGCACCGCAGCTCAAGCAGCACAGATCTACAAGTTACTCAATCAAAACTCACTTTCAGACGCCTGACAGTCACTCCGACGGGAAATGAGTCAAAATAGCAGTGTTTCTGATTCTGTGATGAACAAACTGATTCAGTACTCCAGCAGTCACTGAACTGAGGGATCAGTTCGACTCAGACCGAAGACCGATGAGCCGCTGATATGAGCACGTGTCATCCAAACACTTGAATAAAGAAGCCAAATGAAAGTTTTTATGGTTTCTCATGCTTTATGTAAAATGTGAGAACCAGTTCATTGAAAATAATCGGATTGCAGGTAATAATGTTGTAAATAATGTTCAGTTTCTTGCACAGACTGATCGTTTTGTTTCATAAGACCTCAGTATATCATCATCAGCCACGAGTATTCATTTTGTGCTGCCTGATTTGCTTATCTTGACTCTTAATGTGATGGTACCCATTCACTTGCATTATATGTATCGCCAAGAATCACCGTTTCAGCTAAAAATCTTCTTTACTGTTCTACTGATGAAAAAAACTTGTCTACATCTTGTATGGAGTAAATTAACAGCAAACTTTCATTTTTGGGTGAACTATCCCTTTAAAGCTGCTGTGTCATTTCGGTTTCATCAAATTAAATAGGAAAAATAACATCTAATTTCTATGAGGAAATGCTCCCCTGCATGTCAAATGCACAGAGCATGTTTCTGACTCTTTCCACTCTGAAATCTGTCATTTGCCCGTATTAGTTTTCTCAGTTATTTCTGAAATACAAACGCAAAACCAGTATGACAGATCTGCATTTATGTTCTTGAAAGATACCTTTGCACCAAAGCAGCTCATGAGTAAAACGCCTGTTGTGTTTGTGTTCACATACGCTGTAGTATCAGTGCCGTTAAATGGCTCCTTTCAGTGTATTTGCTGTGTTATTAGATGAAAAAAACATCTGAAATATGCTATGATCAGCATATTCGACAGGAGGGCCAAAGGTCAGTTTCTGGATTTTCTTTTGTAAATTAAAAGCTTGTCAGAAAGGAAATAAAAGCCAAAGCAACTGGCAGCGTAATCAAAGATGTGCTTGAGAATTACAGTAAATGAAACGCAGCTGTATATGTTTTAAAAGATAGATTAGATTAAGCCAGTTACTCGATCCTGACGGAAATGAAATGCGTTGTGAGGAACCATAAACACAGCCGCCCCGCGAGGAAGAAGCAGCTAA